>NC_141826.1:16227500-16537500 GCF_982586985.1 Callionymus lyra
CGCTCTCACCGAATCAAGATGGAGATCTTGGGTCACGCCCTGGAGGAGTCCAACGAGGAGGTGGAAAAGATGTCCGTCCATAAGGTGAGGAAACATTATTTTAACTGAAAAATATAAAATATACAAACAAGAAGCTACAACAACTACTTCTACTAATTATACTAACTACCACAACTAGCTTACTTTACAGCTAGCTAGTAACGGCTACCTACTACCAACAGAAATACAACAACTTCTAATCTTTCTTTGTCCTCAGTCACACTATAAGGACAATCTGCTGGATGTACTCGAAGACCCTCACCTGGACGGCGACTCCCCTCAGTTCCACATCAGGGACTCCATCTTGGAGTCTAGGAGCAGCTCCTGTGACTCCCACTGTTCCAAGAGTGCCATGTGCTCCGTGTCCTAAAACTGGAGCCCGGTTTGTAGCTGTGAGACAACTTTTCTAAAAACCACCAACTGTGAGAAAACAGAAATTGTGTTTCGGGTACTTTTTTAGTGAGAAGCAGATTCATGTATTTATGCTTGCTGTAGCTGTGGCGACACGATTGTGTGGAATGGAAATCAGATCTAGTTTCAAGTCAGCACTTTTACTTCGTATTAATGTTTCGAATGCTTTATTTAAAACATCACCTGTCAAGATCAAATTCTAAATAACCTGCCACAGGAAGTCTCATATTAACCGCTGGCATGTAAAAAGCACCTTCCGCACTCACTCGACAAATCCCATAATGCACTGCAATTGTTGAACTGTTTAAATTTAATTTATACTTCTGGTAAACACGGTCCATTTAAAAAAAAAAAAAAAGCACAATAAACATTTATTCTGCTGGCCCGAACTTGGAGTGTATTATTTGGTTCCTGTTGGCGAAACTATATTTTTCAAGGGACGAAAAAATCTGACGCAGTAAATCTTCATTTTGTTTCAATCATATCTAATTCAAATAGACTCTGAAACAACCCAAAGACATTTTTCTTTCCTGTAACGGAAGTCAAATAATGTTCCCGGCGGACTGTCCGTCAGACGAGCTGTGTTTAAAAGTAGCGTCCTCGCGCTCCAGGCAGCTTTCTTTAGGCGCAGGTGAGTCTTTGGGCGAAGACTTGATGGAGCAGTGGAAGAAGAAGGCGTAGAGGAGCGCCAGGAGGAGAAGGAGGCAGACCACGGCAAAGATGACGACGATGACGATGGTGTGCGCCTGCATGAGCTCTTCCGGTGCGGCGGCCGTCGGATGATGGAGGACGGAGGATGTCCTGTTTAAAGCAGGCGAAGGATTCATGTTGGAACCAGAAGTGTGGCCTTGGAGGCTGAAGGGAAGGATCCAAGGAAGGAACCCAACAGGATAAAAATAAAAAAACACCATCACCAACAAGTCCAGGGGTGTCAAACAGAATTTGTTATGACCAAATTGTCCTTAAAGTGTTATTAATCTGAATGTGATTTTATCTTGACTTCATTTTTAATATTACTCAGGCCTTGACAAATGGTGACCCCGGGCCCTTTGACTGCGTTTATGTGGCCCTCATGAGGTCAATTTGGATTATTCTGTACTAGTCTCTAACTATGACAACAGGTTTTTTGTTTTTTTCTCTCTGCTTTTGTCATTTTATGTTATATTATATGATTGTTTATGAGTAAAGTTAGTTCCCATTTAAACCAAAACATTTTTTTGTTCTACAGCCACATAATAAAGATTAAAACTTTCCCCGGTAGCAACATTTATTGAAGAATCAAACGTGTTTAAGTATATCAGTGCCACCTGATATGAAGGACGATAACTGACATAATAAAGAATAAAAATTGTATACAGTAAATACATAAGTAAATGTATGATTAAATAAAAAAAAATCAAAATGTCCAAATAAATAAATACATAAATTACTTCTGATTTTATTTTTGTCAAAGAATAGTGTATTTCTCTCTATATATACATTGATTTATCCATACATTTTTACTTTTATTTATTTTGATGTTTAATTATTTATGTGTTTCATTATTTCAATGTGTATTTATTTAAGTATTGATACATTTCGTCCTTCGCAATCCGAATAATGAATGCTTGAATTTTATATCTCAAATGTTGAAACTCTATTTTAAAATATTGAAAAAATAAAAAACTTGAATCATTTCAAAATGAATATTTTCTTCACGCCTAAAATGTTTTTTATTGTGTTATTCTCCTTCCAATGATTCAAACATACATTTTCTACAATTACACTTTTCTCATTTCTGTCCTTTTGAATTCAATATAGAAAGATATTTAACCAATATTTTTATATTACATTTAAAACAAAACCAAATCCACATATAAATGCAGGGAATTCATTTATTTATTTTGCTTTTCTCTTCAATGTGGTGTTTGGATTGGTTGATATCATAGATTTTATGGGACTATTTACTTCAGCATCAGTTTCAGAGTGAGTTTTATTTTTGACTAGTAACAGCCCATAATGATTCTTTAATGATTTTCTGTTACTTATTGTATCTTGAACACCAGGACAACCAGAGATCTTTAGCACTTCCAAATCATTCTTTCTTTGCCTCATGAATGCATGGAGGGAGTGCTGGAGTTACAAAAGGTGACGCTGACACACAACAACACACAAATACACAATATGTTCTTGTGTCTGCACCTTACCTGTGATGTGCCGGTCCAGAAACTGAGCGAGGTCTGGAAACATGAAAGAAAACAAGGATCCGTGGAGGGAGGGAGGATAGGGAAACAGCCATGGTTGGTGGATGGAGAGTAACGGCAAGCGTTGCCATGGAAACACACCAAGATTACAATGGGTGTTTTGAAAGCAGCTATTATGAGATTGTGACATTTAGAAGTGGACTTTAAAACGCATATCCGCTCTGGCTGAAGGTGGGGATATTGTGAGCTTATGTTTATGAGCTTCAATTAATGTCTTAATAAAAAAAAAAGATTTATTCTGGTTAGAATTTGATCAAATAAAAGAGGGAATTATTCAATCATTAAATACCGCCCTCTGTCGGTGAGAGCATGAACTGGTGGCTAATGATTCAGTTTTAATGAGTCCTCTTGCTGGGTGGACAACACAGATTCACTGTGTGTTATGTTGGTGTTGATGCCACAAAATAAATTGATTCTGGGACAATATTTATCACATAAACTCGTTTTTTTTTTTAAACGAAATAAACCAAAGATCCAGCTGAGATTGAGGCAACATGGCTGATTTAAGGACCGAAGGAAGGTCAGCGTGAAGGACTGGAGACAGCAGTGGGTCTACAAGCCTGGGGGGGCTTCTGGCTGCTGCACCTCTGGAGACCCGTCTGTCCTTGAGTGAAGGAGAAATCATCAGAAAATAGATCAGAATGCATCAAAGGCAGCTCAGCGCCAGACAGGCAGTGAAATGAAAATTGGGTTTAATGTTCAAATGGCACCATTTTCTTTTCATTATCGAGTCATTGAAGTGATCCCTGGATGGGCAATAATATTGTGGGGCCACATTCTGACAATGGGGGCCACCCCGAACCCCGAAAAATTATATAAATAAAGAAAAAACTCAAGCCGCAAAAAAGAAAATGAATAGAAGTTGACTGGGTTTAATTTTTCCATTATGTTACAATATATGAATATAATATTATGTTCTATATGTTCTTTCATTAATTACTTCATGTTTTAAAAACAGAGTATATAACAGGAAACATTGGAGAGCAATGTATTCCTGGGTCTGCCCTGGGTATCCCTCCTTTTGAGATACAAGTGATGAGTAATCCTGACAAAATGATCGGGAAACATCGGTTTATTCCCGAGGCTCATGGGAGTTTTTTCCTTTTGGCTCAGAGTTACAATCCATTCCAAAACAAAATGTAATAAAAAGGTTGATTTTTTTATGAAGCAAATAAAAACACAACAACACAACAAATTAGAAGTATTTATAAGTCCATGAGAAAAAAAACAGCAACATTTTTTCAGGTTAAATATATATTTAAGCTCAACAGAAAAACAACTATTAAATAAACAAAGAGGACTAATGACTACGGAACATTATCGGTTATTTCCACACACACAGACACACACACAGAGATTCAACATTGATTGTTTAACATCCTGTTGTTAGCTACACACATCCTTTAACATAAAAAAGACAGATGGTGAAATTATTTTAGAGAATTTCTTCAGGAATGACTTTTTCAAGTGTCTTTTTCTTTCTTCCTATTGACGATGTGTTTGCAAATCCAGTTCATCCCGTCCTGTCGGAGGAACAGAAATGTTACATTAACAAACTATATTAACAAATGAACGTTAAAAGGATACTCTTAAGAGTCGTGTATATAGTTGAGCAACTCTGTGCTCAGATATGTTATTCATTTTCTGCTTGGAATATTTTTTTATAAATCAAATGATCTCCACACATCCTGGTTCTGATTCTGAGTAGTTTAACGACATTTTTTATTTTTATTAACATTAAATATTATTTTAAAGAATTGGCATTTGAGCATTTTAAATTAAAATTACAGTGTAAACATGTTAACTTTACAAAACACTGTAATGCATCTTAGAACAAATTATACATTATTAATAATAATTAAACGTATTAATTAAAAAATAATAATTAATAAGGTCATTTTTGTCAATAGCTTAGTTTAATTTCAACAAATTTCATACACATAGTATTTAGAAAAACAAATATTTTAAATTTGTTGTTTTTTTACGTGCATTTCCCTGTCTTCGTCTTGGAAGCGATGTTGCCAGGTTGCTCAGGTTGCAGTCGAATTTAACTTTTCTTTTAAAACGTTTTATGCCCTGGTAAAAAATAATATTTTAGCTTATATTTAATGCTGTAGTATAAATAAAACTTTGTTTGGGTTCGGTTCATGTTCTGTTCTGGCAGGTTTTATGTTGATTTTGTACGGGATCTGGCAACCCTTGTTCAGGGGAAGCTTCTGGCTCTGTTTTCTTCATTTCTCTACTCCAGGTTCTTCAATGTAATAACGTCAACAAACAATAGACATTTAAATTCTATTTACTTTATATTTTTACTATTTCAGTAGTAGTTGATTGTTTACGAGTCAAGGTAATTCCTAAACACATTTATTTTTGTTTTGTTTGTAGAAGTTTAAGAGTAAAACCTTCCCTGAAGGAACATTTATTAAAAAATGGAACAGACCTTTACTATATTTTATTCTTTTTTAATTTGCATATTTCTCTTCCACTTTCGAAAACCTAAAAATGATGTTCCTTCCCATTTACACAGTAACACTCCTTTTATCTAAAATATGTTGCCATGTGGCTCGATCTGGGATTTTACCATTTACCTCAAAACTGTCAAGCTGTCAGTAGCTGTCAACTCAAATGAATTTTCACCGACTACTCAATTCACCGTCAACAATCAATACTGTGATCGATAAAACATATCATGAGTCTGAAGTCATCATCCCTTTGATGATCCGGTGACATTTCTGCAATAAAACAACCATCAATGACCAAAATAAATGGACTTTCCTAATAGATTTTCATACAAATCTGAAGATTTAAGAAGCTGATTAAATGCTTATCAATAACCAATTAGATATTTGTGTTTCTGTCATGATGAGGTTTTTGTGTTTCCATGAAGTCACACCTGAACTCCTTCTCCAGACACAGCTGAGCAGGCCTGGATCTGCCACTCGCGGTCCCGGTACGTGTGCAGGTTCAAGCCCTCGGCGATCTCGCTGGCTGGGGACGCCGTGGCCAGATCCTGCTTGTTGGCGAAGATGAGGACCGGGACTCCCTTCAGGTTCTCCTCGTCGACCAGTTCGGACAGTTCCTGCACAATACGATAAACCCACGACCTTCATCCAAACCATCTCAGAGTTTCAAACTTCAAACAAAATCTGGCAACGAAACGACGGTTTCACATCTTTTTTTGTTCATTTATGTCGACTGTTATTTTTGTCTTCAAATAAACATGTCTCACCAGTCCTGTCTCTTCAAACCGCTTCTTATCGGCGCTGTCAATCACATAAATCTGAAAAACAAAAAGCAGAGAAATGTATTAGTTTATCTTTAGACAAACCATTAATTTATAACAACATGAAAATGATTTTTTACTAATTAGAAGTTCAAGTTAAGTTCAAATATTTCTTGTTGTACTTCTTTTTCATTGTTTTTGTGAGGTAAATAATGGGATAAATCTGATTTAATGTCATTTATTTGTCCTCGTTCTATATGTCTTTTTAGCAAAATACTTTTTTTCCTCATCATGTTCTGATTACCATCTGGATCCACAATATTTTTTGAAGTATTTGTCGCAATAAGAAAGAGCATAGCAAAAGTCTAGTCCATAGTGTGTTAGCTACAAAACAATTACTGCCCCCTGCTGTCCTACTGACCATATTAACTTAATGATATAAATATTTGAAATGGTAAACATAATAGCTTATAGCTTAATAGTATTTACTCATTTTTAAAAACATATTTAAGACAATAATATTGCGAAGATATAAAAGGAAAAGTGTGTTGAAACTAGCTGCTTGGCAGAGGTCTGTTTTCTCAAAGTGCTTTTACAGTTCATTCATTTAGTAAGTATTTTGTTAACAGCGCTATTAATAACCTTAATTAACGATATTTGATGTTAAAAAGGGAGATTATTCTTTGGCCAGAGAGCGTCAAATGATATAGTTTAATGTCTCTGACTCACTCACCAGCAGGTCCGTGTTCTCGAGGTATTTCTTCCAGAAGGGTCTGATCTTCCTCTGACCTCCGATGTCCCAGACGTTGAGTTTCATGCCGTGAGAGGCGACACTCTTGATGTTAAAGCCCTGGAGATGAATCCACAGGTGAGGGATGCAAACCAACTACCTTTTTTTTTATAAATGGTATTTGACGTTAATACAGTTTCTGAGGTTGTTTTCCAACTTTTAATGTTAGTTTTATGACAATCTTAATATCATTGATATTATTATGAGTCTTGTTTTTTCTAATTTATTTTTCAAATATAATTCGTAAATTTAATTTAGAATGTTTACGTTTATTTCAGAGTTTGTACATTTATTTCAGAGTGTGTACAATTATTTCAGAGTTAACACATTTATTTCAGAGTTTGTACATTTATTTCAGAGTGTGTACAAAAATTTAAGAGTTTGTACATTTATTTCAGAGTGTGTACAATTATTTCAGAGTTTACACATTTATTTCAGAGTTTGTACATTTATTTCAGAGTGTGTACAATTATTTCAGAGTTTGTACATTTATTTCAGAGTGTGTACAATTATTTAAGAGTTTGTACATTTATTTCAGAGTGTGTACAATTATTTAAGAGTTTGTACATTTATTTCAGAGTGTGTACAATTATTTAAGAGTTTGTACATTTATTTCAGAGTGTGTACAATTATTTAAGAGTTTGTACATTTATTTCAGAGTGTGTACAATTATTTAAGAGTTTGTACACTTATTTCAGAGTGTGTACAATTATTTAAGAGTTTGTACATTTATTTCAGAGTGTGTACAATTATTTCCGAGTTTACACATTTATTTCCGAGTTTGTACATTTATTTCAGAGTTTGTAAATTTAATTTAGAGTTTGTAAATTTAATTTAGAGTTTGTAAATTGAATTTAGAGTGTGTATATTTATTTCAGAGTTAGTACATTTATTTACAAGTTAGCTTTACTCGTAGTAACGCTTTTTCCTAAACTGGTTTTAATGTGTACCATCCGTACTCTGAACAACAACTCTAACAATAAATAGAATATTGAGATAATGATTGGATGCTAAATCTAGCATAACCAACATGTATTTCATATCAACATCTTCTTGTATCAAGTCAAGTTTCTCAGCTTATCTTAAACTCCTGCATCAATAAAGTTCTCTTTACTGACGTGAACATTCATCTGTAATGAATTCAAATGGTTCTACACACCGGCCACGTTACATGAAAAAACATGTGCAACAATAGAAATAAAATAAAATTATTGTAGGTAAGATTGAGATGAATCCAATCATTTTTTTTACGAGTTATTTTGTATTGTCTTCCCTTCATGAAGGTGCTGTTTGACTTGCAGCTTGTGTAACGCACTGATCCTGGAGCAGCAGGAAAAGCAAATCTCAGGATAAGACTGGAAGGATCAAGTCATGTTGATGTTGTTATGTGTCAGGTCTTGTTTACCTTCATGCTAACCATTTCTTTCCGCTGTGCTCGCCACCTTCCGCTCACTTCATTTTAATAACAACCTTCGGTTGCTTCGGTTTCAAACATGTCTCGCGAACTAACCGGGTTATGGATTCTATAATCTTATTGGCAGCAGGAGATGTGGAAGATAATGACAGCCCAGGAAGCAGCGACGCTGTGTTTGACTCATCTTTACCTCATCCTTACTCTGACCTTTGTGTTTTATAACACCTGTTACAGAACCTTGTTAACACCATCCGTTGACACCTGTATTCAGGACAGGAGCTGGTTGAGGATTATATCATATAAGAGAAAATTGAATATATAGTAATTTAATTTTTTAATTGTCAGGGATTTTCCCCCGGACAATAATTTATGTATTGAAAGATATATATATATTTTTTTCCAAATTATTCTTTTACACACTATTGTTTGATATTCTAATTCCAAGAATTAAAAAGTAACTTATTTTTAAAATCAATTTTAATGTACCGAACTACTTGATTGAACTCTCAGCCAATCAGGATACACTATCACATGACTGTTTGATCAGGTAGCTCGGTACTCTAGTAGAAGAACTCACATTTCAAGAAACATCTTAAGACGTTCTTTTTTGTGCTTTTCCTTCATTTTCTGGGACTCTTGTGTTTGTCTAATGTGTCTTGACCTTTAAAGTATATATTTGAACTGTGTATTGTTTTTTATTGTCAAAGCATTTTCTGACCCTGGTCTAGAAAGACACTTTACAAATAACCTTTACTTACTTACTTACTTACTTTTGGTATTGTCTGGTATTATACCAACATTTATTCAAATTCAAATGGATTTTTGTTAAAAAAAAATATTAATGTAAAACATTTACCTTCCAGTTATTTGCATTGGATTTTCAATTACTGTGTAAAACCTTTTTTAATTTCATCCAATTAAAACATTCTCTAATTTAATTATTGTAAAAAATATAATAATATATAATAATGAACAATTAAATTATTTCATTACAAATATTCAACTTTTCTATATAGAACATTTTGTATTACATTATTTTAGACCAAAACAATTTCAATGCTTAAAAAATAGTGTAATAAAACTTTTAACCGTTTAATATTCTGATGGCAATGTTATATTGTTGAAGAGGATGTATTTACTGAATATCTATTTTAATATTTTGAGGATGGAATTATGGTTGTACTGTGTTATTATATAGTATAAGTAAATATGGGTGAAATATAAAAGAAAAATGTAGGCCAAACTACAGCCTGGATCTACATTGGCAAAATTCCTCTTATAATTTGAAAATTAAATATAATAAAATATTATTAGTAGTAATAATGTGCAGAAAATCATAAATGATAATTAAATTAATTTAAATATATATATTATTGTGAAAATGAGTATGTTTATATGAATATAATTTAAACTACTACACTTTAAATGGTAAAAAAGTCACATTGTTATTATTATATTTAATTATTTTTTTTAATATTGCGTTTTCTGGCAACATCAGGAATCAAAAAGTACATTTCTGTCGCCCTCACCTGAGTGGGCGTGATGGTGTTCACATCTTCTGACGCGAGACTCTTGAGCAGGGTGGTTTTTCCGGCGTTATCCAAACCCAGCAGAACTATTCTGACCTCCTGCTCTGTGGTTCCTTTCAGCTTCTCGATGACCGAGAGCAGGCCCTGCAGGAGTTCAGCAGTAATAACACACTTGTAATAACACACTTGTCTGGTTGTGTTACGTAGAAAAAGTCTCATTTATAAGTTCTTTTGTCATGATGTTCACAACATAAGATTTCATTAATTCAAATAAACAAGAGTTCTGACCCATAAAGAGTCCAGCTGGAGATTTAAGTCCAGGATTAGCTTCTAGTCATTCTAGTCTAGGCATTCGTATGCTATCACTTTTAGCTCAAATGAAAGACTGTAATTGGTTTAAAAAAGAAATCATCATGAGTGACAATGAAGTGTGAATAAAAAATAAAAAAAGAGGTTAACCTGTGGTTTGGCCGCCAGAGCTGGAGATCCTACCTTCTGAGTATCTCCCATGGTTTCTGTGTCCTTGGCCGGAGCCGCGGCTACATTCTCCAGTGACGCTCACACAGGTGTGTCGCTGCTCCAGGTGAGCTCAAATATTGGGGATTCTGGGTTGAGAAGTGAGCAGGTTCAGGGAGTGTGTGATCAGAACCAGGGGCAGGCTGAGGGACGCTCAGTGAAGGGGTTTGAACGCAGGAAGAGGAGGAGGAAGCTCGGATGGGACCGGGATTAGGAGGCCAGAATTAGCCTGTGTCGAGTCCTGCCCCCCCTTCCTTCTTCTTCTCCTCTTTGCAGTGGCTTTACCTGGATTATCCTTGAGCCACCTGCTTTGAGAGTAAACTCAATAAACAGCTCTCCTTCACACACAGACGATAACACAGCTTGCCAGATTATTTCACTCCTCGCCACCATTTTTAGAATTCAGGTTCTTAAAATGTCTGGCTGCCCTCTGGCCGCTGCATTATGACCACCTGACGTACTTCAGGTGTTTCCAAAAATACTGCTCTGTGTACACGCCAACAGGAAACGAGGGTCATGTATGTCATTGCTACTGACCAGACCTTTGATTGTATTTATGTGGTCGTCTGAGATCATTTTCTAACATAAAATGATAATAAATGAAGATGTAGAAACATTTTTGACCCATAAATAAGACATTAAGTTGTTTTTTTAATTTTAGGTCTCAATTTTACTGTAATTTGTTCCACATGCAAACTCTGAAACAAATTTAAAATTGTAGATTTGTTTGACAAGTTTGTAAATTAGTTTCAGGAAATTTAATGTAAATTTAATTGAGAGTTTTTACATTTATTTCAGACTTTTTACATTTAATTAAGAGGTTGGACATTAATTTTAGAGTTTGTAAATTTAATTTTAAATTTTAAAATTTATTTCAAAGTTTGTAAATTTAATTTAGAGTTTGTACATTTATTCCAGAGCTTGTTAATTTGTTAAACAGTTTTGTTATTTTATTTCAGGATTTGTACATTTTTATTCAAGATATTGTAATTTTTTTATAGTTTTATTGTCATTTTGCTTTAGTTTGTCCATTTTTTTAGAGTAAATTATACGCTGGTTTTACGAAATTGTAAATTTGTTTCAGGAAATGTTCATTTTGTTGTATTTTTTCATTTCTGTTGCACTTTCAGGCCACCATACTTTCCACGGGTCATGAAAAAAGCCATTGGTTGATACTAATAATAAACATTCATCAATAAATAAGTAATAATATAAGGCAGTAGTACAAGTGCAACACAATACAGAAGAGGTGGATGAAGTTAAAAACAGGAATTAAAACAGCATGTTTATTGATATAACCTCACAGGAGCGACAGAATACAACATGTTATGTTTATTCAATATTCTCATCATGAGACTCATTCTATTCGTCCCACGTGTCTCTTGGCTCAAACAGTATATATGAATTGCTCCTCTAGGAAATTCAATTCCACCGCTGCTCCAGACTAATGCCCGTCTGCGGAGAGAACCCAAAAATAGGTACATGAATCGGCCAAAAGAACACTAGCGATGGGCTGAACCAGCTTCAGGGAGCTAATTCAATTATAGCTCCGTAGGAGGCAGTTTTTCTTGAATAAGGTCGTGAGGTTCGGTTCACAGAGTTGCAATGTTCAATAAGAATATCAATGAATACTAACCAGGAAAAGCCAACAACTCAATTTGGCAACATAAAGAATACATTGTGAAAATATTTCAATTTTATTGAATCACTCTATGTTAGGTTAGGTGTCATAAAAAGTGTTATAATAGGTAATTCTACATAATGGATGGACTGAGGAACATGTTGCTGCTTTAACCCCTTGAGTGCTCAGCGTTTGTCTTTTGTGTATTTAAAAAAAAAAAAAAGAGTATTTTAAGAAGTGAGGTAAGGTAAGGTAAGGTAAAACTTTATTGAGGTCTCCTTCGGGAAATTGTTTTTTTCCAATAGCCAAAGAAAATACAACAATTTTTCATAAAAAAAATAAATCAAAAATAAAACAAGAACAAGAACATAAAGAGAAAGAACAAGATGACAAAATCTAAGTCTAAAGATAAAGATAAAGAACATAGATCAAAGAAAAATAACAAAGACAAAGGATACAAAGATTAACATAGAACGTTATCATGATACTTTTACTCCACTCCTGCCCCCGAACTCAGAATTGTACAATTGAATAGCACGAGGAATGAATGAGTCCTTGAGTCTATTTGTTTTGCACCTGGGTAGGAGCATTGGTGCTTCATTCTGCTTCTCTGCTCACTGATGACAGTGTTCAGAGGATGTACCTCATAGATTTACAAGCTAAAATTTGTCTTTGTACAGAGAGCGTATTAGCAAAAGACATTAAACTGTTGCTACAATGCTACAATTGTTGGATGGATTGATGGAAATGTGAGTTCTTCTACTAGAGCGGGTCAGAATTCTTGCTGCTGAGTTTTGTATTAACTGCAAGGGAGACAGAACCTTCTTGTTTAGACGAGAAAATAAACTGTTACGATAGTCTAAACGAGAACACACAAGAGCATGGATGGATGGATGGGTGGATGGATGGATACTATCATGGTTCTTTTGGATGTTAATGTAATCTCAGCTCTCAGTGAGTTCTAAAACCTTATGTATTTGAGTAATAAATTGAAAACTGCTGATCTATGGGCTGAGCAGTAAATTCTGCGGTGCAGAAGATGCGGATTGAGCACAAGTTTTAATACACCAGGATTAACTGTTGTTGGCGCACAGAACTTTTATTCTACTTCCATAAATCTCCTCTTAAATCCCCTTCCTGCGAGGACGGCGTTATCATTCCATATATCTGTTTCCAGGCGGTGGCTGTAAAGCTGCAGTGCGTGGGTCATCTGCTGCGAGCGGAGCATTCGCCCGGATTAGTCTCAGCACGCTCGTTCCTGCGTTTGGATTAAAAACATTTCTAGTCTCTTTTCCCTCAACTGAAAAAAAAAAAAAGGCTCTCTGCTGAGGGGGCGGAGTTACCTTGTTGGATTACACAAGTCAGCCACTCAGGTCATGGAAGTGGGCACTTCACGCGCCATAAGGCACGTGGACTAATCCAAAGATATGTACATATGTAAGCTTGTGCTTCATCAACGTCATTGAAAACACTGTAATATGAGATAAAGCAAATGCACCACACTTGGGTCACATGACTTAGAGCCAAAGTCTTCATAATAATATTATGTATACATAATACATAACTAAAATACAACCATTTTGAATTAAATAAAACGGATTATAAAAACAATTCAAGAATCAGAATAATGTTGAAAAAAACCCCGAATGTTTAAAAACATAATATTTTTTATGCTTCAATTGAATAGTTGATAGATATTCAAAGTTATTTTTATATATATTTTTTCTTCCAGGCTAAATAAAACTATCTGACAACGGCGACACCGTGTGTCAAGAGCTGGTAACTACAACTTTATCTTTATTAACATTGGTAAACTGACTGATTTAATTGGAATACGTTTAAATTCACACTTTTACAATATGTAATATATGCAATGTGTATCGTAAAAACTATTTCTATTGATTAAAAAAAATCTTAAAGCGAAATTATGCTAATTTAAGTACACTTTAAAATGTATTGATTATATTTAATTTGAGACCACAAATTGTGAATAATTTTTAACTTTGTAAGTAAGTAAGTAAGTAATTTTTATTTATATAGCGCTTTTCCAGACCAGGGTCACACAGCGCTTAAACAATCAAAACAATACTCAATAAAGTATATACTTTAAAGGTCAAGATAAAACTGATAACACAACAGGAGTTCCAGAAAATCAAGGAAAAGCCTGAACAAATAGAAACGTCTTAAGATGTTTCTTAAAGGAGTCGGTAGATCCATCAAAATTACAATTTAAGGCAATATTAAAAAATAAAACCAATCGATGACGAACCGACGCTCTTGTGCGCATGACAGGAAGCGAGCGGGAAGTTCAAAGCTGGCGATGATGTGACCCATTAAACTTCTGCGGCCTTGTGACGAAGATGACTGTGGACGCTTTGAAGGGACTTTATCGCACTTTTTCACGGCTGGCGAAAACCGCAGCTCACAGTCAACTGAGACAATGTGACAAGTGGCGAAATATCAGTTTGTATTTGGCGAACGAAAAGGTATGATAACAATATGTATGTTTACAATTGTGCTTAATTGACAGTGTGCTAATGTTGTTAGCATGTTATTAGCACATGCTAATTATATGTTTGCGACAAAAAATATAGTAATTGTTGAAAATATATTTATTTTTTATGTAAAAGTTGTGTACAAATTATTTTTTTGTTAATTTGTTGTCAATTAACTGCCCTAAATGGCTCTTGTTTACATTTATTTATTTATTCATACTATATTCCACTATTTTTAAATTATTAATATTAATATTTATACTTTTATAAACATTCATTCTATGCAATATTTAAAACATCTTTTTTATTTCATTTATACTATATTGCACTATTTTTAACTTGTTAATATTTATACTTTTATAAACATTCATTCTATGCAATAGTTAAAACATTCTTTTTTTAAATTTTATTGATACTCTATTGCACTATTTTTAACGTATTAATATTAATATTTATACTTTTTGCCAGTTTCACTGCAGTGTTATTTCTGTGCAATGACAATAATATAATTAGTCTAAAATTACATTTGATACACTTTTTTATTACTATTTTTAAAAACAAGGAAATAAAATGGCAACAAGAGGAAGACACAAGCCAACATATTCTCTAAAAGGATGTCTTTAAAATAGGCAATTTAAATGTAAAAATAAAATACCTGGGACATTAAAGAGTTTAGACTTTTTTTCAAAAGCTAAAAAAGACAATTCAGTTGTTTAAACTTCATGGACTTCTACTTTAGTAAGTAAGCAACAATAATTTGTCTTATTTCTCTCTGAATTAGATTAAAATGTTTAAAAACGACCAAGAACAAGATTTTAGAACAGAAAACAGTCCGTTTGTTTTGAACTGTTTAAAAATGATGAAGCAGGAATTAAATGTTTTTTGAGGGATCTGTTGAGAGGAGTTACTGTTAATAGGAATAGGTTTCCCAGGGTTTCCTTGTTTTTCCTGGACTTGTGAAATAAAGTACTAGATTTGAATTGAGTAAATAAAGTAAAACATATTTATATAATAAATGTACTATAATATATAATATAATAATATATACTCATTCATTCCTCGGGCTATTCAATTGTACAATTCTGAGTTCGGGGGCAGGAGTGGAGTGAAAGTATCATGATGTTGTGTTCTATGTTAGTCTTTGTATCCTTTGTCTATGTTCTTTATCTTTAGACTTAGATAGTGTCATCTTGTTCTTTCTCTTTATGTTCTTGTTCTTATTTTATTTTTATTTATTTTTTATGAAAAATTGCTGTATTTTCTGTGGCTATTGGATAAAAACAATTTCCCGAAGGAGACCTCCTGAGGGATCAATAAAGTTTTACCTTATCTAACCTTATAATTCTGAGATACTGAAAGGTTGCCTCTATGTTGTAATAAAGTACTGTAGCAACGTCATTTCCCTGGCTGTGTAATAAAAAAAAAAACTTATCGACATGGCTTTGAGAAAACTGTGAATTTCCCTCAAAGATAGATTATCTCCTGAAAATATCAGTGGTTATCAGATGTCATGACCATATTTCCCTGACATGAGAAGCTGCGCGTTTCAGCCATTGTTCGTACTCGACTGTTTCTTGAGATGTGTAACAAACGCAGTTTGATCAAAGTCGCTATACTTCCTCTTTTGTGGCCCGTTGCCATGGCAAGACTTCCCCTCGAGGCAGGAAGTGACAGGGCAACCCAGAAGATGACTTGTGACTGTTTTGTGAAGAGAGTGTACACGATGTTTTGGGTGGAGCCCCCCCATTGTGTCTCCTGACGGCGAGCACATCAACACGACTTTAAGCCTCTGCCGCCATGGCGCACAATTGTAACACTCTTGGGATCGCTATGGTGAGCTTTAAGCGTGTTTTATTCCCCATTTCTTTCTTAATTCTATAGAGTCGTGCGTCTTAAGAACCACCAGTGAAATGTATGCGCTGTGTGTCAAGTGAAGTCTTGTAAAGGCTTCAACTTTGAACCTTTTAAGTTGTGTGAATATTTGAAGCTGGAACGATTTCTACTTCTTGTTTTTTAAAAAGAGTCACATGTGATGATAAAAACGAAAATAATTGGGCTTAATTTTTGTTTAACCTGAGTTTTTGAGGAGATTAATATCAGTTGCATATTTTTCAATAAATTGCTGTTAAAGAATGTGTTTTGGTTTGCCTTAATGGTGAACAACATTGAGGTAATAACTTAAACATCACTCTAACTTTAGCACTTTAGAAAACATTACATTTGATGTTAGTTCGACGCCTCCTCCTTTCACATTTAAAAGTACAAATTTATATTTTTCTACTGCAGTCTTTACTCATAAACAACCATTTAAAAGAATAAATAAAAATCCAATTTGTAACACACTCTTTTATATAATATATTTGTTTAAAAGCAGATGATTTATTTGCTACAAAAGCATTAAATTAGGTTTGAGGAACTCTCAGTTGTCCATATTATATTTGCTATAAATATGTGTTCTACTTTCGCTTCATTTTAAAATGGCTTATGTGAAACTGCGACACATTCTGGATCTGCTAATTATTATTTAATTTAATTCAAAAGTAGAGACACTCATCATCCGCATAGAAAGTGGTTGTCTTTTATTCCAGGGAGTTTTTAATGAATTGAAAGTGAGTTTGTGTCTAAAAGTTGACAGTGAGGTGTTCCAACCATATCCGGCCTATTACCACAACGTGTCAAAAATATGCAAGAGCTGATTAGGTAACACTTCCGATATATTTTTTTGTGTTTTTTCTTATCAAGTTTATCTTCTCGCCTCATCTCGTTTTTTGGCCAAGGTTGGTTTTGAAATGTAATCTGACAAATTATGACCCACAGGCAGCAGCATGTCTTTTCAGATTCAAACTACTGCTTCTTTTTCATCGTCGTACTCCGAGACGGAGTGTTACAAATCTGTGAAAACGTCACTTTTTTAGCTACAAATCTCTTATTTTTTTCTGTCCACAGAGCCAGGCGGTCTCCGACGGAGGTAGGCCCTCAACATTCATTCTTCTTAAGAGAAAAACGTGTCCAAGCACGACGGACACAAATATCTGGGCATTATTCACCGGCTTGTTCTCTGCTGATAAATGACTGTTTTCGTCTGGATGTGTCCAGAGTTGAACATGTCTACGCGCGGCTGTGGACGCAGCAGTTCCAGCCTTCCTGGGACTCCGGGCGGAGAGGCGGGGTCCGCTGACGGGGTCCTGAGCTGGGCCGTGTCCTTTGAGAAGCTGCTGGAGGATCCGTACGGAGTGAATTATTTCACGGTGAGATTTAAAACGTGGAGGCAGTTTTTGTTGTTTTCCCACATTTCTCCCTAGAGTAATGACGGATTGTGTTTCTTTCAAGGCTTTTCTGAAGTCGGAGGTGAGCGCAGAAAACATTTTGTTCTGGCAAGCCTGTGAAAGGTTCAAGAAGATCCCGGCGACATCACCAGATAAGGTACGAGGCTTTACTTTTTTTTAACTCAAGATTATAGATGAGATTAAGATGTAATGTTAAATGTTTTAACTGTCTATTCAAGTTTACTTGTGCCATTAATGTTACAGCTTTAAATCTGTGATTTGTCTTCAAGAGCTAAAATGTAACTTTCGATCATTGCAAGGGTATTAAACTCATTCCCACAAAATGTATATTAACTAAACTGTATTGAGGAGGTATTTTCTTGAATGCAATATTGTCTTTTTATTCTCGTAGGCTTGATCGAAACACCGGCATCATTAATGAGTCACAACACTTATGTTCTCGTTTGCTCTTAAGCCAACGGTCCTAATGGATTACTAGGCGGGCAGGGTTTGGCCCCCGGACATGTGCATTCTGGTACTTCTTCCTACAATGATTTGGGGATATTGCCACTATAGCCAGACTTCCAACGTAGGTCCAGGGTCCAATTCCTGTTGTGTTATCAGTTTTATCTTGCACTTTAAAGTATATACTTTATTGAGTATTGTTTTGATTGTTTAAGCGCTTTGTGACCCTGGTCTGGAAAAGCGCTATACAATTAAAAATTTCTTACTTACAATTACATTTCCTCAGGGGCCACTTTATATACTGTGACTGTGACTGAGGCACCATCAAGCAAAAGGCCAAAAACGTTAAAAACAAGTTATAAAAATAAAATTAACCCAAATATTCCAATAAAATATTTAGAAAAATAAATAAATGTATTAAACTAAGCTAAATATAATCTGAATTCACTCTAATTATTTTCAGTGGCAAGAAATATTTGAATTAGTACAATACAAAATAAATTATGAATTATTTTCGACATGCTTTACGATTACTTTCCAAAAGGCTATATTTGGCCCCGGGCTGCACTTGTACCATATCTTCTCTAGGACTTTGTATTCATGTTTCATTCATTAATTATTTGCCTCCAAATACTTTCCTTACTCCACAAAAGGCAGCAATAAAATACAATTTACACAAGACGGTGGTGACCGGAGTGTAATTATCCCTGGTACATCGTGACTTTTAGATTAAGAAATATATTAAATTTAAAATGAAAACTTACAACTCTAGTGAAAAAGTATTTGGGGATTTAATAAAGTCACTTTTATTAATCATTGGTTGGATTTTTAAATGTACTAAAATTTTATCATTCCCTCGTGGACATGCGTGAGAAATTGCTGGATAAGTTCTTAAATGATTAATAAGGGAGGAGCGAAGGAACTATTTTGAGACTTCCTCACCAACTCACAGAAGATATGAAAAGGGAAAATATTCTTATGATTATTTTCACTTTCTGTCTTCAAGTTTCTGAAAAACAAATTAAATCAATAAAAAGATGGAATACAGTCATGTCATTTTTAGTCGCTAGTATTCACATTTACATTTTTATTTAATTGGCTAATTAGTATTTTAAAGTGCTTGCTTGTTCATGTAGTGTCATGAGAAAACAAGCATCAGTTCGAGAAGATAATGTAAGAAAGGGGAAGACTTAATAAGATTATCAATCCTGCTGAGTCATGGATATGGCTGCTCTGGTGATCGTGTATGCGTGTGCGCGATGGTGGGATGACATGTAAATGAATGAGTATCGTGTAATGGAAATATGAAGTGGCTTTGCCTGCTTGATCTGTATCCATTTATTGGTATTAATTATATAATATAAGGTTCTGTTTTTCTATTGCTTATGTTGAGTTTTATCCTATTTTATGCTGATATCTATACAACATTTAAAATATATATTGTGTGGATTACACTAGTAAGAGTTGTGGTTTTTTAATTTTCGTTTTGTGGAAGTAGAACAAAAAACTTTAACTTCTGCTGCAAACAGGAAGGGTTGTACCTTTTGGACTTGCTAATTAAAGTGGAATCTAGATTGTATAAAACATTAAAAGTGTTATTGATGTTTATTTACGCTTGTTTGCTCTGCAATAAGAACTTTTAGATCTTCCGTTTGTCCTCTTGATCGAGCTGTTTCCTCCGCAGTTGAGGGCAGCAGCTCGGTCCATTTATGACACCTACCTGTCTGAGAACGCCTCCTACGCAGTCAACATCGACGACATGGCGAAGACGGAAGAGGGCGACCTGCAGCAGCCCACTGGTGATATGTTTAATAGAGCTCAGGACCAGGTTCGCTCTGACTTTGGGTCTGACTTCGATTGACTTGACGTCGGGGGTTTGACTCTGATCTGTTCCTCTGGGGTTTAGATATTCAAGTTGATGAAGATGGACAGCTACAGGCGATTCGTTCGCTCACCTCTTTACCAGAAGTGTACGTTGGCCAGCGTGGAAGGGAAAGTTCTACCTCAGTTGTCCAGTGAACCGGTCCACAAGGGCTCGTGGGAGGAGGGGATCCGCCCGTCGGAGAAGCATCGACCGAAGAGAGGATCATGGGGAGGTGAGGCTCGTGGTCACGGTTGCGTCTCCGGATGCGATCAATCTACTAGATTCAACATCTCTTGTCGCTTCTCTTCCAGTAGATGCGATCACCCCGTTTGTCACGCTCTCTCGGAAAGACTCCGACATGTCAGTCAAGTCAGCTGGCAGCGAGGAGTCTGGCTCCCTCCACAGGCACTTTGAAGTATTTACATTTAGTTAAAACAGTTTTTGCAGCAACTTAAAAAAACGTCTTTTTTTTCTCATAAATAATCAATAATGTAACATTTATATTGACGTTTATAAGTGTCATCAGAATATTGAGTGGTGGTTAAATGTTTAACTTCAATTGTTGAAACCTTTTATTTTGATTGAAATGTTTACAAGTAATGGTTATTTGTAAAGCCCCTTTCTAGACATGGCATTAATATTTAATAATTAATGTAATTCAATAGTTCAATAGCTTTAGTTTGTTTTGATTCAATAATTCAAAAACTGAAAAGATTGAAATCGTTTTTCTAATTTAATTTCATAATTTTTATATTAAATGATTGAAATAGTTGTTGATTTTTTTTCTAAATTATCCAATTAAAAAAACGAATATGTTATGTAATTACAAACCTGTGTAACCTAAATTCAATATAAAACATATTTTATTTTAAACATATCTAACAGTTTTAGATTAAATTATATAGGTTAGGTAGAACTTTATTGATCTCCCAGGAAGTCTCCTTCGGGAAATTGTTTTTTTCCAATAGCAACAGCAAATACAGCAATTTTTCATAAAAAATAAATAAGAACAAGAACAAAGAGAAATAAAGAGAACAAGATGATACAATCTAAGTCTAAAGATAAAGAACATAGATCAAAGAAAAATAAAAAAGACAAAGGATACAAAGACTAACAAAGAACAGAACATCCAGATACTTTTACTCCACATGTGAAAAATGAAATGAATTTAGAACATGTTTTTTATTATTAAAACTAGAATATCAAACTATATTTAAACAAATAAAAAAATACTTCTAATTGACTTATTAAAAATAAAACTAATTTGACCTTTTCAATATTAAAATTATGGAATTCAATAAATATTAATTAATTCATTAAATAAATATAAACGATTATAAACATATAATGAGAAACATTTGAAAACTTAATTTAAACCTTTCATATACTTTCATACATTCAAGTATGACTATGATGAGGATCCATTATTTTACACAACCCACATTTATTTATGCTCTTTTGAACTTCACATGAGGAAATTAAATGCATTGATTATGATTTGAGTAATTTGTTAAGAAACCATGATCGAATATTATTGGTGTAGTGTGATCTAGATGTATTAGTTCAGTTACCCGTCAAGAAAACCAGCAGTAGCCGTGTCTTTGTTTAACTATATCTTTGCCTAAAATGGCAACAGTGAAGAACATATGAAACGTATCGTTTCCAGAACAGCCCGTCGAGTCGGCGCCGCCAGGACGGAGGGCAGTTGGGGTTGGACAGCGGCTACTGTTGCGTCTACCTTCCTGACGGCAGTGCATCTCTGGCTCCCACGCCGAACGGTCTCACCATTAAAGAGATGCTCTCAGGTCTGTGTGAGAAGAGAGGCTTTCCCCTGAAGGACGTGATCATCTACCTGCATGGTAAAGACAAGGTGAGCTGCAGCGTTGCTCTTGATAAGTAGATAAAACTCCCTCCCTAACATCTCTCCCTGGTGCAGCAACCCTTATCCTTGGATCAGGACTGCTCTGTGATCAGAGACCAGCAGGTTTCTCTGGAGCTCAGGGTGACATTTGGGTGAGTATCTTTTTGTCTTCTTGTATAAGCTGCTGCTGCTGCTTTAGTGGAAACACTTTGTTCAAACAAGGACTTCTGAGTTTACACAAAACATTTGAAGCTCACTTCCTGGGTATCTGTTCTTTTTTCTCCTTGATGCTCTTTTAATTGGTGTTTTGTAAGAGTATAAGAAAATAGTGAAACAATTGAATATCGCAAATACATTTTTCCTGATCGTATCACTACTCAACAGCACTTTATCGACAAAAAAAATAAATTAAATTGTATATATTGGCCTTAAAATAAACAATCAAAAAAATATATATATATTATTTAAAGTGTATAAAATAATTCAATGCTGTTTAAAACAAATAAAAAGTAAAGTATTTACAATTGAAATGCTATTATTCACAGCATTTGTTAATTTTTATGTTGCAATTAAACTTCTGGCCGCCAGATGGCAGCAGTCTTTACGGCCCCCTCAGCCAAAGGAACAATGAAACCCTGGGGATGACTGAGGACAAGAGGATACAGTCGACTCCAGCAGCTTTTAAAGCTGATGTTTGGACATATTTTGATTTCAAAAGAAATGAGAGCAGTAACGACTTTGTCAAGAGTCATGTGGTCCCGAAATTCTGCAAAACCAGAGTCAAGTACTCGGACAATACTACGAATATATCCTTGTTCCTACAGTATCACAATATATATCGCAATATATTGTATCGTTGCCCCTGTACCGTGAACTTGGTGATGCATAATCTGTCGCCAAGTTAGTGTCAGTACACACCCCTAGTGTTTTGTTACTGTTTATTTTAATAAAGTACATTTTTAGTATTACATTCGGCAAATAAATATCGACCAGCAACTGTGCCGTACAAAAATATCAGATCACATTTTTCTGTCTTTCAGGCTGGAGATTGCATTTACTGGGAAGTCGGGTGGGATTATGGTGAAGTCCAGTAAGACCCTGCAGGACGCCTTGTCCGGTGTGCTGCAGAAACATCATCTAAAACCACAGGAGGTCGTCGTCACTATGGTGAGTGTCTCTGATTTATCATCAATATTTGGCTCTTTGTTAACACCGTTAACATTAAAGTCACAATATGTAACATTTCTACATACTGCTTTTATACTTTCTGTAATATGTGATCATGTAGTTCTCTACTCTAGTTATTATTTTAACGATGATCCCTACCGTGTAGCTTTGCTTCCTGAATGTCACATGACCACCAAACTGCACTACAGCAGTGGGTCAGAGACTCCGTTTTCACATCAAGTACTGGGATACTTTTTTTTTTTTTTGGAAGTAACCAGAAAGATCAAAGTAGAAACTCGCACAAAAGCCTTTATCTCGAACAGAATACAAATGCAGTTCTGTAATTTTGCAGCATTGCAGTAACACCTTTCTATCACAAGTGGGCGCCAGAAACAATACCTTTTATTTTCATGTATTGTCACTTTAATTCATTCAACATGATACATAAGGTTTCTTAGAGTTATAGAAATAATCTGATGGTTTTCCCTATAGTACAACTTTTTGATATAAGAAAGATGAAAGGTATTGCCATTGGTTGCGTTATGATAATATAAGGTTAATAATATGATTAAGAGAAATTTTCAATTTTCTCTACTCATTAATATCCCTGCATGCTTGCTTGATCATATTCCTTCTCCAAAGTACCCCTGTGGGGTTTTTTCAAGCTCAATCCATCCACCCCATCAACGCTGATTGCTCTTTCAGTAGCAGTTGCTAAGCAACCTACTTCTTTTTCTTTGTGATGTTCATTTAGTAATTTGTCACCGCGGTTCCAGTTTGAGGTGACAAAAAAAACGAAAAAAAAAAAACCCTGGTCCAATGAGTGCGTTTTTTAAATGTCAGCTACTTTTTAAAGTGTCTACTTAACCGTTTCAGGTTGGAACCGACAAGCTGGTGAACATGAGCACCAACGTCTTCAGACTGGCCAACAAGAAGCTCCGGCTGGACAGAGCTAAAGGTTGACGACTCAACATCCATTAGTGAATAATATCAAAACGCACAAATCCACAACCTGGTTATTTATGTGAACAGATGTATAAATTGAACATAACTACAGAACTTGGTGGGAAAAACACTAATTGCCGCTCCTACTTTACTTATGGTGCCAACCAAACGGTGAACTCCCATGATGCCTTTCTACACACTGCTCTTCAGGGGGCAGGAGTGGAGTGAAAGTATCTGGATGTTCTGTTCCATGTTAGTCTTTGTATCCTTTGTCTTTGTTGTTTTTCTTTGATCTATGTTCTTTGTCTTTATCTTTAGACTTGTGTAATCGTGTTCTTTCTCTTTAATTCTCTTGTTCTTCTTTTTTTTTTTCATAAAAAATTGCTGTATGTATTGGCTATTGGAAAGAAACAATTTAGTCAATAAAGTTTTACCTTACCTTACCTTAAGCGAGGCCTGATTGGTCACTACAATGCTGTATTTAAATTCTATGTTTCTTTGTCAAAATGATCGACGGCAGTGATTTGTTTGTCTGGGCGGCAAAGCATTAGCTGTTCAGGTGCTTGTTACGGAGAGAGTTATTTTGAGATGAGTGTTTTTTTTTGGGGGGGGGGGTTTAATATACAATGCTGAGTTTGCAAGTTCAAATAAATGTTGTTACAATAAATAACAACACAAAAAAGAAGTAAAAAAAAGTACTATATCTACTTGTCACTAATGCAGGTTTTCGTTTATTGCTAAACCCCTGCAATAAACGAGAGACCACTCTAGATGTACCTTTACGGGAGATTTAACAGCTACTTGTGAATATATTCACTGGTTATAATCATAAATATTATTCATTAAAAAAGTATATTTTGTTTTCAATCATTCTAGTAGCCCCAGAGTCATCCATTTTAACTTTCCTCGTATTCGTGTCGCTCTCTTTCTAACTGTCTGTGTCAGTTTGTCTTGTTGAAGTCTGTGCCACATTGATTCGTGGTTCCTCGACTGACGCGTGGAAGCCTTGGGTCAGTGATCCCGGCCTCAGATTAAAGGTCTTGGCTGGCGAGATCTTTAAGGGGCCGGGGGTGGGGGAGGGGGGGCATTTATCTGCCCAGTTTTGTTATTTTTAAAAACAGTTTAGTGACCTTTGTGATCCGTTCTCTGACTTTATCATGGTGCGACAGTGGAATTTAACTCTCACCCCCTTGCTTTTTTCGTTCAAGCTGGAAAAGAGCAGAACAATATTCCGAGTGCAAATGGAAGCGCTCCAGTCACACGGGTGAGTGGACGGCCGTGGAAATATCAGAGCTGTCGTTGTTCATCTGAGGTTGTTTATCCGTCCTCAGTCTCAGGCAGGTGCGGGGAGCACAGTTGGTGCGGAGGCTCGGATATCACCGGAGACCAGCAGAGGCAGGACTCAGCCAAAGCCCAGTAAGAACCCCGACATAGATGGTAGGACATGATGAAGTAAAAAAAAAAAAAAAAAGAATTCAAGTAACAGAATTATCATCATGTCTATCTTTAATAGCCTGTTGTTACTATGGGTTAAGTCAATTTAAATGTATATTTATTAGAGGTGTGTATTGGCAAGAACCTGGTGATATGATACAATATCCTCTGATACTGTAGTAACAAGTATATATTTGTAGTATTGTCGAGTACTTGACTCTGGTGTTGTTGAATTTACAGACCACATGACTCTTGACCAAGTCGTTACTGCTTTCATTTGTTTTGAAACCAAAATATGTCCAAACATCTAATTTAAAAACTCGACTGTATCCTCTCGTCCTCAGTCATCGCCAAGATCCAGCGGGGTTTCGTCGTTCTTAAAGCTGGACTGTTGTGTTATCTTGGCCTTTAAAGCATATACTTTATTGAATATTGTTTTGATTGTTTAAGCGCTTTGTGACCCTGGTCTGGAAAAGCGCTATACAAATAAAAATTACTTACTTACTTACATGGCGTATTGACTGCTGCCATCTAGCGGCCAGAAGTGTGATTGCAACACAAATGAACAAACCCCGTAAAAGGTTGCATGTTAATTGTAAAAAAAAAAGAAAAATTAAAATGCTTAAGCAATAAATTGAAATATTAAAAGAACCTTAATATAATTTTATCACATTTCAAACTCCCTGAAAATAATGATCATTGTCCATTTTAAACGGCAATGTATCGTGGAAATAATATTGCAGTATCCGAGTAAATGGATATTTTCTGACATCATTAATACTTGCTGGATAGGAAGTAGAATCCTGATATTGATATTGCTTTATTCTTTTATCATCTCTGAAGAAAAGGAATTTGTTTTGTAAAACAAAGTAAGTATCTTTGTAAGTAGTAGTAAACAAAGTAAGTATCTAAGTATCTTATCTTAAACACCGGCATCTTTAAAGGTCATCATAACGACATAAACATTAATTTCCTTTTTTGATTTTGGCACGTGTGGTTTACATTATAATACAACTTAAGAAGGCTTAATTGAAATCCTTCAATAAAGTTCAATAGATGAGTAATAATAGAAATTGTGTTTGTGTTCTGGACCCCCGCTGAGCCTCAGTGTTGACTCCTCCCCTCAGAGTTACTGGACATGCTGACCAGGGCTCAGTGCTCCAGAGTGGACGACCAGCGAGGTCTCCTCACCAAAGAACAGCTGGAGATCCCCGAGTTCCTGCAGCTGCCCCCGAAACAAGAGCCCGACTCCGTAGAGGATTCATCTCCTACCACCGGTGAAGATAAACTGTCACTAGAATCCAAAGAAAAAGACTTGAAAGAAACGTCCGTTTGAGATTTTCCGTCAAACGATTTTTGTGATAAAAAGAGAAAAAAAAAAATGGATTAGCACTTTTATAAAAAAAAATACTTTAAATAAGCTGAAACGGCCCAGTTTCGTTAGACTGCAGCTCAGATTAGTAGAGATATCGTGATGGATGTCGACGGGCTGCTGACTGTCCCTGTGGGAAATGAAATGTTTCAAATGTGATTTGCTCAACTTCACTATTTATACGTTACAGCGACTTCTTGACATGAATCTTTAGAAGGACCGTCTTCTCCGCGACGCGCGTGGCTTTGTGTGCACTTCGGTTCTACCGTTTTACTTTTTACACTTTTAATATTTGCCTTTTGTTTTATCTTTTGTTGTTCAACTGTTTGCTGTGAAGCACTTAAAGAATCATGAGACGGTCCTGTTTTCATTTCACACTCGCTGTTCAAGAATAAAAGCTTTCTGTAGCAAATCTATAATATTGTGATTGAATATGAACTTTTGAAGGTACTTTGTCGACTTCATTACAGAATAATTGCTCAATTTTTAGCTCATTATTGTAACTGCTATTGTTGCTATCAGCATGTGCAGAGTGGTTCTAATAGAATAGAGACCAAATTAAATTGAAATACAAATGTACATTTTGCTCAGTGCTAACCAATATATTATCAAAACGCTATTTATGCACACATTTGCTAAGATTCACTTATTCCTCCTCAATATTGACAAAACTAGCTAAACCAAAATGGTAAGCCAACTTCCGCTACCATTAGCTTAAGCAAGTTTATAAGTTAGCATTGCTGGTAAGCTAATAAACCTTTTTCCTTTTAAATTTTTCTTTTGTATAAAATAATATTAAAGGATATTTAAGTCTTTGAACAGGTGAGTTGAGGTTATTTTAAAATTAAAAGCCACACATGCATAAAAAAAAGAGTTATTTCAATAGAAGTCTGGAGATGCTACACTTGTAGATTTTAGCCTTAGCCTTTTTTCAAAATGTGCAGCTTTTGTGCCTTTTTATATAGAAACCCATCCTAATATTAAAATATTTTCTGTATTTATACGTTTGCTTAGAGTTTAATCTATTTTAATGACATCTGTAATGTTACACATGTTTCTGTACAGTCACTAAAATACCACAAGTTTTTCAGAAAATGGTTGCGACAACAAATCAATAAAAAATACATAATTTGTAATTCATTTCCTCATAACTTCTCTCTGTTGTCCGACTATTTTGCCACACAATAATGCATCTTTATCGCTGAAAGTATTTGTCGGAATGTTCTTCATGTTCTTCATATAAAATGATATTAATAATAAGGGTTGTGTATTAGCAGGAATCGCTATACAGGATTACAGGATTGTACGGTACAAAAGTACATTGCGATTATATTGTGATACTTTAGTAACAAGTATATATTTATAGTATTGTCAAGTACTTGACTCTGGTGTTGCAGAATTTACAGACCACATGACTCTTGACGAAGCTTTAAAAGCTGCTGGAGTCCACTGTATCCTCTCGTCCTCAGTCATCGCCGCGGTCCATGCAAGATCTCATTATTCCTACACGGAGAAGGTAATGACTGCTGCGATGTAGCGGCCGGAAGTTTAATTGCAACAAAAAAAAAAGACAAACGCCGTGAATATGCGCATGTTCGTTTGTTATATAAACATCAACTTTAAAAGCTGCGGGAGTCAACTGTATCCTCTCGTCCTCAGTCATCACCGGAAGTTCATTAGCCGCGGAGGACATAATTACCGATGCCATCTAGTGGACAGAAGTTTAATTGCAACACTAAAATGAATACTATTTTGCATTTCAATTGTAAATAAAAATATATTATTTAAAAAAAAACAACATATTTTCTCACTCCCCAAAGCTACAAATTGTAGCTGCTGGAGTCGACTGTATCCTCTCGTCCTCAGTCATTGCAGATATCTTACAGTACATGCATGTTAATTGTGAATAAAAAAATGTAGAATTATTGTATTTTAAACACACTTTAAAGAACTGTAAACCGTAAAATAAAATAGATTAAATATATATATATATATGTATATATGATTTGAAAGCTATAAAACTCGAAATGTTTTGATTTATTTAAATAAAAAAAAAATACAGTGCTGTGTGAATTAAAAAATAAAAATATTGCGATATATCGCTATTAATCATGTTAAGTTTACAATGTTTAACTTATATAATATTTTCGACACTTAAAAGGGTGAAATGCATGAACACATACTTTTACTTCTTCTGATTAATTGATATTGTATTAATCTGATCATATGTATAAAATATCGGGGTGTGTCGACATCACCCCCTGGTCCTGTGTGACGTCATGTGACACAGTCATTCTTAAAGCGCCCGCTGTGATTGGCTGCTTGAAACAGCCAATAATGACCTCCTGACTTGTTGCTGAACAGTGTCGTCGTCCTCGAAACGCACAACGTCTGTTGTGCGTTTTCAACGAAAAAACCCCTCATAGTGCTGAGTCACAGGTGATGCCAGCGTTCATGTGAGCTCGCCCACCTTTCATCTGTGGTCCCCCTCAAATAATGTCATGAATATGTAGAGTCTCTGCGTCAGGATGAGCAGACGACGTGTGTGTGTGTGTGTGTGTGTGTGTGTGTGTGTGTGTCCATTCATGCAAGGACGGTGCGTCGGCGATGAGTGACCAGAGAGGGGAGTGTTTCCACCGACATCACAGCAGCATCGGCAGCAGCAGCAGCGGCGGCGGCGGAGACGGGGATGAGGGGAGCAGTCGACTCCACCACACGTCTGCACTGAGGACGCAGGAGCAGGAGGTGAGGCTTGAATTTTCTTCTGAATGTCATCTTTCTCTCTCCATCCATCATCTCTGCCCTTCATCGTGATGTCATCCATCCCACCTTAACTTGTTCGTCCGCTGTGGAAGGAATGATCTTTTTCATCCAGGATGTTTTCTCACCTGAGGCGGAACATTGTCGTGCATTTTTTAAGGGACATCATGTCCTTGTCACTGCTGGTCATCATCTGCTCGTAAGTGTTGCTGATCCATCATCACCTGGTCTCCAGCACCAACTCACACCAGTCCATGATTTGAGCTCGAGCGGTCGTCCATTCACGTCCAAACCTTTGTTGACGACGAGTTTAATTCGTCCAGGACGAGCCATCTTGAAGACGTGATCTGTCACCGCTTATGAAGGTGATCTCCTCGATGGGAGGCTCTTGGTGTGGAAGGTTTGACACCTGTGGAGAAAAGCCTGTGACCTTTACTGATGGTGGTCGACAGGAGGTGTCAAATTTAATCGCATAATGGGACAAAATATTTTCACTCTCTTGGTTAAAAAACTCTCTCTAACCAGATTAACAAAAAACTTTAACCTCAGTTGTTATTTTTTATATATGTTTGAAATGTTGAAGTCTTTCTCTCCAAGATGCAGTAAGTCTCTCATCATGACCATGTTTTCAACTTATTACTTTATAATGTTCGTCTGAAATCTAGGCGAACAAGGGGTTACGAGAGCAGATTCCATTATGACGTAATGCTGGCTTCCAGCTGTAATCATGCCCTGCTTTGTTTATACAACGAGTCCCTCGGAGGTGGAGACCTCTCGGATTGATGATGGGCGTGGTTATGTTCAACAAGATTTCATCTCCAGAAAAATAAAGCGTTGTCAGGAGGCGGGGCTTAAGATCATTTTCTAATGTAGATATTTCAATGAAAAGAGAGTTTTGTAGAAACAAACATACACTGATGATACAATAGAGTCCAACATGTATTTAGGAAACATTTTAACACAGTACTTAACATTTAAGCATTGAGTTATTTTCTTTTAATAATCTAATTGACCTTGAAAAAAGAGAGCTATTGGAAAAGAAAACATGTTAAAAGCTAACAAAGCTAAATGAGTGACTTTTTATATTATATATATATTTTAAATAAAATAGAGAATGTGATAAAGATATCTTTTTTTTCTAAAGAAATTCTTCAATTTACTTTTTTGGAAAAATAAACACTAAAAGTAATTACAGAGGAAAAAAGGTATAAAACACTGTAGCGCTATATAAATACAAATTACTTACTTAATACTTCCATTTGTGTTTTTTAAATGTTGAAATTATTGTTAAATAAACAAAATAAAATTGTTTGCTATTTCTTCACAAACCAGGTCTGTTAGAAAGTAGTCCCTGAAGGTGACATTTCAAAGTATTTTTGTTGTATTTTTCAGATGTTTGAAGTACAATAGAAAGTACTCGTAATGGTACCAGCAATGACTCTGCATTTTTAATTCCTTTTTTTTCTTCTTCTCCTTCCATCATCTCGGGGTAAAGTCACAGTCATGGCAGAGAAACTTTCCATTTCTACTCGAATAAACCGACTTCTCTTTTCTTAACCTTCGCGAGGAAAAAAGATTTTACATAAAGTTCTCGACTAAGAAGCTCAAGCGCGTCCTTGTTCTCCAGTTAATCCGGCCAATCACAGCGCTGGTGTTACTTCGCACATCGCCGAGCCGTTGCGTAACGCACGAGTTCTGAAGCTCCAACGATGACTGAGAAGTGCTTTTTGTCCATCAACCATGAAGGTCCAGCCTCTTCCCCCGGCTGGCTGGCCAAGAACCCATTCCATTTCCAGAAGAAGAAGAAAAAAAAGAAGAAGAAGAGCCAAAACCACTGGCAGGCAAACGTCGGTTCATCCACGTGGAAACTTGAGGAGAAGCTTTTAAGGTTTCAAACATCGAGCAATAATGCATGAGGAGAGTTTTTTCTTTTCTGAGTCAGGAAGTAACATCGAGCGTTGAAGTAGAAGATCGGTCGATCGGTCAGATTGATCCGGACCCCGTCGTGCTTTATCTGGACACGCCCGGGGGCCCCGACACCAGCTGTGGCCCCAGAACTGACCTTCAACGTCTCCTTTGTATATTTAGACGAATGTTTAGTTTGTCCTTTTATTGTTTTAAGATGGCAAAATGTCATTTAAATTTATTTATTTTCAGTTTTATTCAAAGTATTTCATTGACATTAGTCATAAACAGTCAAATACCATGATACAGTTTTCCTTTTACCATTTGTATGCCATTAAAATACTTCTTTTTTTTTGTCCATTGTATTATTAAAGGTGGATTAATCCAGTTAAATCCCAACGTTCAGTTATATTTTATTTGTTATTTACTTGATATTTGTTTTTTGCCTTTTGTTTTAGCCTAAATAATTCAAGTTAAACATATTTCAGGTTCCAAGTAACTCACAAATATTGATATTTTAGGTATTTATTCACTCGCTTTACTGTAGATCCCGTCGAAAGTAAAGGATTGTAGTAAAGTGATCGTGATAAAGTAATATAAATCTACAAACCCCGTTTCGAACAGAACTATTTTATATAATTTCTGTAATATTGATTTTTACTTTTAGGTGTGTTTGTTTTGAAAAAAATACTGTTTTTCCTCTGACGTCATATTAGCCTATGACTCTTGTTTTAGTCGAGTTTACTCAAAAAATAATCCCGTAAACAAGTTTAAAAATGTTGATAAATGTGGTAAGAAATGGCTGAGGCAACTAAGTAGGCGTGTTTTCTCTTCTTCTATTCATAATTTGAGATTTTATTAAAATAAATTAACTGTAGTGCGACAGAAATCAGCGTAATATGAGACCCTTAATACAAATGACGCGTAAACATTTCACTTTGATAGCTACTATAAGAGCTGTTGCAGTGCATTATGGGGATTAGTAAGAGTGGTGAAAGAACACAACAACAGTGGTGGAAATATGACTCACGTGGAAGGATGGCAAAGAAACAAGACTCCTACAACTCCCACTTAAATACCCATAATGCACTGCAACAGGTGTCGCTCTTATAAAAAGTATTATTGCCAGACATTTTCCTAATCTAGGGAAGAGTTTCTGGGCTTTTTATGTGGCCCAAAAAAAAGGTCAAAGATCACGTAGAAATGTAATTTACTTTTGTATTTATTTCCATTATTCATTACTAGTCTTTAACTATGACTATAGGATTTTTGTTTTAGTGAGTATTTGGTGAGTATTTTTGGCCCTTAACTTAAAAGGAATATTTTATTAGAAAATTCCCTTTAAATAAAATAAAACAAAAAATGATGTTGAATCAAATACAGCAAAATGATCACTTTTGAGCTTGATTTTCTACTTTTATTTTTGATTCTTGGCCCCTCACAACATCCAGTTTATAAAAAGTGGCCCCTGGGTAAAATTGCCATTTATTTAAGCGTTATATAACAGAATACTTCTGTCGTCTCTCTGCCAGTGAAGTCTCTCAACGACAAGATTCTTCAGCACCAGGAACAAAACAACCAGCCGGTCATGGAGCAGAAGACGAGTCAGGTAAACAAACGGGTCGAGGACGGCGTCATGCTGGACCCGTTTTGTCACGTGACGTTTTTTTTTTTCCTGGGCAGTCGCCCGCCAGCACCTCCCCGCAGAGACAGATGAAGAGCAGGTCCAAGTCCACGGAGGAGATGCAGCACTCCAGGAAGGTGAGATGTGTCGAGTGATGGTCGGAAGGTCGAGGTGACCCTTCGTTCTCACACCCTCTTGTGTCCTGTCGTTTCAAGGCCTTCTCGTCGCAGAAGTCTCTGCCAGGACGACCCGAGCTGGACAAAGTGAAGGTGGGTCACTCAAGGTCGTTGTTTTTTAAAATGACACTAAGACAGAACATCTGTGTGTTGCAGGAGTGTTTTGAAGGCGCGGACACGCCCTTGTCCTCCACCGAAGAGTTGAAGTGACGTCGAGCTACACAAGGAAACAATCATCATGAGTCCATGAAGAAACGTACACATGACAAATATGGTCCAAACGTTCCCCTGAAGAATCATCTTAAGTGTTTTGTTGTCGTTATGAAAATGGTGTTGTGATAATAAAGTGATGATCGGTTGATGGAAGATTGTTGCCGAGGAAACATGCAGTTATTAGAAAAATATTTAATACGTCTTTTTAAAAATTATAACAATACAATAAAGGGCATAGAAACGCAGGCAAAGACAGTGTATCAAGAATTAACACCTGTCGTGAATTTTGGAACCACAGCGACACACAGCGGTTATATGTAAAACTGCAGCCACGAAATTTTACAGCTAATCGACTGGATTGTTCTGCTCTGCCTTGTAAATGTACGGTGGCTGGGAAGTACAAAACACATGTACACAGTCTTGAAACAAATTTACAATCTATTGAAACACATTAACAAACTATTTAAAACATTAACAAACTACTGAAACACATTAACAAACTATTTAAACATTAAACAACTATTGAAAGACCTTTACAAACTATTTAAAAATGTACAAACTTTGATTCTCATTTACAAACTACAAACTATTTAAAACATTTACAAACTTTGATTCACATTTACAAACTATTTAAAACATTTAAAAACTATTTAAACACATTTTCAAACTATTTAAAACATTTACAAACTACTGCAACACATTTACAAACTATTTAAAACATTAAAAAACTATTGAAACACATTAACAAACTATGTAAAACATTTACAAACGTTGATTCACATTTACAAATAATTGATACAAAGGTACAAACTAATGAAACATTTTTTCTAATTTACAAACTTTAAATAACATCTGTAAAGTAGAAACACATTTACAAACGACTGATGGGGAAAACTATCAAATCCTATTTAGAATCTATTGAAACAAACTTTGATTCACATTTACAAACTATTGAAACACATTTTCAAACTATTAAGGCATTAACATACTATTGAAACACAATTACAAACTATTTAAAACATTTACAAACTATTTAAAACATTTATAAACTATTGAAACACATTAACACACTATTTAAAACATTTACAAACTACTGAAACACATTTACAAACTATTTAAAACATTTATAAACTATTGAAACACATTAACACACTATTTAAAACATTTACAAACTACTGAAACACATTTACAAACTATTTAAAACATTAACAAACTATTGAAACACATTTAAAAACTATTTAAAACCTTTACAAACTATTGAAACAAATTAACAAACTATTTAAAACATTTACAAACTTCTGAAACACATTTACAAACTATTTAAAACATTAACAAACTATTGAAACACATTTAAAAACTATTTAAAACCTTTACAAACTAATAACAAATTAACAAACAAGGGAAACAAATTTTAAAACAAGAAACACATTTACAAATGATTGATACAACATTTTTGAAAATTCACAAACTTTAAATAACATGTGTAAAGTAGAAACACATTTACAAACGACTGATAAAAAGGAAAAACTATAAAATCCTATTTAAAATCGATTAAAACAGACTTACAGACTTTTAATCGCATTTACAAACTCAAAACAAATAAACAAAAGATTGGAACACATTTACAAACGAATGTTACAAACGTCAAAACTATTAAAACCTATTTAAAAACTATTGAAACAAACAAACTAACTTTAAATAACATGTTTAAAATAGAAACACATTTACAAATGACTGAAACGAAAGTAAAAACTATTACAAATAATGTACAATACTAATGAAAAACATTTACACACTACAGCAACAAACTTAAAAATTCCAAATCAAAATTCCAAAATAGAAATGTATCTAAAAACGAGTTAACAAAGTTTCTGAAGTTGTATTTTTTCCATGAGTTTGTAAATGTACTTACTGTAAGTAAGTAATGGTTATATGTAAAGCACCTTGTATGTTTATCATCGGCGTCATTGTTTTGCAGCTTCCAGCCACCGTGTATATGTGAGGCTAACAAAAGACAAACAATCCATAAACTAAATCAATAATGAATGTGAAAAGATATGAGCCACAAAATAATCAATGATCACAATAACCAAAAATCCTGCTTCATTTGGGAGAAACTTTATCAAAGTTTCCAGCTCAAAGACTATTTTTGAAAAGACGTCTAGTGAAGCTGCCGTATGTCTCGAGAGGACCGTCTGGAGAACGTCTGGGTTGAATCACCGGAATCATCGTCATCCGAGGCAGATTGAGACCAGACTGAAGATGGTGCTGACGAGTTGATTGACAGCTGTTACGACCCTCGAGCTCCACTGAGGTTCAACCCAAAGAGATTTGTCAGCTGTGATCACAGTTGGTGCAGTTAGAGGTGAGTGTGTGTGGATGTTTCCTGTATGTGTCTCTTTGTGTATTTTAAATACGAATACATGTCTTTGGATGTCCGGTTAAAGAAAGTCAAAATTAACATTTTGACCAGTAGGGCTGTGAATTGACAAAGATCTGACGATACAATACTTATCACGATACAGGGCCAACGGTTATATATATATCGTGATACTGTAGTAACAAAATATATATATGAAGTATTGTGGAGTACTTGACTCTGGTGTTGCAGAGTTTACAGACCACATGACACTTGATGAAGTCGTAACTGCTTTCATTTGTTTTGAAACTGAAGTATGTTAAAAACATCAACTTTAAAAATGTATCCTCTCTTCCTCAGTCATCACTGGGATCTCATGGGATTCTATTTGATTTCATTGTTCCTTTAACTCTGGGTTATCTAGTGGCTGGATTTGTGGCTGGTTCAATTGCAAAAAAAGGTTTTAATTATTTGATCTAATACTTGTGTAATATTAATACAGTATTATAAAAAAAGCGTTATATATACGTATGTTTATCAATATTTTCCTTAATCCGTTATGACCACTTACTTACTTTTGGTTTTAGAGATTTTTAAATGGTCTGTCTGTGTATGTGTGTGTGTTTATGTCTATGTATGTGTTGGTATGTATTTGTGTGTGTTTCTGTGTTTGTGTTGGTATGTGTGTGTGTGTGTGTGTGTGTGTATGTGTGCGGAGGTTTGTGTCTGTGTGTGTGTGTGTGCGGAGGTATGTGTCTGTGTGAGTGTACGCGTGTGATTGTGTGTATGTGTGTGTGTGTCAGTGTGTATGTGTGTGTCAGTGTGTGTGTGTGTAGAGGTGTGTGTCTGTGTGAGTGTACGCGTGTGATTGTGTGTATGTGTGTGTGTGTCAATGTGTATGTGTGTGTCAGTGTGTGTGTTTGTGTGGGGGTGTGTGTGTGGAGGTGTGTGTCTGTGTGAGTGTACGCGTGTGTTTGTGTGTATGTGTGTGTGTGTGTGTGTGTGTGTATGTGTGGAGAGGTATGTGTCTGTGTGTGTGGAGGTGTGTTTCTCTGTGTCTGTGTGAGTGTACGTGTGTGTTTGTGTGTGGGCTGTGTGTGTGTATCTGTGCAAGTGTGTGTGCTTGTGTGTGTGTGTGTGTGTGTGCGTGTGTATGTGTTGGGAGGTATGTGTCTGTGTGAGTGTGCTGGTGTGTTTGTGTGTATGTTTTTGTTGTGCGTGGGTGTATGACTGAGTGTGTGCATGCGTGTGTGTGTGTGTGTGTGTGTGTGTGCTACTAATGGACGAACTTGGACATACACTGTGTCATCAGTGTGCATGTATCACGACAGCCTGCTTTCCATTTCTTAGAAAGCTCAGAGCTCATTGTTATGATGTCACACATTCACTAACTTCCACACCTGCTCATCTTTAAATGCACGAGAGCTTCGCTGACACGTCACGCTTGTTTCTCCACTCAAGACACTCGAGAAGATGTTTGTGTGGAGAGGATCTGAGGATCTGAAGATCTGCCAGACACTTCATCTCCAACACGTGATCTCAGCAGCCCCCGGGGATTACAGACGACATGCCTGGAATTCTTCCGGTGAATTAACATATTTCAACTGCTTCACCTGGATTGTATTCAAAGGTGAGAGCTCTGAGAATTAGTCAAACTTTAGCGATTCCATGACGAGCCACTAGGTGTCAGAGTTCTCTTGATTTTCAAACTGACTGCGAGTCGAACTAACGCACAACCAAGTTGAGTTTCGGAAACTTTTATTCGCATAAATACATATGAAAACAAGAATGATGAAACAATAATAATAAAAAAAGGTGTGTTTATGACGCGTTTTATTTACCTTAAAAATGTTATCTCTGTATGATTTTTTTTTGGATACATTGAATTTACATATATTTGATATAAATGTACTATATTCTATTATGAAGAGGTCACTATTTGTTTCAAATGTTTCCATTATTTTTTCTTTGTAGTAAACATGGATGATGAGTGGGTTTTCATTTTAAAATTGTGATGTAAACAGTTTATGCTTATGGTTTAAAAACACCTAACAAGACAAGAAAATGTCCTCTTTAAGGAAGTTAATAAAATAAAAACATTTTTAAACTTTAAATTGTTTAATACAATGAGCTACTTACTTTTGAGAAAGTATCAGTTTGAATAATGTTATATATATTTAAAAAAAAAAAAAGACAAAATATCAGAAAATGTAATATATCGATGGACATGTGCATGATTTTGATATAATCAGTTTTTAAATAATGACTTCAAAATTATATAATTTATATCACATTAAACACAATACAAATGTTAAAAAAAAAAATAAAAGCAGGATAACAACCCCTTTCATGCTCAGATTACAGTTGCACGTCATAAAGAATTAAAAGTCATGCTTGATAGTGAAGCAGACAACATGATTCTGGCTCAAGTGAAAAACTATTTTTATTCTGCAGCCTTCACTTCTCGCTGCCACGTCATTTGTTGAGGTCGTAGTAATTCTCATTAGGGAAGTCTCTCATGAAGGAGCAGCTTAATAGACACCAAATGAGATGCTCCTGCGAAAACTTCCACACTGATCAGGAGCTGAATGAAGAACATAAATGACCTTTATTATCTCGCTGCTTTAGTTGGACTTGCAAATTTTTGGGATGAAAGTTAATCTAATACCAGAGTGAAAATCTTGTGTGAATACGCTGTATAAAGGTCAATAAAAGTCTTTAATTTAAGAAGCTAAATTAGCTTCTCTTGATGTCGATGAGCTCTGGTTCTACTATGAGCGTCTCCAAGATGACTTTTAACCAGTACGTAATCCAAAGTCTATCTGGCTATAAGTTGTCAATCATACAAAGCAGGGGTGTCAAATTCAACATTTGAACAATGTTGTGTTGTGATCCCTGCCCATTGCATTTTATTTTTCAGGACACTTCCTGTTTCTTCCATGTTTCTCCCTGTTCTTTTGGCAGTTCTACCAGCAATCGGTCAAATAGGATTCCATCTTATACGCCAGACTTCCCATAGACCGGTGTCAGCTCGTTCAAAGTTAAAACTCTCCAACGCTCCCTTGTTTGTGTGTTAATACTCTGGACACGTGTTCTCTTGGACAATTTCATTACCCCCTGATCTTTTTCCTCGCTTTCTGTCGCTTGGGTGTTGATTAGTTATTGCTTGTATTATTGACTTTTCGAATGTTGTGTTGTCCGTGCGTCTTTCCACCCTCCTGTCTGGACTATTTCTCTTTTTGTTTGGAATTATTGAATACATTGCATATATTGAATACATTTGCCGCCATCCTGTGGACCTTTTTAGTAGTATTGAATTTTTGTTGGGACCCCACTTTGTTTATGTAGATTGTTTCTTATTATTTTTACTTTTTTTACGTGAATTGTCCTACGCACCTGAGTCTCTTTAACAATTTCTTATGACATTTAGTTGTGGGCTAATGTGACTTTACTAGACTTTCTGTAACAGGAAGTGCGACTCTTAGTCTTTGGAGGCTCGATAAATCTTGAACTAATCTTAAAATTCAATTCAATTCATTTCATTTTATTTAATTTAAAGTGTCTTATCATAACAAAGTTATCTCAAGACACTTTACAGTTGTAGTAAAAGTATAGTGGAGAAAGGAAAAACAGATCACAGCCAGTTAAACAAAAGTCTCTTTTGATAATTATAGACGTCAATAATCTCTGTTACTTATCTTATCTTAAGCAGTAAAACATCTTTATACAGTATATCACAAAATTAACAATAAATCTCTTTGAGAAAACCATCTGACGTGACGGGCCATATTTGGCCCCGGGGGCCTCGAGTGATAAAAAGAGTCCATAAAAAAAGAATCAACGTTTCATTTGAGAAGGAACCACCTCAGGACAGAAGAACATTGAAAGAGACGACAGGTAGAGGCCGAGGATGATTGATGTGTTGAGAATTGACAGGCTGAGAAGATGGATTTAAATCAGAGACAACAACATGAGTGATGTATGACCACAACACAACAACTTTACATGGAATATTGAATTCTCGTCATGATCCAGGGTGACATCAATCCATATGATATTCTGCTGACTGTCGGGCAACAGAGGATCCTAGAAAAGATCTCACCCTATGACAAGAGAGTAAGTAAGTAAGTAATATTTATTTATATAGCGCTTTTCGAGACCAGGGTCACAAAGCGCTTAGACAATCAAAACAATACTCAAAAAAGTACATACTTTAAAGATCAAGATAATACTGAGAACAACACAGGAGTTCGAGAAATTCAAGGAAAAGCCTGAAAAAATAAAAATGTCTTAAGATGTTTCTTGAAGGAGTCAGTAGACTCCATCAAACGTAAAGAGAGAGGAAGATCGTTCCAAAGCTTAGGAGCAACAGCCTGAAAAGATTTCTCTCCTCTGGTCCTGAGCCGTGTGCGTGGAACCATCAGTAGATTCTGATCCACAGACCTCAGAGCCCGAGCTGGGGTGTAAGGCTGGATCAGATCAGGGATGTAAGGAGGAGCCTGACCATGAATAGCGCTGAAAGTAAGAACCAGAATTTTATAGTTGATCCTGAAAGAAACTGGAAGCCAGTGAAGAGTTTTAAGGATCGGAGAAATGTGAGTTCTTCTACTTGAGCGGGTCAGAATTCTCGCTGCAGAGTTCTGAATCAACTGCAGACGAGACAGCTCCTTCTTGTTAAGACAAGAGGCGAGTAGATTGGATAATAAAAGTCGCACAATCGAGTGCACAAATTCTCACAACCTTCAGAGTTTGCTCAGCTGCCGTCGAGCCGTAATCGCGACGGACAAATTATAAACCTGCAGGAAGAGGCAGGAGAAAAAAAACCCAACTCCTGTAATTCATGCTTCGATAATTACACAACTCCGTTTGCCTTTTAGACACACGTTCCCTCCCTCGGTGGGTTTTTCCTAAAAATGTGTTGAATAGCTTGAAAAGGGGAAAAAAGCTGCCTCTTTATAAATGCAAACCTTTAATGGAGTCTCTGCGCCCCTAAATAGACTCGCAGCTGCAGGAAATGGAGGAGAAGTGGGGAGATTTCTGACACGACGCTCATTTACAGGGAGGTCGGACAAAGGTTTTCGGTTCTGGGGTTTTAAGTGAGATTTTCGCGGAGTCGGATAAAGACACTTCTGGAGACGCATGACTGCGGCAGGTGGTTTTTTAAAGACACATTTTACCGTCTCTTGTGACTTCCTGTGATGAACTTTGTCTTCCTGAATGAGTCGAGAAGAGAGATGTGTTGCGAACAGAAACCATAAGAGAGCAGCTTAAACTTGTCATTTGAAGTCACAAATGAGCAAGAATTTGATTAAAACATTTTGTGTGAGCAACAAACATCCAACACAATTAGTTCTCTGTTTATCTATCCATTTTTTTCCACTTAGTAACAGCGATGAATCATTTGAATTTCCAAATAAGGAGTCGTGAGAGCTTCAGCTTTTGCAGTGCATTATGGGACATATGGTGGTGGACGTTTGTTTCACTTGTAACTCTACAGACGATACAATCATATATGTTTGACATGTTTGATTAAAAAGTTAATTTAAAGCTGAAGTCGAAGACTTTTTCACTTTTAAAATCATTAGAAACTTTTGCTTTAATTATAGTTTGACTTTGGGTCCATTAAATATGAAAAATTAAACTTAATCTAAAAGTATCGATTTTTTGATTTTTCACTTATTTCTATTGACAATATTAGCTTAACAACATGTATTTGTACAAACAACTTAACATTGCATATGATGTTCCATCTCTCTCAACAACCCTAACATCAATGGTGACTTCCTGTTTCCTACGTGGTTTACCCTGATCTTCTAGCATTAATCTGTCAAATAGGATTCCTTCTTATACGCCAGACTTCCCATGGACCGGCGTCAGCTCGTTCAAAGTTCTGTCTTATATGACTTTGACTCTCCACCGCTCCCTTGTTTATGTATTGATACTCTGGACTCGTGAACTCTTGGACAATTTAATTTTTTCCCTACTCTTTTTCGGAGAGTTTTGATTCGTTTTTTTCTTGTATTATTGACTTTTCAATTCCCCCCCCCCTCTTTTAGTGGTCCATGCATCTTGCCACTGTCCTATCTGAACTATTTATATTTTTGTTTTGCAGACTTGAAATGACCCTGACATCATTTTTAATACCCTTTTATATCCTAATTTGGTGTTTAAAATGTTGCGGTTTATCCGACTAGAAGATCTGTTGGCAAAACGACTGAAAAAAAAGCAAATGATTAGATTATGATGGTGTTTCTAAAAAACCATCTAGATTCAAAAAATATTTTGAAGACCTGATGCTCTAGTACACTGTTTACAGTGTATATAGTGCGAGCAAGTTCCATAACATTGTTCCATTTAGGTCATTTCTGTCAATTTCAAATGCTGAAAAAGCAACAAATTATGTAGCCTTAGCTTTTTTATCTTGACCTTTAGAAGACTCTTCCTCCTGTCCGTCTCCTAGATTGACGGCCCCCCTCACGTGGTTTATAATGTGGCCCCTAAGGGACTTTAATTGCCATCTTCGACCCGTCTTGTGTTGACCAGTGTGTCATCACCGCCAGACGTGCTAATCCCAAGTGATCAGGAAGCAGTTATTGGAAGTTTTCTTAAGGGTTGTCATGGGTGGAGGCGGGGGTCTTACATGTCCGCCGAGGTCGAGTCGATCCGTTGGCTCATTATTTCCAGAGAAGAAGCTACAAAGTGAAAGTCCTGCTGGTGCTCAGCGGTTTATCTCACGAGGGGGTTGTCCTTCGTCTCTGCTCTCTGTACGAGATCTCGCTGACCACAGCACTTCGACGACCCCATGAAGAACTTCTATTATAATATGGTCACGCATGGAGAAGCCTCGCCTTCCTCCTCCATGTTCGGTCCCCCGGAGTTCTAGCGGGGCCAACTTGAAGCTGTCGGCTGATGACTCGGTGAGAACGTATGGATTTTTGCGCTCAGGCTCAAAGAGACGTCGTGACGCACAGATCAGATTCTTAAATGTAAATGTTCTTAAAATGAAAATGCTGGGAGTGACAAGTTCAGGGTTAATAATTTAAAGTAATCAATCCAGGAAGGTAAAGTATGAAGGTTTTGAAAAAATTATTCAATCAAAAAGAAATTTGAACCAATAAAAAAAACAACGTTATAACGAAAAAACAACAGATATCAATTCAAAAAATCAGTTCAATCAAAAAAACTAAAAACTTCGCTTCGATAATGTCAATAAAAAAAGTGGTTTTAATAAGAAAAAAAAGTATTTTAAATAAAAGAAAATATGAAATAAAAAATAAATTTGCTTTAATCAATGTGTATGTTTGAACACTTTATTATTATTTGTAGGATATTTGTGTCCTAATTATTCAATACAAAAGAAAGTTAAAAAAATGAGTTTTTCTTTTATTCAAGAGAAAATGGTTTTGAATTTTTTTTTATTGAATTGATTTTTCAATTAATTAAGTTTTTTATTAAAAAAGGTTTTTTTTTATTGGTGAATTTTTCTTAATTTACAATATTTTTCTAACTGTTTTTTATTTCTGTTAAAGCAATTCTTTTTTAATTTAATATGTTTTTTTTTTATTAAAGAAACGTTTGTTATAATTATTTTTATTTTGATTGAAGCAGCTTTTTATTTTTACATTTTTATTTTTTTTAATTTTTTTAATGTTTAAGATGTTTGGGGATTGAAGCAACATTTTTTGTTTATTGAAGCATCATTTATTTTCTGATTAAACTATAAAGAAACAAATCTTCCTCCAAAGTGAAGAGAGTTCAGTTAGTAACTATTAAATATGAAAACATATATACATAAATGTTTAAATAAGGAAAAAATAAATAATTAAATGTACAAATAAATCAATGTATAGATAGATAGAAAAAACAATGTTCCGCAACAAAAATAAAAACATTCATTGCTTTTATTTATTCTTAATTTTAGTTAGTTTTTCTTCATACTAACGACTTCCAGAGGCCTCTGAAGTCTTAATGTCATAGGTCAATCTGTTGGGTGGTGGGTCTAAAGTTATTGGAAAGTCAAAATGGTGGATCAGAGAGATAGAATTGTACCTGATGTTAAAAGCAGAAAGAGATTTTCTCGCTGCCACCTCTGGGTTCATCAGATTCTTGATGTAAAGTTTCACTTCATTTTCTTCTTTTTTTTCCCTTGAATTGAAAAGAAAATGGCAAAAAAAAAGTGAGAAGGAGGTGAAGATAGCAATGGTGGAGAAGCCACTAGTAGAAGATGAAGTCTTGTTTTTTTTATTATCCTTCTTTTCCAGACTGAGTCGTGGATTTCGTACCAGAGGTTACATTGATCACATATTTCTATTGATCAAGCGCGTCTCATTAGAGCTTTACATCATGAAAGGCTTCTCATGATCTCCAGGTCAAGGTGATTTTAAATCATCTGGGAACTTGCTCTAATCGCACAAAGACGTCGTTTTTTTCATCCTAATGAACTTTTGTTTCCTGCATAACTGCCTTTAGACGCTTGCTCCTAATTTCATCATGGATCTCTTTAATTCACCTCTTGGCGTCCCGGTGTTCCGATCACAACGATCTACGAGGCCAGGAGGGGGCGATGAATTAGCTTTTTCGTCATTAGACCCTGAGACACAACTGCCTCCCGCTTGAACTCCAAGTGTCTGCATGAAGTCAGGTGCATTTACAAGTATAAAGGGAGACATCAGTATCGAGGTGTCAGGAATCCTTTGAAGAACCCTCGAGCTCGAACACATGAACGACATCCCACTTACCCACCACCGTAAATATGTCCATTTGAAATGTCGACCAGAGCGAGACTTCTCGCTGTGACAGGATTTGATATTTGAGATGCAAGTGGGTTCTTGAGTGGTGGGAAGCAGCTGAAGACCGGAGATCAAAGTTGAAAACACAGAAGTGGAGGATGAAGAGCGAGAGGAGGAGAGAGGAGGAGGAGGAAGGTAAACATCCTTTAGCACGAATCTCGTTTCAAGATTCTCTGACAAACTCAAGTTTGTGTTTTCATTAATCAATGCATCCCTAGTCGTGCCTGAATATTTGCAACAACATCACCGAGACTATGTTTCATTGAACAAACACGTGTTCGTTGAAAGTAACTGCAAAATAGAAAATGTAGTAAAAAAGTTCATGAACAAACAGTAGACTGAGCAACATTATTACTATTTTAAGTAATGGAGTCTTAAAACTAGATATTGTCTTCTATTTTCTACATCTATTGAGTATATTTTATTTATTTTTGGTCCCTTCAAAGTTACATTTTAGGTAATCTTTATCTTTAAACCAGATATTCTCTTTTATTTTCTTCATATATTTAGTATATTTCACTCTTCGGTCTGTTCTAAGTTACATTCTGAATAATGGCATCTAAAAAACAGATATTTTCTTCTATTTTAAGTAATGTTATGGCAAACCAATACAATTTCTTCTATTTTCTACTTCTATTTAGGATATTTCACTTGTTTTTGTGATGTTCTTTGTTGTATTTTAAATAATTTGATCTTAAAACCAGATATGTTCTTCTATTTTCTACCTTTAACTAGTAAACTTCACTTATTTTTAGAATCTACTCAGTTTCTTTTTAAGTAGTTTTGTATAAAAATACATATTTTCTTCTATTTTCTGCTTTAATTTAGTATATTTCACTTGTTTTCTGGCCGCTTCAAAGTCAAATTTGTAATAATTTAATCTTAAAAACTGACTTTTTTCTTTTAAATCCTAGTTATATTTAGTATATTTGACTTATTCATGGGATGTTCGAAGTTACATTCTCCTATATTTTACTCATAGTATATATTTTTTTTGGGGTGTTCAATGTTATATTTAAGGTTATGGCATATTGAAAACAGATATTGTATTTTCTCCTTCTATTTATTATATTTATACTTTGGTCTTGGAACATGTGTCAAAGGTGCAGCAGATGTTTTTCCAGAGGCAACTGTGCAAGATTCAACTCACATCTCAATGTCGCCAAACAATTGGCAGAAAAAGGATATTTCTGAAAAAAATAGTAAAGATTCAACAAAACAAACTATGAAGCAAAACCTTTGGTTGGTTTAGGGATTGTTTATCCTTCTTCATCGATCAGAAAATAGTAATTGCGCCCCCATCTGGACAGAGGAGTACTGACAGCCTATCAAGCTCCGAGGTCAGAAGTGAGAATAATTTGGGGGAAAAAATGGACTTTGACCTTTTCTGACATCTGCCTCATGGAACGAGACATCCCTGAACACATCACCAGAATTTCATAGGATATAACTTTCAGACCCAGCTTCTGTTTTTGCTTCTATACTTTCCATACGTTGAGCTCACCTCCAACTGTTGCCATTTTGTTGTGGATTCTATACTATTATTTATTAACACTTAAGACTTAAGACAATTCTTGCCGGTTTTGAAAAAACTGGAATCATCCACACTGTCCCTGAACACAACAAAAAGCCAGCTATATGTCCCGGAAGACTTTGAAAATAAGTTTTTTACAAGTTGTGTTCTAGTTTGTCAGTCACTATCGAAATTTTTACACTCCATTGTTCTTTTAATTTGTTGCAAAGAAACAATTAAGACCTGATTTATTGAGAGTAAAATCTGAAATAAAAAAGAAGTAAATATCCTTTCCTATTATTCACTCATAATACTTAGACCATATATATATATATATGATTATATGAGTGAAATTTGAAAAATAACCGGCCCTCTTTACCAGTTGTTATCTATAATTGTGGTCATTTAGATGACTCAATACTTACTAGACTTAAGTCTGATCAATATAAACAGTCCACACTAGATTGTTGTGTTTTCCAAACACTTAAATTAGGAAATATAAACAATTTGTTTATATTTGAGGAAGAATACCTGACATTTCATCATCAAAATATTGTTATGTATCAAGTCTTTATATTGTAGTGACTATCCAAGAGTGAAAACTTTATCGATCCTGTTAGTTGTCAATGAGCGTCATGGCGTCACATCAATGGTGTTTTCAGAACAGAATCAATCGTATTGATCTGCTATTGTTTCCTCTTTGACTCTCTTCAGCATCGGCTCCGGTCACAGATCTAAGATGATGTCACGAAGATCGTGTTGCGTGTCTGTTTCCACATGTGCAGCAAAGACTGATGGAAAAAAAAACAACTCTTGGTAACCTTGCCAGTGTAATTCAAAGGTCAACCGTTACCTTGACCTCTCATGTGATGAACTGCCTGCTGCTGTCAAGTCAAGAGTCTTCTTCACTTGGTTGAGGCACCGTGACGGTCAGAAAATAAAGGAATAATAATAAAAATGTTATTATTTGATACTGTTCCGTGTTAAATATGCATATCTGTATGATTTAACACATGTTTTAAACATATTATTAATTAAAAATAACTTTTTTTTTGACAACCCTGGGGTCAGGTAGGAGCCAGACGATGTAGCTGCTGCCTCCGGGACCCCATCCCAGAGAAGCAGAAGAAGATTAGATGAGAAATAATAATGATAAAAATGTGTTACTGTGTACATTTGTATGTTTGCGTTGAATGAATCCGTGCCTCACAAGCTATCATGAGGCATCTATGTGTGTAACTCCTTCAACCTCAAATGTAGATCTAAACTATCAACACAACTACATGCTAAGTGTAAAAGTAATCAAGTTTCTTGAACTTTCTGACCACTATTTATCCATTTAACCCTTTCAATGTATAATTGTTTGTCAATTTACAAAAAGTGTTGAATATTCGGATTTTTATTTTGGCCCTTGAACGCAACGCACCTTTCCAACGACGCCGACTTGCTGTCAATCATGAGCAGCTGAAGTCACTGGTGAGTTCGCGTTTTATTTATTTGATTTCTTTTTGGCTTTTTCGTGAATTTAACGAGTATCTACTTTTTTTTTATAAATGTCTAGTGTTGTGACAATGGAACAGCTTAAACTTTTGAGTTATTTACAATGATGCTTTACGTAGTTTAATGGGTAAATAGCGCAGCTAGCTTAGTTTTGCTAGCTAAATTGCTAGTTTATAATGTGTGTGCTAACAATTAAGCTAAGCTAAGCTAACAATATGTAAAATAAACATGATTATATAAAGATTTCCTAATTTAATAACATGTTCAGTGTTCATACAAAACTTCCCACAATGCATTGCCTAGTTCAATTCCTTTAATAACGCGAAAGGGTTGAAATGAATGTTTAATCCAGATTATCTGACTGTTATGTCAGTTCTGTTGTCGCCATGTTTGCTGTAAATCTTCATATAACCTTCCTATCGACAGGTTAAACGGAATCATGTGGACGCATTAAAATTGGGGCTTAAGTTATCGGGGACGCACAACATGTCTGCTGCCCATACTAACACATACTAACACATACTAACATCATCCCAGTGCAATAAAAAACAGGATCATCTCAATGATGCTTCTACGGTTTTACAGCAATCTGTTTCTCTTTAATGATAATGTCTGAAATTTAATTCAATTCCATCAATTATTTACTTTGTTGAAAATTGATCTTTAACTTCTAAAACAGAAAATTGTATTTACTATTGTATGAACTCTCTAAATACAACTTTCTTAAGTCATTTGTTTAGGACTTTTCCCCCTTTTTCATTTGTCCTTTTGGTAAATGTTTCTTTTTCATTGAAATGTTGAATCCATATTTTATTGGTATAGTTTATTTTATGTTTTAAGGCTTTTGGAACTCGAACTCTTAAATTAAATTAAATTTGATTTAGTATTTGGTTTGTTGGTGGAGACGAGCAGACGGAACATGTAGAATAATGTTCCTGACAATGACGGCTAATGATTTTATTTTGTGCTTATTATTGTCTTTTTCCTTTATTTTTTTGTCCGTTTGGTTAATATTTATTGCCCATCTAAATGATTTGAGTGAATATTGAGATCTTATTTAGAAAGAAAAAGAAGTCATATGGTATATATTATTTTATTTTAAAGGAAAGATTTATAAATATTTCATTGGAATAGTTTGGTTCATTTTATGTAGTTTTTGCTTCTAAAAGTTTTTCCATCGTGTGAAAGTAATGAAAGTATTATTTCCTAACCCTGTTCTAAAAGCTAAAAATGTGTTGTTGTTTATAATGTTTTAAGGGTAATTATATAAAAACAGGTACAACTTGAATAAAAAAACCCCCAAGAACTAGTAATTATCTTAAACACATATGACATGTATACAAATATTAAGCAGATATTTACCCCATGTTATGACACTACATTTGAGACAAAAATGCATCTATTTATTTCAAAAGATTCAGTGTTTCCTGTCCATAAATGCGTTTCTAATTTGATACCAGATATTTAAGGTTTGCTATTTATAGGATTAGCAACTTGTAAAATCTATATTGTTATCTTTTAAATCCATAAAGATACACACTGTTAAGCTCACCAATGAGCTAAGATAGCAAGCAAAGCATCTTGGTTAAATATTTGTCTCACTTTACGTTATAGTTGATAGATTAATTTGAATTCAGTTTTATTTTGGGTTATAGGTTGGTTAAGTTTGACTAGGCTGTTTGAAACCTAGGTTTTAGGGTCATCTGCTGCCAATAAAGTATCTTTCATGACTTAAAATGGTCAGAATTATTTAAAAAAGAATGAATAATAATCTTAAAACTATTGCATGTGTTGCATTTGTGCGACTTTGTTATGTTCAAGTTTTAATTCGATCACACTGAAAACATAAACAACAAGTTTGAACCCTCATTTGGTTTGTGCCCTCACTTCAATAAACGTATAATGGAGGAACTGTCATTAACGAAGAACTGTGTGCACACATAGCAATTGTTTCTAAATGATTAATTTGGAGGTAAATCTGTGAGGACTGCACTACTAATGAAAATGTTTTGCAATTAGAACTTTCAATTTGTTGAAGTTTAATGGCCAACATTCCAAACATGCACTTTTCTCCTCACGCTCTGTATCGTGACCAGGAGTCATGGGTGAATTTCCTCGACTGTTTGAGTGGAAAGACTTTTAATCACCGACAGATGTGCACAATCAAGACAACAAATACACACAAACACACACTTGCACACAACTGACCAGATGACCCATGAGCTCCTCACGATCTAAACCTGAAGTAGATGACCACTTTATCACGATTGTCCTCCTCGCACACACGCGTCATTTGTTATGTAAGACAAACATGATTAGATTGAGGATTGTGCCTCTTGGTTAGATTTCACATGCGGTGATAAATCATCATTGCTGCATATTTAATTCCACCAGCACATCCAGAGTTTGAAAGAGAACAATTTTCCTCGTCCCAGAAGGCTCAGACCGTGATTAGAATCGGGACTCGCGTGCAGCCGCGGTGCACACGGTAATTGCAAAGTTTAACGAATGATTTTCCGAGGGACCCTCGGAATCATTGGAATATATTGAACATGTTTATGATTACACATTTTGTTATGATTGACAAACTAGTTACCAAAAAGTAATTAAAAAAATGACTCCATTAAACTCTCATTAAAAAAATACCCTAGCTACTAGAGATAAAAAAGCCTTATTAAACATTTTACTTAAGTGTTTTTATGTTTCTCAAGACCAAGATTTAACTAAACTAATATCTACCCAGGAGAGTGTTTTGTTTTCTATTATCCTTCCAAAAACAAAAACGGTATAATTCTTTCAGCAAGGGGTGTCAATGTTTACCATTTTTTCTACACGTGTAACCGAAGCTTCTCACCGTTGTGTAACCGGTCACACCAATGAGATTTATGCCATCTTTCTATTTCAGTTGAGCTATATATCAGTTGCGCTATACAGTTGTGTTAATGTTAATGCCCGTCTGTGAAAAGTGTGTGGTTAGGGGTTTTACGGCCTTAAAATATGTATAATAATTGTAAAGAAAAAAGCTGATTACTTCGCAGATTTCTTCTACTTTTAGAACATATCCCCGCGATAAACGAGGGATCACTGTATATCAATTCAAATACCTACAACATAATCCCTGCCGGCCCTTCCCTCTTGTAGACCCACTTCAAATATGTACTAAATTATCTTCTAGGTCTGCCTCGCATGGTAAAACTCACAGAACGTAATTTACCGTATTTTCTGGACTATTCGCTGAACTTTAATTTCGCAAAAATCGAGAGCGTGTCTTATAAATTCTTAATGATTTTGAACGGTCAAAATGTTGCAAAACTATGAAGGTGTCACCGTAGTATTACTTTGGTGCCTCACGGAGGTATGTGAAGCCACACTATATCTATTTTGTAATTTAAGAACATTTTAAATGCTGTAAAATGACAAAAAACATAGTGTTTAAGTAAAATGGTTAAACTATCTTTTAACAATCGTTCATTAAAAACTTGTGAGTTGTTGCTGTCATCATCTCAAAACTTTATTTAAACCACAGTCTCCCATGTATGTCCCATATCACTTGACCAAAACGTACATGCCTGATTGGTCAACAGCAGCTTTCCATCATTTGCAGGCACATACTGTATATCGGTGAAAAATGGACGTGGAGGAGGAGAGAAAAACGTGAACAAAATGTGAACTCGGTTATTGATTTTATAAACTCTTGTGATTTGATATTGATGTAGCCGCTAACACATGTACACATTGACACCCTTAGTTTCACCTGAATAAATGATTTGTTGTGAGATATAAACAAGACGGTTATTATCATAGACTATGATAATTAAATATTTAAATGTGCAATTGTGTACTCTCAGCCAAAGGTCTTTGAGAAATGCTTCTAAACCTTGGAACCAATGGAAAATCATTAGCTAAGCGTCTCGTTGTCTTGTAACATAAGGATTTTCAATACAATCCACCAATTGTACCGCAATTGTTATTGTTGATCAATAGATCGCTTAAAATGAACTCTTTCTGACATTATCTTGTGTGCCCAGGGACGTAATCAAAGATCTTGTTTAGTACATTATTCATGTCATACATGTTGTGATGGCTTGTATAGTGCATGCATTAAAAAAGGAAGATTTTTTAATATTCAACCCTGGAGAATTTATGATGCACATTAGAGACATCTAGTTTTTTTTTCCGTCTCTATAGATGCACCTTCAGGCTGCAGCTAAGACATCATACGTGACTTTTTATCCCTTTAAGAAAATAAAAATCTTCTTATGCCTGAAATCATTATTATGTCCGCAAGGACCTCCAGCTAATGTTCCTTTCTCATCGACCCAAGACTGGTGATAAATAGGCTTTTAATGATGGCGTTGATGGCTAAAGGGGGTTTTGCACTTTTGCGTTATGATCTTTTGTTTAAGCATGACAAGTAATGATGCAGTGACCGCAGTATTCAATACTTAATGTACAGTATACGTGTGATCTCCACGTTTGCTGCTATTTTTGTGGCTTTTTCTGGTTCATTTGTGGCTCATTTTTTCTCACAGTAGACGGATGGATCTCAAAAGACCTACTTAAATTCAGTGAGGGTATATTTAACCGGACCAAACCATAAATAACAAAGAATGAGATGCGAAACTCTCTGACAGTTTTTTTTTTGTTCTTGTTTCTTTTGGAAAGAATGAAGGTCAATACTAGTGCAGTTTTCACAGACTGTTGGTTGAAAATGTATTTTGAAAAAACTTGATTGTTTTTTTGTGAAGATTTTTGTGTTTGTTCACGAACAAGATGCTCAAGATACTGTAGTCTTTTCTTACTTTGTTCTTGTGTATGTATAGTAGGGGTGTGTATTAGAAAGAATATGGATGTATGATACGTTATCACAATATATTGCGATACTGTAGGAACAAGGATATATTTGTAGTATTGTCGAGTACTTGACTCTGGTCTTGCAGACTTTACAGAACACAGAACTCTTGACAAAGTCATTACTGCTTTCATTTGTTTTAAAAAACAAAATATGTCCAAAATAGCTGTTTAAAAGCTGCTGGAATCGACTGTATCCTCTTGTGCTCGGACATAATAACGGCTGCCATGTAGTGGCAGACACAAAAACGCTGTAAATATTTGCATTTTAATTGTAAATTAACTAATACATTTCATTTTAAACTTAATTGAACTGTAAACCATTAAACAAATACCTTTTTTTTGTATTTGTTAATATTCAAACATGCCTCCTGAAACTTTTATCAGCCTCAACTGTTCATGACACGGGCACATCATGGCGTCATCCCACTAAATTATATATTGGCAGACGTTCCAGACCTCTGACCCTGAAAAGAATCTATATTCTGACCTCAGTATATCACAGGTAGCCATCTATTCCTCGAAAAACTCTGCTGGCAATTCTTTTAAGTAGGGAGTTGACCTTGAGGAAGTGACAAGGCAGCAGATCTAGAGTCATATTTATCTTTCGGAGGCAAATCAAATATTTCCTTCTGCTCCTGTGAATGTTTAATCGTGCTGCTTATATTTTTCCACATGAAGCCAGCAATGATGGAATAAGTGTTTGGTATCATCTCATCCATTCAAAATTTGAGATGACTACAACTATTCCAAATACATACTTGTGATTTCAATTGACACATCGAGAACATTTTTCAAAACACTTCCTCTTTTTCTCCTTAAAGTAAACGAATATCATTGAGAGAACAAGGTGTTGGCTTTTTTAAAACATAGTATTGTAGAACAAGTCTCAAGTGCGTTTTTAATTTGGTCTTGTCTCTTGGAGCGCTCTCTCAAGTGTTAATTCAGTATTAAACACCAAATCAATATTTATTAATTTGATGCAGATTCCAAAGACGAAGACAACATAAACATCTATCATCAGCCAATAAGAAGTCACTGTCAGTTATTGGCAAAGTGAGACTCTGAAAACGGTTTGACCAGTGTTTCAAAAAGCCACAGTAATAATAACCTTAGGGTAATTTACTTTTTTTTTTAACCATTTTTAACAGTAAGATTTTCATTTCTGAACCCAGGTTTTACATTTTCTTTATTGTGTAAATCTTTTCACACAGACGCGGATGTAAATAATATATTGAAGGTAGCAAGAGGGGGGGCAGGAACTTACTACAGACTCTATATTGTATTGAATCCGTTTGGAGAGCAAATTGGGATGGCAGAGCTATCATTTAACATTCCGCCTCTGTAATCCCACATGTTCTGAGAAAAGTATTAAATACCTTTCCGAAACAAAATATTGCCGTTGCATTTGTGTAGAAGTAGAAATTTAAAAGGAGAAATACTAGCGATTTGTTTCGAGTCTCGACCTGCAAAATGTCTAAAATATATAACATAAATAATCCATGGATCTGAAGTGGTAAAGGCGAGGGTTTTTAGCAGAGCTGTGCGATTCATTTTCTTTATATATTTATAATTTTATTTCATATTTCTTGTTTTTCTTAAACTTGTCTCCCCTGTTGTGTCTAGTTTGTATGCTAGTGTTGGTTTCCTTCAGGCACACTGGTTCCTCCCCCTATCCAAGGTTAGCTCAAAATCTTCACAAGATTTCCCACCCTCAATAATTCATATCAACTTGTTTTTCTTTTTTGTCATCTGTTGTGTGATCCTTCTGTTGGATTTGTAAATGCCTACCGTACCTTAACAATGTCTTCAAGGACTATTGAGGTACGATCTACACTGTGACATGTTGGGCTGCTTTTCCCTGGTGAACAAAATGAGAAAGAAACCAATTAGAGGGCAGCCTCGTGTCACATGCTTACCTGACATTTCATCGCCCCCATTTACTTTCATTAGTTTTTCAAATTTTTCATTAGCGTCTGCCCCGGGGAAGAAAAAAAGGGAACCACAGGGTATATTTTTTCATTTAAAGTCTGCCTTCCAAGTATATGATTGAGTCAGCATTTGGTGGTTCACAAAGTTTCAGAGCTCATGTGGAATTTGTCCTAAAAGCAGATCCAGCAGTGAAGCCAAGTAGACTCGTGCGAATGTACTTTGTATGTATGATGATTATTGAAGACAGTATCTATTGTTTTAAAGGTCAATATCTCCAAAAGTAAATCGTTTTCCCCCATGAATGCTGAGCAAAAGAAGAAGCTAGCACACTCGTAATCTCCTGCCTGAACCCCCAGAGCTGGGCACACATTTATTGCACAACCAAGCAAATGAACCGTTTTAATTGACAGGTTCCTGCTGACCTCTGGCCCTGGACGTGTGTGATGAGTAATACATGAGGGAATGGACTTGGTTCGGTTTCCAATGAAGAATTGAACTCGTTCAAAATAACGCAACACCAAAAATGTGTTCACTCAACATTTATGTCGAGCCTCTTCAAAGGGGAAACAATCTTTTTATACCACTACAAAAGCACAGCGGTGTTGTGATTACTGCTGCAGCCTCAGAGCAAGGGTGTGCTCGTTCGGCTCTACCTTGAGGCAATAAACCTGGGTTTGTATGTTGTCCCTGGGCTCCCCACCCCCCCCACACAGGCTCACAACATCAAAATATCAGTGGGTTTGACTAGTTTTCCGTGACAGACTTGCAACCTTACCAGGGTGTCCCCAGTCTATTGCCTTTTGTAGCTAAGATTGACTGCAGCAATTGATAATTAAAACATGTAAAAAAAACATGTGTAGACTTTGTGTGCAAACTTTCCAAAACAATATCTGCATGTCAAGACAACATCAGCCGCTACTGTATGATGTAAACCTTGTTCTTTAGTGTTCAAAATTAGATTCACATCAACACTTTTTTTATGTGCCTACTCTAATTTAAGAGTCCTGCAGTTCCTGTGTTGTTTTTACTATATTTGCAAAAAATGTTTTGGGATTCTGATATGACGATGAAATAGTAATGCCTAAAACTTAATTTACTGTAAATAACTGCTGTCTTTGGTTATATATATGCTTGTAGCATATAGAAAAAAATAACACTGAACTAGTTTGAGTGTAGACATTTTAATTATGAACTGATCTAGTTTGTTTTGAAATCTGTGAACTGAACTTTGAACGAGTTCAGATAGAAAGTAAAAATTTCCCAACACTGGTCTGAATGTACGTCTTTGCAACATGCACGCCAGGCTTCACTATTTTGACCTTGTTTGTTTACCCTGAACCCCGGCAACCGACCTCGTCTTTTTTCTCAGGCACTGAGGGTCTGTCATTTCACCTTGTCTTCTGTGAAGGTTTTTCAGCAAATTCTTACTTTCTGTCCTTGACTTCATCTCTGTTGGTAACCTGAGTATTTTCTGTTGCACTGTGAGCACAAAAACCACCTTGTGACTCAGTTGGCTTTAGTTTGCACCTCACCATTATTAAAATGATGTGACTTGAACCTTTTTATTAAAATTATTGCTCTGTTTATTCTGTCTTAGCCTTTCCATGAGCGGCTTAATCGAAAGAATGGTTAAAAAACAACCTGTTGTCAATGCCATGATGATGATGATATATAAAGTGTTACTGTTCAAATGTTAGACCAACTTAAAATGTAGAGAGCACATCGTGCTGACTCAAATATGGATAAAGGTCTAAATCTGTATAAACCGAATGCTTAAAAGATTCACGCGATAAAGAGGAGTTACGACGCGAGAAGAAATCGTGGAAAAGACTTGATTTCCATTTTTCTATTCCCTGATCCCGAGATAAGCACCCGTCGTTCAATTCAGCGGCGGCGTGCAGCTGTGATCCTTCTGCTTGACAAGTGTCTGAATAACTAACATAAAGAGGCCACTTTACCATGTGACCCGACTGTCCACATCAGCATTCCTGCTCGAAAACCGTTTTAAAATCCCAGTTGAGCCCTTCTAGAGACATTTGTGGAATAACAGCAGTGGAGGTTTGCTGTGCACAGCTTGAAAGGAGAGTTGGTCCAGACTGAACATCACGACTGTTATTTTTTTCCCCATTTTTATGCATACGTTTTTTTTTAATATTTATACAGAATTATATCGTAATATTTTCTTCCTTGGTACTATCGATCCATATTAGGCAGCTCTGTATTGATTTTATTTGGAAAATTATTATTTTAATTGTTGGCTTTTATTATTATTATAATTCTTTTGTAATTTATAATTCAATAAAGTGTGTGTAGAATAAAATTATTCTATTTTTATTTACAATTTTCTTCTAAAGTAATACTTGTGCGTCATTTTTGTGTTAAACTTCCGGGCCGCTAGATGGCAGCATTCATTACGACCTCCATAGCTAAAGGAACAATGAAATCTGGCAAGATCCTGGTGACGACTGAGGTCTAGGGGATACATTAGACTCCACCAGCTTTCAAAGCTTTATCTGGACACTTTTTTTGTTTTTAAACAAATGAAACTTGGACAATACCACAAATGTAACGCAATATATCACAAAATAACAAATCGTTGACCCTGTATTTCAACAAATTCTTGCCATAATGCTTAATCAATTATTGTCCCAAACCGTCCAGTGTTTTAATAAGAAATATAAAACTTGGCCTTGCAAGATGTTTTTGGCTTTTTTGGAAGCTTCATTTGGCATAATTATTTCTCTGCTTGGTGTCAAAAAATGTACTCCTCCACCTCCTACACTGCTTCGAAACTCTCCAAAATATATACTGTTTATCTCTTTCCTATTCATCATTGAATCATCTTAGCTCTGCATCCATTTATCTTCTTGTACAATAATTGTGGACATTGATTATCTCTGCTTCTCAATATGCTGCACTAGAAACATTGATCTAGTCTTTAGGATTTGACCCCTGATTCTTGTACAATATGTGTTGCATGCGGATGGCTACTGGAAAAGTTTCAGGTTAAACACGAACAACACGAACTGACCTTCTTTGTTATCAGAAAAGCAGATATACGGAGCGATCCTTTCAAACGGTAATAGATATTTTGGAGCGCTTTATTTTTCAATCTCAGACGTGTCAACAAAGAGAGGAATAGATGTAGCTCCAACTGTGCAGGTTCATTTATGTATCAGGTAGATATTTGTATTCCACTATCGTAACCATTCTGTGGAGTACAACGACTCAAGTACACGTAAATTTGGCTGAATTTTGGAGATATTTTAGATGTATATTTATTTATTTCCAGATACGATCTTTTAAATAAGAAAAAAAAAAGTTTTTTCTTTTATAGTCTTTAAACATAAGCATTCAAATTATACAAAGAGTTTCACCCTAGAAATGTATTTACTGTGATTATGTACAAAACAAAAACAATTAAAATCGATAATAACGTTATCACATTATTCCGGAAGATGGATGTCTATGAGCTGTCTAAAATTGAAACTCTATCGTTAGAAAGTCTATCCTTGTGGCTTAAGCTTGTATTTTCAAGTCTTGCCAGCAATATATATATTTTTAACTATTTAACCAAATTTAACCAGTCGTGCACTACCCTGTGTGGTTGTTCTGGAAATTATGGATTAGATCTGATGCTTTTCCATCATATTTTAAATGTATTTAATCTCTGTGTTCCATTTTTAGCATAAAGTCATAGTCTAAGCAGTACTTCGATGATTGACGGATATATTTTCTCAACCGTTGCTAACGAATACTTTGTGTGCATTAAGAAAATCATATGCCTATTAATTGTGTATTTAATGATGCGTTCAAGAGCCATCTTTTGTATTCTAGGAATGACTTGTCATTCAAAAGAAAACCCTCCCAATCTTTATATGCATTAAAAATATTTGTTGGTGTCAACAGACGTCTCTAGGGTTGACTACTGTCATCTCAGAAATGCATCGTAATGGGTTTTATGTCAAACAAAGAACCATCTATCCAGAACCATCTTCTGCTGCCTCGTTTCAATAGTATAATTTCCCACAGCGGATGGGAAGCCAAAAAAAAAGCAATCAGGATGAGCGTCGGAAGCTATAATGTGGAGCGGGTTTGTTAGGAAGATCACGATTCGAAGGCAGTCACTGGGGATAAAACGCAAATCATATTTACACTGCTGTCATTATCGGCATTGTAGCGTCGACCACCCAAGTATCACACAAGGCGTTGAGGAAGCGTGTAATCATATGGCATGTCATTAAATCTCACCATCCTTTGGCAAAGAAAAGGGGTGTTTTAAATTTTCTTATAAATAAATGTCCTGACCAAAAACAAATAAAGCTTCTTCTTCTCAGTCTATCCATCACTACACATTAATTAAAATGATGGCATTTTGAACACCGAAGAACACAGTCTCACTCCCCTTAGATGAACGTCGTAACGTAAATGTTACATAAGGCTTATGCAACTAGAATAAACAAGGATCTAATTTTAAGTAAAAATATTTAATATTAAGGTTGCACACAAACTAAATCATAAAGGGGGGGGTCCCCAACCACACGGCTGGGCCCTGGAACTAGGCCATTTGGCATCCTTTTCACAGAAAATTATACTTAAATTCTGTTTGATAAGTAATATCTGAAAGATATTTTACTTAGAAATAAAGTTGGATTTTCCATTTTAATGTGAGTCTTGACACATTGTGTGTGTTTGTTTTGGTCATATTTCCTAAAGAAAATAAGCCTGTTAAACCTCTATTAATGACCACCTTGTTGCAGAGAAACCAGCCCAGGGCAGCTGCTGATGCAGCGTTTTGGTGAGATGTATTGTTTTTTTTGCCGGTCTCGCTATTTTATTTTTGCAATTTTTATCTGAAAAGATTTTTATGGTCCTTCCCAACTTTAAACTGACTCTTGGACAGAAATTTAACTTGAAAAAATTTAGTTTGACTACAACATCAGAAATATTACACTGACTTTTTAAAAATCAGTTTAACATTGACAAAAAAACAGGCTTTACACCTTTTCCTGTATGTAGTGACGTAAGAAAAAATTGTACACCCATATAAAACATGTTCTTTTTTCTCGTGTTACTGTATCGGTATTCAACAGCACTGTATTGATTTTTATTTTAAGTCTTTTTAGTATTGTATGATATTGCTATTATAGTTATTTTCATGTTTTATATTTTAAAAACGATGTGTTTTAAACAATCCATTTTCTTTTATTATTCTATACAATTAACATGCGTTTCCAAATTTTTGTGTTTCAATTAAACTTCCGGCTGCTAGATGGCGGCAGTCATTACGTTCTCCGCAGCTAAAGGCACAATGAAATCCTGTGAAATTGCGGCGATAGCTGAGGTCGAGAGGATACAGTAGACATTAGCAGCTTTGAAACGCTAATTTTTGGACATTATTTAACCAAAGGAGCGTAGAAAATCACAAGATGTCACTTATATTTAGTGACCACTAAAGTCCTTCCGAAAATGTAATAGATAGATGGATAGATAAACGTTATCTATTAAAACATTATGTATCTAAATAAGTGTATCGCTGCAGCCCCATTTGTATGTGGGAATATTGAGGTGTTTCTTGAACATGCATTATCTCCGATCAGGTCCAGGGTTTTCCCTGGACTTCCTCCTAGTTAGATATGTCCACTACACCTCACCTGAAAAAAACTCACTACACCTCCTGACTAGCTCAAGCAAGTTGACCCACTTAAAAAAGAAAGTGGGTTCTATATCTGGCTTTTTCCAGATGACCTTTAAGTGTCAAAGACACCTTCTGGGCAAGGCTGACGTTGGGTCACGGCCTAAACTTTCCAAAAAACTGGGGGGTATAAACAAAGATCCGGTGAACTTTGCCTCTCAACTCATTATCATCTTCCCTACGACTCATGGCTTAAATTTCTTCCAGTCTCATTGGCCTGCACCAGTCCTGGCCTCTGGATCCCACCATCTATACCACAACCAGACCCCAAGATACTTGAACTCCACGACCCCGGGGCAAGATGATAACAAGTTGTCGCATTTAGAGAAAAGGATCCTCATCACGATAACATTGTAGTTCATTGGGAAAAAACGGCTAAAAAAAGGCTTATTTTTGCAGCTTCTTTAAGCATCTGAGTAAAAAACAAGCACAAATATGACATTAGCATTATTAAAAAAAACTAACTAATGATGGTTCAGGGGGTCCAAGTTAAAATCACTAAACTAATTTTTGACTTGATATTCACATCAGCAAAAACTTCCATTAAAAATTAAAGAAAATATATCACTTTTAAAGATCCCTTATAAAGCCTGTGATCTATTTTCCTTTACAAGTGAGATTGGCATTAAATAGACAGTTTAGCGAAAAAGAAAAGTCACAATAAAGGTCAAACATTTTCAGGGGAAGCATTTTTAAGCCGGTGACAAGATGGGTTCTTCACAAAGGTCTCATAATAAATCTTGCCTTGACTAAAACGCATGGGGGGGGTTTGTTCAGGAGCAACTTGTAAAAGGTCACTTTGTGTTATAACACAAACTCAGCCACAGTGACTAAATGCTATCATCTGACACGAAAAGGTTAAAAATGTCAACAATAGCTTAGAACGAGGTACAAGAGAGCCGGTTTATTCAAGTGTCAGTTCTCCAGCAACACCAGCTAAATGGTAAAGACACCCAATGAGATGTGACACTTTCACTCCTGGCCAGTAGGGGGACAAAATCACACGTTAACTTGACTTCATTAGTCATTATTTGTCAAGTAAATTGAGCAAGGATGACAAATGTTTTTGCTTTTTATTTGCCCAGAACCCGGATTTAAATTAGCAGCAGATGACATGATTTTTATTTATCATAGTAAAAATCCCAATTGAAATTATCTATTAACTCATTTACAGACCAAGTGGTTTAATCGTTAAGGCTGCATAGATCTGTGTAGGCTGCCATTTAAATATTATTTCATAATTAAAAATCTTGGATGTGACGCATGGGTCTCAAAGACAACCACACAAAGGGCCAGAATATGATTCACAGTTCAAATGCAATGTTTACCAAATGGTTTGTTGGCAAAAACATTCCATCAAATTCCCTTCTTGCCATTTAATAAAGTTCTATCTATCTATCTATAAAAAAAAAAAAAGTCTTATAAAAGCTGACATCAGTAATATCTGTAACTTATCTTCACATCGTCATCGATCTCAATACCAACATCTATTTCAGATTTGGTCCACGTGGCCTTGAATTTCACACGTTTCTGTGCAATGACAATAAAAGAAAGTCTATGATACTCGAAGAGCTTGAGAATCCGCAGCTGTTTTGAGCTTTCGTATCGTTTTATTTTTTATATTTTAGTGTTATGTTCTTGTACAGCCCTTTGTGTTAATTGATGTTGTTCTAACATGATATATACTGTATATAAAGTTAGGTTCCTTGACGTGGTAAAAAAAAGATATAATTAAACTTGTTTTTTCAAGGGGGGAGATTTATCTTGTGCCTTTGTTTGGCCCGTAGGCCTGATTAATGTTTGCGTCAAATAGGGACATCTCGTTCTCCTCAAATATTCAACAGAAAATTGTATATTTTTCAGTGTCAAATATAGTCAACATCGACACTTTGATCCCTAGAACCATATTTAATCAAAAAATAGGTCAGTTTTAACTATATTTAAAGCAATTTTAGTACCATGTGAACTTCTTTAAAGTATTAAAATATTCCCTTATGAACCGTGAAGTTTTTTTTAACTGGACTGAAAGATGTAGACCTTGCCTCTATGTCAATGTCAGTTAAATATGTGCAGCCTGTCAACTTGAAGTAACGATTCATTTAAAGTTAAATCCTGTGGCCTGGTCGCTCTCCTCCCTCTGCCTCACTTTGTAGCCCATCTCCATCTCCCTCCCTCTGCTCCACCACCAACTCTTCTCCACCATCTGCTTGCTAATCAGACTGAAGCGTAACCCCCCCGCCCCCCCTACACCTGCTCATCCGATATGGATTTTGGTTCCCAGCAGCAGATCCCAACACATATATGCCTATAGCATCCCTGCCTCATCCTCGAGGACAATATGGAACAAGGCTGAGGTGGATATATACGATTATGTGGGCTGGATGTTACGCGTAGATCTGAGAGTGTGTAGATACAATCTTCACACAGCCGAAGATCAGATAGGAATGTTTTCTGAATCGCTTTTTTTTTATCGATAATCAGATTCATGTTAATCAGACTGAACACTCAGCCTGAAACAAATTCTCACGCGGGCACACAATGCCTGAAGGAAAATGACTGAAAATGCATTTTAATCGTGTTATAACTTTTTACGGAAGAATAACATTTGCAAATATCACAATGGCTGTTGTTATTTGTTATTATCATGTAGATTCAATCATATATTTGTCTTGATCCAGCCAAAGAATTAGACAATTTGAATTTTTCCCATTTTATTGAATGCACCTCAGCCAACATGAAAACTAATTCATACATTTGCTTTTCATACATAGTCTCGCCTATTTTTAATCTACATTAATATTTTCGTGTAGTTTTAATTTAGTTGATTTTGTTATTTTTATTGGTCGTCTCCTAAATTGTGCCTCGTATTTTTCTTCACACGAAAAAGGTTCACGAAAATAGCTAGAAAATATGTAGGAGAGTCTCTCAAAAATAGTTTCTGAAATTGTTCCAAGGCCAAAACAAACATTTGCAACTACGTGTTGAAAGTTTAATGCAGTATGTGCAAAATGATTTAATAATTTTCAAAATATTTCAGTTTTAAAAATTCAATTATTGGAAAAAAAGAATTCAATATACTAATTACTGAATTAAATAAAAATAAAATAATTTAATGCTTTAAAAACAAGCGCCAAAACCACCTTCACCCGTCACTCATCAAACCTCTAACCTCCAGACAGATGGCGAGACGTCAAACCGTGACGCAACATCCAAAAACTGCCGAAAAGTCTGTTGTTTGATTCTTTGCGTCATTTCCCCTCCTCAGCAAATTAACACCCTTGGAAAAAAAAAAGATGAAAGTATTTCATCTTCCTGTCAAACACTCAACATCCATGTGAGTCGTTCTCCTGCAGAAAATGACTTTGACTCGAATAAATTTATTTCAAAATCACACCATTATGGCCTAATTATTGAAGTAAGATGAGTTTCACTCGTAACTATTGTTGTGTTGTAAGGGTGGGTGTGTTCTCGCTTTGTTCTGACTGGGATTATCAAGGTCGTCCTTGAAAGAAGAGGAATAATTAAAAAAGTCTTTGTGAACCTGATGCGAGGCTTTTTAGTCGTTGTTCGTGCTCAACAGTCGTTTTAGTAGCACGAAGGAAGAAAAAGTGTTTGGCTTTCATGACACAACCCTCCCAAAAAAATTGTAGGTATGTGTGTTGACGTCACTTTTAGCTCATTATATTCATCAGAAATGTTTGTTTCCAAGGAGTCATAAAACATTTTAGCTGATTTAGTGCCCAAGAAATGGAATATTAGAAACCAACCTGGTGAATGGAAAAGCTAAAACATTTATATCAACATGTATCATGATTTCATCTGGTTTAAATACAGGTTTTTGAGCCAATCTATAACTATCTGTGGCTCTTTACAATCACAGCACCAATGCCACACACGGATACAAATAGAGGAAATTTTGCATTTGTGTTGGTGGAACCTAGGGCTGTGTATTGGCAAGAATCTGGCGATACCATACCTATCACAATACATGTGTGACGATACGATATATTACGATACTGTGGTAACAACGATTTATTGTTTCTTTTTAAGATACAACACTCTTTCTGGATTTTACAGCAAAGAAATGAGCAAATACTTTCTCTAATCCAATGTGATGTGCTTGTAGGAAAGTGCTTTTCAAAATATTAACAAAAATGTAAACTTACATTAACAATAAACAATGAAGTGCATTAACATCTCAAACAACCTGGAGCAACATGCAATCCAGGATCTTTCAGTGTTTAATTCTTTAACCCTAAACTCTGTTTAAAGCCAAAATGAGTCCAAACATCAGCTTTAAAAGCTAAGGTTGAAATAAAATTTTACTTTTAATTTAATTTCTTTAAAAAAGTAAATAATAATTTCGATCTGATTTGACACAATTTGAAAGTGAGTTAGTAAAGTGTTTAACGGTTCATCTTGAAGTTTGTGGAATTTAAATTTAGCGGAGGTTCCTTTGACGTTTGTTATTGTTGACTTTCATGCGTCGACTGAAAGTTTCTCTCGTCTCTACAGAACAACAAAGTTAACGTCTTCCTTTTTGTTTCGTCTTTCTCGTTTCTTCGATCTGCTCATAGTCTTTGTCGTGATGCGTCTTTAGATGTTTAATAAAGTTAGTGCTGTTGAATCCTGTAGCATGATTTCTCCTCCACAACGTTGTTCCGCTCACATCTTCCCCCGCGCTGGTGTCTGACATCAGCGCAAAATTACAAAAGTATATTTTTTTAAATATCGATACAGTTCTATTGAATATCGGTACAGTATTGTAATAGTGGAACCGGATGGTTATGTTGTATTTTTAACTATTTTTCCCTCAAAGCCACAGGGTTGTTGATCATTTCCTGTTCCCTGTATTTCCTGTAGTTTAAAAAAGACAATACCATTTGTATTTTACCAAGTTTATTGAAGTGGAAACTGTTAAGTTGTATTGTGTTTGTTCGTTATAAAATTCCTACGCCCTCTAATGCATCATTGGCGTTGCAGCAAATGTTGAGGCATTTCTTCCAGTCTCATTTGCATAAATGTTGATTTATTGAAATGTGTAAATTCAAAAAGCTTAGTTTAATACTGCTTTAGGGATTCATTGGAAACAGATGTGTGTGGGAAACTAAAAACATGTAATTCAATATAACTTTTTGTTTTCTTCATTCAGCATGTTGTATTATTTGAAATGTGCACGTTCTAAATGTCCTTGATGTTGATCACTGAGCATGTGGTCGTAAAGTAAGGCTGTTAACTTCATGTTACATTTCTTTCTTAGTGAAAGATGTTCTTAAGCTAAAAGAGATTTCTTTCTTAGTGAAAGATGTTCTTGAGCTAAAAGAGACTCTGGGAAACGCAACCTTCTTCCACAGGGTTCTTAAGAGCACTCCAAGAAGATCGTAGCACTTGAGAGCTTCTCAACCAATCCACACACGTACTAGTAACATCTGATCTTCTGGACTTGGGATCAGATCCAAAGCAAAAAAGAAGAGTTCAGATTTAAGACAAGCATCCCACTGAGCAGCACCGGGGGGAATAGATGGATCCGTGGGGATGCTGTCGTGTTTTCAGAGTCCTCTGAAGGGTCTAATGTGTTGCTAGAAGTTTTTTTTGTAAGGGAAAACTCTGACGTTTAGTTTCCACTCAGGGACTTAATCAAGGCCCAACTCGGAGTGAGTGAAGAGAACCACAAACTATCTCTGTGATCATTGGAACGTACAGTTAAATGACCCAAATTTCTAGGATGATGAATGATCATTTGGGATATCTGATGATGTTTATTTTTTCTGAACTCATTCTGGGTCATTGAAATGAAGGTCATGTCTGAGGAACCCCGGACTCAGCATTCCCACATATTCCCACACTTCCTGTCCGAGCAGCTGCTCTTCGCCATAATAGCCGTGTCACAGGCGTTTGCATTTCATAAATCAAAGATAGATTTTTTTTTTCACTACTTGACATGAAAGTATCTAAATTGACTACCATGGGAGGAACATGTTTGATTAAGGTTTATTTAAATAAATGATTAATTACTCACGACTGATTTAAATTGTATACATTTAGCCTTTTTCACCAATCCAAAATTTTCTGGTGGTTTACCACTATTACAGTATTACTATTATACACTATTACCCCTTTTTTTTCGAAATGCCTTCATATACAGTATATATCCTTTTATGGACTAGACTTTTATATGACTCCAATGCTGACTCGTCAAAAACAAGCAATCAATCACAGAGTAGCCTCAGGCCACATGCTTGCTTCGTGTTTTCAGGACCTTCATACTAAGGTAAGGTAAGGTAGAACTTTATTGATCCCTCAGGATCAGGATCAGACCTTCATACTCATTCATGCAGACTCTCGTGTGGCCCAGACTTCACCTTTACATTTGAATTAAGATTAATTGACACCTCAGATGTCCACTGAGCTTCTGACAACAATATTGTCTTTTTTATGTGCAAAGTATGCACTTTTAAAAATAAATAAATAATGATATCTTGGTCATCAGCATTGCCAAAACGGTAAAACAATTAAATGAAACAAATATACGATCTATTGCGATACTGTATGAACCAGGATATATTTGTAGTATTGTCGAGTACTTGACTCTGGTGTTGTTTACAGACCACATAAGTCGTAACTGCTTTCATTTGTTTTGAAACCAAAAAAAGCTCAAACAATGGCTTCAAAAGTTGCTCGAGGCAACTGTATCCTCTTGTCCTCAGATCTTGTCGACTGGATGTTGCTGGATTCCGTTGTTCCTGTAGCTGGAAAGTGCATAAACTGTTGCCATCTAGTGGCCAGGAGTTTATTTGCAACATAAAAAAATGAACAAACGCTGTGAATATTTGCATGTTATTGTACAACACTTATTGTAATTATAAACCGTTAGAGGACTATGATAAAATATATTTTGAAACCCATTAAAACCATATCGATATCGATACAGTGTCATGAAAAAAAAAAAAATAATAATATCGGTGTATCAAAATTTTCTCACCGTAAAAAATATATGCAAATCACAAAATTTTATATCCATTTCTCTGACATGTCACAGTATGGAAAAATCTTTCGGCTGTCGTTCGAAAAAGTTCTCGGGGAGATGAGTGAGAAGGCGGGATGTCAAACTACTGACAACACTAAGTCAGTCACTGCAGTAATTGGTAATTAAATGGAGGTATGGTTGTTTTGTCGGGTTGACACGGTTGCCGGTTTTCTCCTGTGGTTTTCTGGCATGACGGCCGCTTGTCCACAAGAGTAGTAGTGTAAATCCTCTTCGGGTTTAGCGAAGGTGAATGTTAAAGTAATATATTGGTGACTCTCTGAAGAAGCTTTGTTACGCTGAATATCATCAATGCCACTGGTTTTATACCCATGAATAGTGTATGATCAAAACGTGTCCTGCAGTGTGAAATTGCTGTTTGGGGCCTTTGGGAGCTCGGCAGCCTGAGGCAACAACAAGAATGGGGATGTTGTTTATATTATATTCATACTGAGGTCTCCTGCTTGTTGGTGGGATGGAACAAACTACCCATATACGCATTATAATCATGTTGGTGACAGTATACTGTGAATTATTCTGATAATTGCTGGAATCTGTTAAAGGCGCTGACACTACTGTCGTACTTCTGATGAACCTTAAATAAAATATTGCTTTCTCCCATTTATATCTGCTTTATTTATTGTAAAATATATTTTTGCGGGCCTTAACTCAATTGTATACCTGATGTTTTAAACTCAGTTGCTATCTTAAACTAAATCCTATACTTGCTAGCTTGAACTACGTTGTATACACTAGCTTGAAATAAATTGTATACACTAGTTTAAACTAAATAGTATACTTGCTAAACTAAATGGTATTCTGGCTAGCTTAAACTACATTGTATACATACTAATCTGAACTAAATTGTATTGTTGCTTTCTTAAACTAAATTGCATACTAGCTAGAATTAAATTTATTTTATAGTTTCTATCTTAAATTGTATACTTAAGATTAAACTCAAAGCTGTACTTGCTAGCTTTAACGTAATTGTAAACCTCTTGGGTTAAACTAAAAGCTGTAATTGCTAGCTTTATCCAAATGGTTTACTTGTTAGCTTGAACGAAATTGTATACTTGCTGTCCTAAACTAAAGGATCTTTATATATATAATAATAGTTTGTATAGCTTTATCTAATGTATCACTTTCTAACTGTACATGTAATATCTATATTCTGCTAAAGCACTCCTGGATGTATGCAAACTGCATTCCGTTGTCGGGTACTTGTGACATGTGCAATGACAATAAAGTTGAATTATTTTCTATTCTAATTCTAAAACCTATATTTGCTAGCCCATACCAAGCTACACCTTCTAGCTTAAACTAAATGGTATGCATACTATCCTAAACTAAATTATATTCTTGCTAGCTTAACTGGAGCTGCAGTTATTCTGTTAGGTTACAATAAAATATTTTACAGGGATTACTGTACGGCGCCTTCTAAATTGCTCACGTTTGTTTTTCTGTTAATGGATGTAACAAGTCTGAAAATGGCACATACAGTACAAAAGACCTTCTATTTACAGAGATGTCCGTGTATAAAGGAAAGCACGGCTCAAACAATCCTTTTAAAAAACCAGCTGCGACGAGCCTCTGTTTGTGCTGCACTTCACGCTGTCCATTACCTGTCCATTATCTTAAGACACTTTAGCCGTGTACAGCGTGTTACTCATTCCATTGGCCTTCAACAACATGCTTCCAGGGGAGCGTAGCGTTTTGTTTTTTTTCAAATGATGCTTAAATGTGACACTGGAGGTGTTGATGGTTGCCAGAGGTCATTAATGGAGCTTCTCCTGGAAACATGGAGATGGAGAGTGTAAACAACATGGTGTGTTTGAGTGTTCGCTTGTGTCAATGAGTCTTTCAGAGAAAGCGAAGAGGAAGTGGACACAAAAGTGTGGAGCAGCAGACTGTAGCCGACATCCCGACATAATCTTCCTCAACCCACATGCTGGAAATAGCACTTTGGGGGGGGGATTGTTGTGGGATTCACCAAACGCATGTTTGAGACATTATGAGTCAGCTGCATGGATTTCAGAATCACAGGTGTGTTGCCCGAAGGCGTAAACAAAGTAAACTGCAATATCTGCCGCAGAAAACGTTTGTGTACCTAGAAAAGCGCCCCAACATTTTCGAACATACATAAAGACCAAACCTTTGTTTATCGTTACCTCATCTGTGAAGAAATACCATATAGCAAAGTAAGTAAGTGAGTCATTTTTATTTGTATAGTGCTTTTCCAGACCAGGGTCACAAAGCGCTTAAACAATCAAAACAATATTAAATAATGTATATACTTTAAAGGTCAAGATAAAACTGATAATACAACAGGAGTTCCAGAAAATCAAGGAAAAGCCTGAACAAATAAAATGTCTTAAGATGTTTAAGCGTAAAGAGAGAGGAAGATCGTTCCAAAGCTTAGGAGCAACAGCCTGAAAAGATTTCTCTCCTCTGGTTCTGAACCGTGTGCGTGGAACCATCATTAGATTCTGATCCACAGACCTCAGAGCCCGAGCTGGGGTGTAAGGCTGGATCAGATCAGTGATGTAAGGAGGAGTCTGACCATGAATAGATCTGAAAGTAAGAACCAGAATTTTAAAGTTGATCCTGAAAGAAACTGGAAGCCAGTGAAGAGTTTTAAGGATCGGAGAAATGTGAGTTCTTCTACTTGAGCGGGTCAGAATTCTCGCTGCAGAGTTCTGAATCAACTGCAGGCGAGTACATTGATTCAATGTTGATTCTTAGTCAAGATCGTCAAGTTTTGGTTGACCTTGAGCAAATAATTGTTGATTCAACATTGAATTACTGATACCAGGAGTTTGGACAGAGGTGGGACTCAACTTGATTAATATTAGTTGAAAATGTAATATGTTTCAATAATGAATTTTTCAGGGAATTAATTTTCCCTTCGAGTCACCGCCTGATTAAATGATACCAAGCGCAACACGAATCTTAACACGCCAAGGTCAAGGACAAAAGACCGACTAACCAAGTGGCTCTGATGGAAGTTTAGCAGACACTTCTCTTGATAATTGCCGAACGACTAAGAAATGTCACTTCCTATGTGCTCTGGGACAACGAGAGCAGCGGCGTTTTAAATGATCTCATTCAGCCGATGCTTTCATCCAAAGCGAATTCACTATCGGTGCATTCAACTGTGGGAGTGCAGACGCAGAACACCAAGATCCCAGAGTGTTGATGTCTAGTGAGCCGGGGCTATAAGCTCCGAGATGATGGCACGCCATGTTTTCAGATTGCGGTCTGGATGTCATCAGGGAGCTCATTTCATCATTTTATATCAGGACGAAGGAGAATGGACGAATAAAAGGAGCTTCGACATAATGGGGAAACTTCAAAGAGAATAAAAGGACAATAAGCTCAAGATGCAATTTTATTAAAAGATCCTTATTAAAAAAAAAGTTGTTTTTTTTCCCTATGTTTTGTTAGAAAAGCAACATAAAACAATCTATTGAAAAGATGAAGTGAAGTAAAGTCATGACATCATAAAATAAAAATAAGCAAAATCTGTTGTTTAATCGTGTAATATTCGATTTAAAATACACTAATAGAAAAATATGATACAATACACTTTATTTTGAAACACTTTCCCACAATAAATGACAAAAAGAAAGAAAGGTGAAAATATCTTTAATGACTTAAATTAGTTAAATAATCAATGTCATCAGAAACGGTAATACATGATCATTCCTGTAGTTAAACTGTAACTTCATGACGGATGGATAAATACAGTGAGGGTACATGTGGCCCCTGATAAAATTATACTATGATGCATTTGTTTAAGTACCAAAAGTCACGACAAAAGACTTTGTTAAAAGGGTCTTGGTCATAAACAAAACGCCTATACTCTGACCCGGAAATTGGTTTCACCGAATCTCCTCTACAACAATGCGATTCACAGATATACATTAAATGTCTTGTCTACATGGACATGTTATCTGAAATGATCACATGTCATTTTTCAAAAGTGCACCGTAAAGACTGAACCAATTTAACTGCATTGGAGATCTGGGGGTGGCCTGCATCCCGAGGGTAGTTTGTATTTCAATTTAATTTAAGTTCCTGTTTGAGAAAAGGTTTTTCATGTTTTAATGGCTTTTAAACAGTTGCAAAAATCGTTAATTATAAGGTAAAAATAACCACAAATTGTTTGTCTTCATGAGCATAAGCCTGTAGACTTTAACATTATTGTTTTTTAAAAGGGTATGTCTGCAAACTGGGACAAGTGTTTTTAAATCTTTTCCCCCCGGGATCTGGATGCAGGACCAAAGGCCTCTGGGACACAGTATCTAGTACTAGTAGATGGTGCACAGGTGGGTGGAGAGTGAGGAGTTCCGAGAGAGGGTGACAAATTCTGTCAGCCAGTGCATAATGAGAAACGCCAGGATAAAAAAAGATGAGGAGAGAAAAACACGGTGGGATGCCAGGAAGAAGAGTCAGGCTGGCTGTTCGGTGGAGGCAGAGTTCCTAGAATGTACTAGACCACAGTCTGGAAACAGAATCAGCCCATGATGGAGAAGCATATGTATATCAATCCTCAGCAGAGTGTGGCAGTGGCAAGAATCTGACCTGAAGTAAAGTATGGCACTGAAGGTGGGTGATGCCACCTCAGGCGCTACTAAGTGGTCAAATCTTGACATCCCAGATGTTCTCTTCTTTGTATGTTTGTGCCACATTTGGATTTTTTACACTAAAAACAGCTTTATTTATTTCTGACTTGGCTTCAATCCCTTTTCCTTCAGAAAACAACCTGTGAACCGAAAAGGCGATCTGCTGCCGCCTACCATCTGTAATCCACGAGGACCTGGACGGACCTGAAATACTTCCCTCGGGCGGACGGTTCATGTCCAGGACCAACAACATTCAGCTAACAGGACTTGTATATCGTGTATTCTAAAAGCACGCATACACTATAATCATTATATTATTGTTATTTTCCGTCAACTTAAAACAAGGAATATGTAAATGCACCGTTCAGTTACGACTACCAAGTGTAAATAAACCTGCATACTAATATGGTCACACCAGAGAAATAATTAATGACACCCTCGGGTGATTTTTATTACTTACGCCCCATCCATCTTTATGTCGAATAATTTCTCGCCTAACATGTTTCTTAACAAGTGTTCTCTCAGTTTTTCACAATCACACATCTGCCTACACTTCCAGCACATCTTCCCTCAACAGAAGACTTTGACAATCTTGTTCTACGGGTCACTTTAGTCTTTTAGTCTATTTTGACGTCTCCTTTTTATCTCAAGCTAAAGCTACTTCATCACCGTCTGGTATCTGGTGAAAGATTTCATTTTAAAGTTTCAGGAAACGTTGATTAAAAAAATAACAAGGAAACTGAGGGTTAAATGACCATCAGGATCCCCTAATCTTTTGAAGGATTTCTCCATCAAGAGAGATTCGCAGCTTGAGCTCTGTCAAAGATGACACTCCATTCGTGAGCTTGTTATTAACGTATCTTTTAGATTATAACACAGTATCAATAAACAGTTATATTTTTTTCATCAGGGCTGCGTATTAGCAAGAATCTAGTGATACGATGCTTGTTACGATACAGGTCAACTATACAATATATTGCAATACTGTTTGAACATGGATATCTTTGTAGTATTGTCCAAGTACTTGACTCTGGTGTTGCAGAATTTACAGACCACATGACTCTTGATTAAGTCAATCTGTTTTGAAACCAAAATATGTCCAAACATCATCTTTAAAAGCTGCCGGTGTCGAGTATATCCTCTCATCCTCAGTCATCGGCAGGATATCGCCGGATTCAGTTGTTCCATAAGCTGCGTTGGATAGAAAAATGAAGATAAATCCTTGAATATCTGCATGTTAATTATAAATAATAATGTATTTAAACACCCTTTATTGAACTGTAAAAAATAAAAGTACTATAGAAAAATAATATAAATAAACATGAATAAAAAATGTAATTTGAAAGCCGTAGAAAAAATTGATAGGGTGCTGTCAAATCAATACAGTATTGTGACACTGTTAATATTTGAGATAATTTAAGGATATTAAGTGTGATCCATAGGTTCAGAAATACTGTACTTTCTAATGCCATTTAATATTGTATTTTGTGTGTTTTTCTTATGTGTGCAGAGAAGTGTGAGATGAGCTAGTATTGGTTAGTTCAGCTTAACTCACCTGTATCCATCTGTTCAATGCTTCCTTTAAGAATTGAATTTGTGACATTTGTAAGCCTCTTAAGATGTTTATGATCTTAGACAATCTTTAAAAAAACAACAATCCTCCAATAGTTTGTGAGATAAAAGGAACGAATTTGTGTCAAGATCACCGACCATGAATCACTTTGAAACTTTCCAGCGCACCGGTCTGATTGGGTGGAACGACTGGGACTGTCAGAGTATTAGGAGGCTTGGCAGACGAGTCACTCACTCGACCCAAAACCTCCATCATGAAGTTTAAACCCCCGATCCTGATGCGAGACAATTGAAAAAGCAATTACCTGCAGATGCCAAACAATCCGAGGACAAACCGCTCGTTTCGTGGCAGTGCAACGTCTAGAAGCACCTGTCCGTCACCTGACTGCTAAACAGGCCCGGAACAGGATTTCTTTTGACCCGGCCCCTAATTCTTTCAAGTCTGCACGGATCGAAAATTAAAGCCTCTTTCCAAAGGCACCGAGAAAATACTTGGCTCGTCCTGCTTCTCTCATTATCCAACAGGCGGAATTCACATCTTGAACTTCCTCCTCCTCTGTTTACAGTCCAGTGTAAACACATTGTTTGCTGACTTGGAGTCCAAACGGGCGAGACTCGACTCAGGGACTTTGGAAAAATAGAAAAAATAAAACTCAATTAGCAGTTGATAAACGGTGAACTGTAGCAGCCAGAAATGCTAATCTGACTCCACTCTGTCTTCCAGCACTGCCGGAAATAACAAAACTCAATCTGTATTCACGTATCCACTGCTGGAACCTTCTTACCTCGACTTCTTTTTTGGATCGAATAAAGGCATCAGTATGTTGTTGGTGTAGGTTAAAAATCATGATAAAATATACCTTAATTCCTCCCTTTAAATGTAAGCCGTCACATCAGTTCACCAAATAAATATTAAACATACAAGCGGTACATTTAATCACACAGTGAACATATTAAAAATGGTAACAAAAACCAAAACAATTCAGAAAAACCATAATAAAATAATATGTTACATAGATCTTGATGATGATATCAAATGATGCTGGTGTAGAAAGGATCCCCTTTTTAACATTTTTATAGCCTCCGGGTCAAGGTGACCTAAGGGTTAATCATTCTGAAACTTCAGCCAAGATGTGACCCAAGTCGTCGCTAATCCAGATTTTTTCACGACGGATCAGAATTAAATTTTGCTCCACAAGTGAATAAATCAGACATTGTTCGATTTAGCGGTTATAAAAGAAAATGGCCAGGTTTCCCAAATTAGTTAAGAAGCTCTCAAATGCTATGCTTAAGTGCTCTTAGGAACGTTGTGTTTCCAAGACTTGTAGCTTAAGAAGATTTTTCACAAAGAAGGGATTGTAAAATGAAGCTGACCCCTCGCTTAAGGAAGTTAAGAACACACCTGGGAAACACTTGGTGCTGATACTTAGCTGAACCCTTCTTTAGAGCCTTCTTACATCCTTAAGAACGATCGAATATGGAACACCCGGCCAATATCAGTTAGTTTGCTGATGCTAGAGGCGAAAATGAATATAAAAACCCAACCTTTTGTTTGTTTGGTCAAACCCCCTAATCCAGCGACAACACAAGGGATACCAAAAACTCATTTGTTTTCAGGCCTTTGGGTCACCTTCACCCAGAGACAACACAAGGGATGCTTCAAACACATTTGGTCTCGGGACTTGGGTCACCTTGACACAGAGACAACACATGGAATACTACACACACACACATCTGTTTTCATGTCTTTGGGTCACCTTGACCCAGAGTCAAAACAAGGGATACTACACACACATTTGTTTTAATGCCTTTGGGTCACCTTGACCCAGAGACAACACAAGGGATACTACAGTCACATTTGTTTTCAATCCTTTGGGTCACCTTGACCCAGAGTCAACACAAGGGATACTACACACACATTTGTTTTATTGCCTTTGGGTCACCTTGACCCAGAGACAACACAAGGGATACTACAGAAACATTTGTTTTCAAGCCTTTGGGTCACCTTGACACAGAGATAACACATGGGATACTACACACACACATCTGTTTTCATGTCTTTGGGTCACCTTGACCCAGAGACAACACAAGGGATGCTTCAAACACATTTGGTCTCGGGACTTGGGTCACCTTGACACAGAGACAACACATGGGATACTACACACACACACATCTGTTTTCATGTCTTTGGGTCACCTTGACCCAGAGTCAAAACAAGGGATACTACACACACATTTGTTTTAATGCCTTTGGGTCACCTTGACCCAAAGACAACACAAGGGATACTACAGTCACATTTGTTTTCAATCATTTGGGGGACCTTGACCCAGAGTCAACACAAGGGATACTACACACACATTTGTTTTATTGCCTTTGGGTCACCTTGACCCAGAGACAACACAAGGGATACTACAGAAACATTTGTTTTCAAGCCTTTGGGTCACCTTGACCCAGAGACAACACAAGGGATGCTTCAAACACATTTGGTCTTGGGACTTGGGTCACCTTGACACAGAGACAACACATGGGATACTACACACGCACATCTGTTTTCATGTCTTTGGGTCACCTTGACCCAGAGTCAAAACAAGGGATACTACAGACACATTTGTTTTCAATCCTTTGGGTCACCTTGACCCAGAGACAACACAAGGGATGCTACAAACCCATTTGTTTTTGGGCCTTTGGGTCACCTTGACCCAGAGACAACACAAGGGATACTACAAACACATTTGTTCTCGGGACTTTGGGTCACCTTGACCCAGAGACAACACAAGGGATACTACCCACACACATCTGTTTTCATGTCTTTGGGTCACCTTGACCCAGAGACAACACAAGGGATACTACCCACACACATCTGTTTTCATGTCTTTGGGTCACCTTGACCCAGAGACAACACAAGGGATACTACCCACACACATCTGTTTTGATGCCTTTGGGTCACCTTGACCCAGAGACAACACAAGGGATACTACACACACATTTGTTTTGATGCCTTTGGGTCACCTTGACCCAGAGACAACACAAGGTATAAAAACTGTTTAACTGAACTATATAATCAAAGCTGTATAAAGGATAACATTTGCCATCTTTATTAAATAACTTGCTAACTTTGTACAAAGATGGAGCTTCTTCCTCGGCCCCTCAAATCTCAACATCAAATTTTGGCCTCAAACGGCCTGCAGCTCGTAAGTTTGACCCCCTGATCGAGACGTTGTAACACTAACTGGTTCTTGACCCACTTTTGAACAATATCTTAAGTAATGGTTCATGTAAGAAACATGATGATGTGAGTCAAAGAATCGACTTCATGGTTATTATCGGCGTTGAGGGTCCGATGGGCTCCACGACATCCTTCAAGGAGGTTTTCTTTGGCGCGGCTCCACGGAGCAGCAGGAGTTCTTTGAAGACATTCCTGCGAGGATATAAATAGTTTATTTATCCACAGCACCCCTGTTCAGACAATAACGATGTGGAGCAGGTCAACTTCCTCTCGCCGCTACACTTTCCCAGGAAACTTTCTGGGCATCTTGTTCAAACTTTATATATACTTGAAAATAAAGTTTCGCTCGTGCAAGAAAAGCAAAGATGATTTTGAAACTTAATGTTGACGGTGACGAGAGTAGTTTCTCTCACTAGCACAAGTACAGATCGAAATCTTTTGTTTTATTGTGTTTTATTTATCATTTTTGTTGTTCGTTATACATTATATCTTATATATCAATTGAAATTTCAGTTTTATTGATACTATTTTATTCCTTCTTGGTTTACATGTATATATTTAGAATTGTACTATTCATATAAAGATAATGTTATATTTTGACAAAATCCCAAATATATTTTTTAAATATAAAGTAATATATATATTTTCAGGATATTTAACTTTTAAATTGTGTTAAATTATTATGTTTTGTTGTCTTACATAAACGCCTATATGCAATAAAAGTTTTTATTTTTTTATTTTACAGTAGTGTATTTAAACTTTTACTTACTATTGAAATGTCAATATTTCAGTTCACAATTAAGATTGTGATGATAATATATATTTTTTCCTTTTTCACAATTTTTACTTTTTTTTAAATATTTGGTAAATGTTTATGTACTTAGAATTGTATTATTGATTTAAATAAAAGAAAGTATCATAATTTATTATGTCATTTCATTATGCTTAGCTTGTAAACTTAATGTGTCTGGTTATATCAGATATTGTGTATTTCTTTCATATTTAATTGTTTTAGTTTCTTGTATGTCAATTTTTTGTATATAATGAAGATAGCAAGTTTAAAAAATATATAATAATAACAATGTCATGGAAGTATATCAGTGACATCAGAATATGACATAGTTCAACTTCAATTCAAACATTTAATTATATTTCAACAATTTTTGAATTCAATCATTTGTATATTAATGAGGTTGAATGTATATTGCATTTAGAAATGTATATATTTAAAAAATAATAGATTTTTTTTTACATGTAGTGTTTGATATTCTTATTTCTTGATTACATTTTTTTCCCCTAAATTCAATATTTTTGAAATCATTGAATTTTAAATTCAATATACAAGGTGACACTATAGGGGCGCACAGGGCTGAGCAAGAAGGTTGCTGGTTCGCTTCCTGGTTTGGGAGAAGGCAACTGGTGACCCCTCTGAGTTGCTTAGGTTTACTCCGGGAACTCTGAAGTCCAGGAACAAACAGAGAAACATACACGTGTGTAAAAATAATCATTTATATAGTAAATATTCAAATTATTTAATTGAATTATTCAGAGAAAACCATATTTCAATATAGAAATGCACTGATTCCATACAATGTCCCCAAAACCTAAATCATTTGTATTATTAAAACTTTAAAAATAAATGTTACAAATCATGATTAGAAATGCAGAGACAATTGTAATTAAATTATTTCAGTAGATTTTACTTCTAGTGCAAATGCAGCTGGAATTCCCAGGAGACCCTAAAGTACCAGAAAATCAAGGTAAGATTCTTTGATATTCATCAAATTCTAATTCTGTCGTTTTTGTTGTTGTTGCTGCAAATGTGGTTCCTTGTTTAGAATGTTCCTTATTTTTGCTTCTCCCAGTTCCATCTTATCTCGCAGAGATAACAGCCGATCCCTAAAGGAAAACAAATCCTGGCCGCTTGAATCCATCATCGTGTGGTTTTTAGCTCTGACCCAAAGTCCATGGTCGCTCTGAGGAGCAACATTTTTTAAATAACTGCACAACATCCTCCCGACAAATTCACACGTTCTGCCGTTCGCTCTATCTCACCAGAAACATGACGCTGATATCGCAGAAACTTCAAGAGGACCAGAACTGGCGTCCGCTGACCCAGATTCCTGCTTTTGTCGTGTGATCACTGGTGTGTCAGCAAAATAACTCGCAGACGGATTAGCCGACTTCAATCGAACTCCCAGGAAGTGAAGGAACATATTAAGTTCTGAATGAACTTCTGGAGCCACGTCGACATCAAGGTTCGTCACTCTCTGTGGTGCAGGAGAAGCTCCTGTTCCTACTCAAGACAATTGTGTGTGTTGTGCAAGTGAGTTTGAGATGCCATGCCTTCTATTTTTTCTTTTTATTCCCATGATTTACTTATTTCTCATGAGATAATTATTTCTTTTTTTTGGCTCCATGATTGCTGTACGTTTACCATTATTTGTATATTATTATTTTTTATTTTATCTTGATTAAACTTTAATATTATTATTGTTATAAGGTGGAGGCTTCAGTTTTTTAGCCTCTCATCTATTATATACAGTATATATTGTTGTATTTTTTTAAATGCTGCGGAAAAAGAAAACTATATAATAAGTCACCAGAATAATATAAATAAAAAAACACATTTCATTTAATTATTTTGCTAAAATAATCTTTTATGTTTTTCTACTAATTCTTGTTGTTGTTGCTCAGAGAACTTTTATGCTTTTGCTGCTGTAACATCACATGACGTGCATTTTTATTTCAGAGATTTTTTCTTGTGTAATTAAAATTTTAGTGTTGACATAATTTGGTTTATTTCAAAATAAATTGATGCCAAAAATACATTCAACTTGTTCCAAGATGTCTCTTTTGGCTTTGCTACAGTTTTTGTCGCCCTTTACAAATATTTTTCAAATAAAATAATTCAATTGTTTCCATTATAATTATATAAAATTATATCAAAATATTTTAGAATTAAGTAATTGTGCAATTTAATATTTAATGTTGGCAGTTATATTCTAATATTTATTTTTTAACCGCTTGTCTCATTTTTTTTATGGAATTCTATTTTGTTGATTATAATTATATTAAACTTTAATAAAATATTTTAGAAAGATATCATTTGAATTTAATATTTAATGTTGGTAGTCGTATTCCAATATTTTTTATTATTTTTTAACCGTTGTCTCATTTTTTTTATGGAATTCTATTTTTTTACATTATAATTACATTAAACTTTATTTAAATATTTTAGAATTGTATAATTGTGTAATTTTGATTTAATATTTAATGTTGGCAATTAATATTCCAATTGTATTTATTATTATTTTAAACAGCTTGTCTCTTCTTTATATAATTTATATTTTTTATATTATAATTATATTAAACTTTATTAAAATATTTTAGAATTATATAATTTTGTAATTTTAATTTAATAATTAATGTTGGCAGTCATATTCCAATTTTATTTATTATTTTTTTAAACAGCTTGTCTCTTTTTTTTATATAATTTATATTTTTTACATTATAATTATATAAAATGATATCAATATATTATATAATTATATAATTTTAATTAAATATTTTAATGTTGGCAGACATATTCCAATTGTATTTATTATTATTTTAAACAGCTTTTTGTCTAAAAAATGTTCTCAGTCTGACATAAACTCGTGTCAAAGGTTCAGTCGTCGCTGGAATATGTTCGGTGTTAGTTTGTCAAGTTTCCCTCAAGCTGTCGCTCAGCAGATTGTATTTCCAGCAGCGAGTTCACTGGACTCTCAGTCAACAACACCTTTATACTTCCTCCATCAAAAATAACTTCTCTGGAGCCTTTTCTCACCTCGTGCTCAGACTCTGATGTGTCCAGAACATTCCCACTGCAGTAAAGCGTCTCCACTGCTGCAACATCTGAGGTTGTTGCTCTCTCGCTCTCTTTCTCTGCCTCTGTTGCTTCTATTGTAAAGACGCTTTAGTGTCTTTGAAAGCCACACACACACACACACACACAAACACGCTCTTCACCTCCTGCAGCATCAGTTCAGACTGAAAATGGTTGTTTGATATTTTGTGGTTCAGAATTAATATCAAACTTGAGCGCTTGTACTGAAGATGTAACTGTTGCAGTGCATTATGGGACTTGTTGTGTCAGTGCTGGGTCTACTATTTATTTTTTTAACGTGGGGTTTGGTAAAAAAGTTTTATTGATCATTTGATATTTGATTTGAACCTGTAACTGTTTATTGAGGCTGTTGCAGTGCAGAATGGGAGTTACATAAGGCCTCCACTGAATGACTGAATGAAACTAAAAAATGTATCCAGTTTAAATCTCAACTACTGTTCAAAACTGCCTATCGCACCCAATTTAATGTTCACATATTTTGCCATTTTATCCACTTTTGCTGCTTTTTATGTTTCATGTATTTAAATGATTTTAATTTGCTTAATTGTGCTTTAAAGTTTTATATTTATATGATCAGTGACTTTCAGTTTCAAGAGAATTGGCTCCAAGAAATGTATTATTATTATTATTATCATCTTTGACTAAAATAGACGATATAGAAAAAAAAAAAAAATTGGGTCCGTTACTTATGTTAGACATCATATGAACTATTTAAATGTATAAAAGGATTATAAAACACACAAAGTAAAATACAAAACAACAACTATAATCATTTAATAAATGAAATAAATCCGAAATTTTACAATTGATTCCTTTTGTTTTTAAGTAGCCATCTGTCAATTATACTGTGTAATAATAATAATAATATTGATAATATATTAATGTTTGAATTTAGATCATATTTTTTACATTTTTATTTAATGATTAAATGATTATTTCAATGGATTCCTTTATCTCGCCGGTTCTTAACGTTGAACACAATTCCCTTAAAATAAAAACTGATTATAATTTAATCAACATAAATGTTTGTTACTTCATCTCATGTTTTTCTCTCCAGGTCATCCATCCATTCCGTGATTATTACTGAACGAGGGATTATCTGTTGCTGCGGTTTAACCGACACAAGAATGAATCTGTTAATCATCAGGCATCAAATGAGTGGGAAAATAAATTTTATAAATAGTGTATATATATATATATATATATATAACAAATAAACAAATGCATTAAACTTGATATTCAATAGAAAATATAATTATTTTAATTTCCAATACTATAACAAAGACACATTTGACTATTTTTATGGTAAATAAATTTAACAATATTTTAATATGTTAAACTAGAATTTAAAAGAGAAAGACATTAAAATATTTAATTCGTAATAAAACAGAATAATACGTAGAATTATATTTTATTGAGGTGAAGAAGAGAGAAATCAAGGATCCATTATTTTGGAAACTATAGGAAAAGTGAAAGATATTTTAAATGTGTCAGAACTTTAATATCACTAAAGAGTTAATTTACAAAGCAAATTATAGTTTAATGTTTAAAAAAAATATTTTATTACATTGTTTATTGAGTCATTTTATTAGTCAAAAAACGCCAGTTGGAAGCAAATGATCATTAAACATCTTAAGACACTTTTATTTGTTCAGGCTTTTCCTTGATTTTCTGGAACTCCTGTGTTTGTTTCAGTATTATCTTGAACTTTAAAGTATATATTTTATTGAGTATTGTTTTGATTGTTTGAGCACTTTGTGACCTTGGTCTGGAAAAGCACTTAAAATGTATATATTTATCGACTGGTGGCGCCACTCCAGCAGAGGGCGCTCTAGTGGTCTATACGCCAAATTCTGACCTAGAATAATTTAAGCTTTAATCCACTTTTCATACTTTGATAACCTTTTTTTTTTCAGTAGCCAAAACTGAGGGATAAAAATCTTACCAGGTAGTCTGGGTCAGCCCCGGGGCCTCCCCCCTCAACAACAGCAGTGCCGTCATTAAATAAGAAGAGTTTGTGATGATGGCTGCCATCTAGTGGCCGGAGGTTTAGTTGCAACACAAAAATGAACGCTGTGAAAATAAACAATTGAATTATTTTATCTTAGATTCATTATAAGTAAGTAAGTAAGTAAGTAATTTGTATTTATAAAGCGCTTTAACAACTACGAATAACTATAATAACTATAAAATTAAAATGTTATTATGCTATCAATGATAGCAAAAATTGAAACAAAAATACGAGACGAGAAGATTGGTCGTTGTAGCGAGTGAAGTGTCGCTACGATACGTATCACGATACAGTGGCAACGATACATTATGATACTGTAGTAACTAGGATATATGTGTAGTATTGTCGAGTATTTGACTCTGGTGTTGCAGAATTTAAAGACCACATGACTCTTGACGAAGTCGTAACTACTTTCATTTGTATTGAAACCAAAATATGTCCAAACATCAGCTTTAAAACCTGCTGGAGTCACTGTATCCTCTCGTCCTCAGTCATCACACAGGTCCTATTGTTTCTTTAGCTGCGGAGGACGTAATGACGGCTGCCATCTAGTGGCCGAAGGTTTAGTTGCAACAAAAAAATGAACGCTGTGAAAATAAACAATTGAATTATTTTTATCTTGAACAAGATTCATTATAAGTAAGTAATTTGTATTTATATAGCGCTTTAACTACGAATAACTACAATAACTATAAAATTAATGTTATTTGATAGCGAAAATTGAAACAAAAATATGTTTTGAAACAAAAAGAAAAATCAATACAGTATTTTATATAACACTGTTAATTTACAGATCAACTCATCATTTTTGGATATTTAAGTGATATTTTCCTATGATATTTTGTTTGTGTTTTCAATGATACTCTTAAAGACGTAAAGCAGTGACAGAAAATTGAAGAAAATCAAAATCCAAGATCAATTTTTTTTTGTTACAAGGAGCGACAAATCCCTTAAAAGATTTATGGATCCAGATGGTAATCATGAGCACAACATTGGTCCAAAATCAATCCAGTATTTTTTATAAAACACTGTTAAGATCTTAAGATTCTTTTATTCACTGACATTGAAAGACAACATCACACGCACATGATGAGTCAATGATCTGCTCGAGCGTCTCATGTGCGCTTGGAAGTCCTGAAGAGGATCTTCTTGAAGGCCCTCCTGAAGTCCCTGTTGAAGATGGTGTAGATGATGGGGTTGACCGAGCTGTTGCAGTAGCCGATCCAGAAGAAGAGGTTGAAGAGCGAGGCCGGGATGACGCAGCGGTGGCGGCACACCGCGTGCAGGCTGTAGGTGAAGAAGAAGGGGAACCAGCAGAGCACGAAGACCCCCATCACCACCGCCAGCACGAACGTGAAGCGCTTCTCCCGCATCTGCGCCACTTTGGTCTTGTTGGCCAGGTGGGTCCCCGCGGCGGCGGCGGCGGCGGCGGCGGGGTGCCTGGGCTCCCGCGGGGCCCCCCGCGCGGACGCCCAGGAGAGCCGGCAGTTCTGGGGCCCGGGGCCCGGGTCCGAACCTTCCACTTTCCGCCGCTTGTGGAAGCGATGGTTGCGGGTTTGCTTGGTGTCGCAGCAGCTCTCCTCCAGGTCGATGTCGTCCAGCTCCCCTTCGTCCTCCCCGGGACCCCGGGGCGGACTCCCCGAGCTGCTGGGACTCTCGGTCTCCATCCGGTCCTTCCTCACGAAGCAGGTCTCGGACTGGGACGGCTGGCGCTCCAGGCCGTTCTTGGCCACGAACACCGTGGAGGATCTCTGCTTGGCCACCTTGTAGATCTTGCAGTAGACCAGGATCATGATGAGACCCGGGGCGAAGAAAGAGACCAGGCAGGAGGACAGGATGTACCAGGTCTCGTCGTTCAGGAGACACTCGCGCGCGTCATCGTGCTTGGTCATGAGGAGAGGCGGGAACGAGATGACCGCCGAGATCCCCCAGACCACCGCGATCATGGTCTTGATCCGCCTCGGGGTCCGCTTCAGGTTGTAGCTCACGGCTTTGGTCACGGACCAGTAGCGGTCCAGGCTGATGGCGCACAGGTGGACGATGGACGAGGTGCAGAAGAGGACGTCCAGCGCCAGGTAGAAGGCGCACCAGGTGGTCCCGAAGTACCAGTAGCCCATGACCTCGTTGACCAGCGAGAAGGGGATGACCAGGGTGGCCACCAGGATGTCCGCGGACGCCAGGGAGACCAGGAAGAGGTTCTGGGGCGCGCGGAGGGCGCGACTGGTCAGCACCGCCACGACGACCAGGACGTTGCCCACGATGGTCACGGAGACCATGATGGAGACCACCAGGATGATGAGCGCGGCGGCGGCGCGCGTATGCGGCGGGGGGTCGTCATCGTCGTACGCGCGCCCGCCGGTACTGCGGTTCTCCTCGCGACACGACTGGTTCAGGACCACCACGTCCATCCCGGACGGGACCAGGAGGAGCGGGTCAGACGCGGCGCCGGACCGTCCACAGGAGGAGGAGGAGGAAACTTGGGGGGAAGTTCCAGGAGTCCACGGGTGGGAAATCCACGCGCGTAAAGCTCGGCATCGTCTTGGAGACTAAACAAGGCTGGTGGGTGAGGAGGAAAGTCCAGGCAGGAGTGGTGACATCACCGCGAGGAGGACCAGCCCATATGTGGAGGAGAGAGAGAGAGAAGATCAAGTCAATAGAAAATCTGGAATCATGACGTTCAAGACCAGAACCAGTTAAAGTCAAGTTCGATTAATTTATCATTTATTTTGTGACATGATATAAAAATGTTTTTGTAGATGTTGAGATGACAGGTTTACTCTCATCTTCTCATCTTCTGCTCTGATGGTCCACATGAAGGATTGAGGAGAAACTGCCTCCATATATTTTATTGATCATCTATCAACAACAACTGAACGTGTGATGTCGAGTAAAGACGATTGACCTGTGACCTCTTCCACACGAGGTACTTGTGTTTTATTTATTGTGGTCATTTTAGATTTATGAATTACATTCTTGTTGATGTGTGATGTATGTTTTCCTTTCGTGTTTTCTATTTTAAAAGCACTTACTTACATTATCCAGAGTATGAAAGTAGTACAATCCAAATATTTGTTAAATGGTTGAACATTTTGAATGTAAAAATTTTTTTTTTTATTCTACTTTCAGATGTGTTTTTAAGAATTGGATAATTTTTTCAATTCATTAATTTAATAACAATATATATAACCACTATCTCGTTCAACAAGAGCTCTGGACTGTTTTTCTGCAAAAAGATGGTTTGTTTTTCACTCTTTTCCACTTGTTTTCAGGTTCATTTTTCAAGTAAACTTGACCGGAACGAGTGTCGAGACGTGTCAAGAGTCACAGGCTGGTGTTGCTTCAGAGAAAACCAAAGAACTCGGGAAGGTTTAAAAAGGAAAACACATCTTTTTTTAAACACGTTCACAATCAAAGTACAGAAATTACACAATCTTGTAGAAGTCCTGAAGATGGTGGCAACATCTGAGTCATTCACATGTCTTTTGACATTTTCAAGAAGGAGTTTTGAGTTGATCTGTAGATCAATGAGCTCCACAAGAAGAAGAGAAGGACGTTGAATGAGGGGTATGGTGAAGAAGGAGGTGAAGCTCTGGTCGTACCAGCTGAGATCTCACCCGTGGAGTCGTATGAAGCTGCTCTCTCGCTCTGGAGGAAAACTCGCCGCTGAAATGAGCGTCTGTGTTTGGAGGACGAGAAGATTGGTCGTTGTAGCGAGTGAAGTGAAACCGCTTATTCAAGCAGGAGAAGACGGGAGGAAGACGTCTGATGAAAAGAGCGATTTTTCTATTCTGTATTTGCAAGATCTGTCGCTACGATACGTATCACGATACAGTGGCAACGATATATTGTGATACTGTAGTAACAAGGATATATTTGTAGTATTGTCGAGTACTTGACTCTGGTGTTGCAGAATTTTCAGACCACAGGACTCTTGACGAAGTCGTAACTGCTTTCATTTGTTTTCAAACCAAAATATGTCCAAACATCGGGTTTAAAAACTGCTGGAATCGACTGTATCCTCTCGTCCTCAGTCATGGCCCAGGTTCTATTGTTTCTTTAGCTGCGGAGGACGTGATGACGGCTGCCATCTAGTGGCCGGAGGTTTAGTTGCAAAACAAACATAAACGCTGTGAAAATAAACAATTGAATTATTTTATCTTGAACAAGATTCATTATAAGTAAGTAAGTAATTTGTATTTATATAGCGCTTTAATAACTACGAATAACTATAATAACTATACAATTAAAATGTTATTTGATAGCGAAAATTGAATCACAGACCCTTGCCCAAGAATTTTTCTTTTTTTATACACTTGATCTCAGTGAGAGGAATTAATCGATGTAGCTCTCTCTTGTAACAAGGAGCGACATATCCCTTAAAAGATTTATGGATCCAGATGGTAATCATGAGCGCAACATTGGCCCAACATCAACTCAACACGTAACTTACGGATAAAACAATCACGTCCAAACAATCTAAATACGATTGTTTGTTGAATGATACGAGTTAAAAACACAATGTAATCTACATTTACATCTTAAAATGAGTGATTTCATATTTGGAACTCGCTCTTAATGTTTGTTTCACTCCAGCTTTCCATACACATGTCTGGAGTGAAACAACAATGTCTTCATCCGGAGTTCTGGGTCGAGCTTCCTGTTTTGATGTGGTCATAATATATATATATATATTTTAGATTTGAACCCTTTCATGTCCACAGAACAGCTTCTGAAACGATGGTTAACGAAAGTATATCAGTGCTTTTAGAAGATTAAACAGTTGAATTTGTTGTTTTTTAAACAAACTATTGAATTTAAACATTAAAAAAATAAATGTTGTTTTTTCAAACATAGAGTTTGATATTGATATTCCAATAATTCGCATTTTGAATTTAATACTAATATGTTGCGACTATTATAGCAATATTTCTATGTTGAGATTAAAAAAAATGGTTTAGGAAAATATAATTTTGAATTATTGGAATTTGAATATAATGCTTTAGAGGAAAATATTTAATTTATTTTAATTAAACAAATCTGAACAATTTCAACCTTTCAAAAATTTAAACTGTAAAAAATATTTCAATGCTTTGTTATATTCTATTCCATTAAATTCAGATTCAATATTCTGAGGGCACTGTCACTCACATACTGTTTTATTCAAATGCACAAAGTTCTAAATCAGAAACTAATACGGACACTCGCGTGTAATGCAATACACCGCCACCTATTGGTCAACCGTTGCAAGTGTTAAAATACCTCAAAGGCAGGGATTGTTTTTTAATCAAGATTTTTACTTTTATTTTTACTATTTACATTTTTAATCGGTCAAGACATTGTCATTGAGATTTAACCTGATGTTTGATGGATCACAACCTCTTGAAGTTTAATTTCCTGAGCTGAAATCTTCCCTCCATCCTCATCTTCCTTCACTCCACTGATCTGGAATCATGTCCTTGAAACTTTCGAAAGTAACTTTGACTAAATGTTCTTTCGTCGACCGATGGTGGCGCCGCTGGCAGCTTAAATATTTAATATTCATCCGTTTGGAAGGAGCGAGGGGATAATATTTTCTAGTAAAAGTTTCTTTAAAAGCAAAATCATGTCTTAATATAAAAACTTTAGAATTTTCTTGCAAGTTTGTATGTTTCAAAGGACAGCTTCATTTTTAATAACAACTAAACTCCTTCTGGAGTGAAACATGCTCGCACCACATTTAAAAGTTTAAAAAATGTAAATAAATTATACACAATTGACTTTGCCTTGTATGGAAGTAAATGAACGACATAATTCATATCCTTGGATGGATGGATGGATGGATGGATAGATGGGTGGATGGATGGATGGATGGATGAGTGGGTGGATGGATGGATGGATGGATGGATGGATGGATGATGGATGGATGGGTTGATGGATAGCTGGATGGATGGATGGATGAATGGAAAGGTGGATGGATGAATGGATAGGTGGGTGGGTGGATAGATGGATGGATGGATAGGTGGATGGATGGATGGATAGATAGATGGATGGCTAGGTGGATGGATTGATGGATGGATGGATGGATGGATGGATAGGTGGGTGGATGGATAGATAGATGGATGGATGGATGGATGGATAGGTGGGTGGATGGATAGATAGATGGATGGATAGGTGGATGGATAGATGGATGGATGGATGGATAGGTGGGTGGGTGGATGGATAGGTGGATGGATGGATGGATGGATAGATAGATAGATGGATGGATAGGTTGATGGATGGATAGGTGGATGGATGGATGGATGGATGGATAGATGGGTGGATGGATAGATAGATGGATGGATGGATGGATGGATGGATGGATGGATAGGTGGGTGGGTGGATGGATGGATGGATGGATGGATAGGTGGGTGGATGGATAGATAGATGGATGGATAGATGGATGGAAAGTGCGATAAAAAGAACAAAGGGCAAATATAAAGAACATAGATTAAAGGAAATAACACAAAGAAAATGATACAAAGATCAAGGCAGTAAAATTAAGTTTATATGTATTTGTTTATTTGAAATAAAAAAGTAGATTAAAAATAAATACATGAATATATGAATAAATGAATATGGATCACGTGTCAACATCAGTTGAAGTTGTTGCAGTGCATTCTGGGCCTATGGCTTTTTACAATATGGAAATTTAAACTTTAGATCTGACCTTAAGTATGGAATCACCATATTAGTTGCTTTGTTTGTCATTTACTCAAGACTTGGTTTCCTGGCTCAGATCCAGGCTGGACGTCTGCACCGTGTGGGAGTTTATAATTGTTCAAATGAGAATTAACAAACGAATGTGATCGTTACGACTGTTTCCGTCGCTGTGAGACGTGATCACCAGTGGATGCAGAAGCAGCTCCAACAACCTCGTCCTGATGTTTCCCGCCTCACCTTCCTGTTTCTCCTCCGGCTCTAACGTTATGTAACTTCCAGGAATAATGGCGTGAGAACCTGCTCCAGCGTCATGTTAGAGCGTGTTCTGGTTCCAGAACCTTCACATGTTCTGGTTCCAGAAACTTCACAAGTTCTGGTTCCTTCACATGTCAGCATCGCTCTTGTTTACACAATGATGTTCATATGTTCGTCACACTGTGACTGAGCCAGTGACCTGTTGAAGAATTCTTGTTTCTATTAAGAGTTTTGTTATCAAAACGGTCGAGTGTCTTTCAACAAACAAAATGTTATTGTTTGAAATATATTGATTTTAAAGAAATGTGTTTGTTTGTTTGAAGTTGTTTTTTTCTTATCGTTGAGTCCAAATCTTTGATATCATGTTTGTGAATTTACAAAAATTAAAATAGAATATTACACAGAGTAAGAATACATTGAGAAAACATCACTATGATCAAATGTAAGACAATGTTGTATTGATAAGATAATAATACAATATGTAAGTAGGTTAAACGGTGTTATCTCAGGGTCAAGGTGACCCGTAGGCCCCCCAAAACAAAAGAAAAACTAAAGTTTTCCGGGGAAATCATTAAAAAAAAATGTATAACTTTAAAATAAATATATATATTCACATATTTATAAAAAACTATAATTTATATATTTTATGGACAACGTTCCCTTCGACTAGTTAAGAACGAGAGCAAAAATAATATCAAATAAATAAATAAATAATAAACACAAAAGTATATAATACAAAATAAACTAGTAAAAAAAAAAAAATTACTGTTTTGACGTCTTTCTTTTCTTTTTAATTATCGAATTATGCTTTTGCTTTTATTGTGTAATCACGGGGCCAGACATTGGTTGTGGAAGGTCCTGATGTGGCCCCTGGGCCAGACTTGCCTTGGTTATGACTCGAGTTTAAACGTTTTATTAAAGACGAAAGTACATCATTTATTGTGTTGATATCTTCTGATTTGATATTGTTTGAGCTGAAAACATACATATAATCTGCACAAAACATGAATTATTTACCTGTTAGAAAACTCTATTTAAATTGGAAAATGAACAAACTTAATTAGAAAACTTTATTTAAATTTGAAAATGAACGAACTTAATTAGAAAACTTTATTTAAATTTGAAAATGAACAAACTTATTTAGAAAACTTTATTTAAATTGGAAAATGAACAAAATGAGTTAAAAAACTTTTTTTTAATTGGAAAATTAACAAACCAATTTAGAAAACTTTATTTAAATTGAAAAATGAACAAACCTAAATAGAAATCTTTATTTAAATAGGAAAATGAACAAGCTTAATTAGATAACTTTATTTAAATTGGAAAATGAACAAACCTGATTAGAAAACTTTATTTAAATTGGAAAATTAACAAAACTTAACTAAAAAACTCTTTATTTTATATTTAAAAATGTTGAAAAATGTTAATCTAGTATCTACCATCAGTACGTTATAAAACTCATACAAGGTCAATCATTAAATAAATGTTGCTGTAGGTGTTATTATTCACAGGCGTCCACTCCACATTTACAATGATCCTACTTGTGTGTCGAGGTGAGAGCAGGAGCCTGAATTCAACCATAATGAAAAACACTTCCAGCTTCCTGTTCCATCAACATGATGCGGCGACTCTTCTCTCGCTGACACGACCCGGATAATGAAGCCTCCTTTTCCTTCTCTTAGCCAGAGACGCTCGGAGCTGATCCTCATCTCGGCTGCTTCATCCTTCTTCACCTCTGAGAGGCAGGAAGTCGGAATCACGACCGACGTAAGAAGACGATGAATCCTGATCCTGTTGATTCTCTGGCTTCTTAAAAAAAAAAAAAAATTTTAGAAAAAATATTTATCCAGGAATAGCTTTAATTTAACTTAAACTTTCAAACATGATTATTCATTTTCTTTTCTTTTTCTTTCAATTAATTTCCTAATATTTTTTTCCTTCAGTTTTTTACACTGAATATTTAATTTTTACACTGATTAACTTTCTACATGAAAAAAGTTAAAAGAAATTAAATAAAAACAACACTATAACAAAATACTACATAATATGAATAAATAAATTATAATACAAAGGGGAAAAAACAAACAAACAAAAAAACTTATACCAAAGAAAAGCTGTAAAAAAAAATACATTTGCTTTCGTTTTTATATTGTAAATATATACATAAAATAAATACAAATCTACGTGTCCTTTTTTATTTTCTTTCAGTTTCCGTCACTTATTGTTTTGTGACTTCACAGGGTAAGGTCAGCACACACCTACAGACATTTCAAGAGTCAGTTTCTGTCTGGATTTGGGCTGTGGGAGGAAATCGGAGAAACCGACACATGCACCCAGAGCATCATGAAGACGGAAAGACTTTCCTGGAGCTTCACTTTCTTGATTTGACCAACTACACTCGTCTTTAATGTTGTGTGTAGCACTGTCTCACATCACAAAATGGCACCATGACGCACACAATTTCAAACTCTTAGTCTAGGTTACACATCTTTAATTAAGCAGTCTTTAGATATAAGAATGTTTGATTTGCTTGTCTTTATTTTTCTTGGGGGTAAAAAAGCAAATCTTTACTTTTGTATATTCAAAATGTTTTTTTTTTCTGGACTTATTAATAAATAAACGAGAGAAAAGTTAACTTCTGTCTTCAACCTGCAGCACTTTGGATAAGAGATGAAGATCTTTTCTTCAAGGTGACGTCAGGCCGAGGATTGAGACTCACAGGTTCTCATTCGAGGCTGAAATAAAAACCTTTAATATAAACAATATGTCGTCCTTGATGTTGAACTAATGCGTCTCTGTCTGAAGAGCTTTAAAGAAATCTCAATAATTACTTTTCCGATGACGAAACCTACTTGTCCGACGTCTGAAGGGCAGCAGGGGGCGTGTGGTGTGTGGGTGTGACCCGGGGCCTCCTCCCAGTGAAGGCAAGAGGATGAAGCGTCAGCCCAGTTTTTCATTTAACTTTTAACTAACTTTTTAATGTTTTCTTGTCAATTTATTTAACTTTTCAAGCTGTCATTTAGTTTATAAGTGTAGATAATTAGTCGACCATTTAATAACTTTTTGTGGTTTATTCCCACAGACCAGAGAAGAACTGACGCTGGTGGAAGACATTTTTGGAAGCAGACGCTTCCGAGCGATTTACCAGAGAAGCCATTAGGTTGGTGTCACAACAGGCTGGAAGCAACCGAACAAGATTCATGAACAATTGACGGGTCAGAGACTTGGAGTGTAACCCAGGGACAGAAGGAAATGAAAGCGAGGACGGCGGGAGGATGTGAGGCTCAATTATCAATTATAGAGGAGACTGTTGTGTCTCGACACAACCGCCTTCAAACTGTCCACAACTTTTCTTCAATGGGAACAGAGCTACATTTTAATGGAAGCTAACGCTAACGTTGATAGCATCAGCAATGAGCTACTATTCTATCAATACATGTATATAATAATGTTTCCTGAGTCTTTGCAAAGTTGTAAACATTTACACATGTTTTGTGTTGTTGTTGTCTGGTACTCTGAACGTATTTGTATCAAGGGTCATTTTACTTCTAAAAGAAAATAAATAGTCAAAACTGTATTTAGAGTTTACTAGTATCTTGTTTATATTCTTTTTTTTAATATAAGATATACTTTTTAAATAGATACTTGACCTTTAAGTCATAATATACACACAATTTACAATATTGACAATAAATCAATTGAGTAACTCATAATTTAATGATAATTTTATTATTTAATTATAACAAAAATTAGACAAGCTAATAAAAATGATATTGCCTTTCTGTTTTATTTACCTTCTGTACAGCTTAGTTGTTTTGGCTATTACAAAGACATTGTTTTATTAAGTCATAAACAACATATGACATCACTCAACCCCTTTTACGAGTCAATGTAGACAATTTCCAACACAATTTTTTTTTCGCCGATTTGAAAAAAAGACATTTTAACAAGAATCTTGTGATATGATACGTATCACGATACCAGCATAAAAATATAATATGTTGATTTATATTGTGAATTATATATTTCTGGTATTGTCCAGTACTTGACTCTGGTGTTGCAGAATTTACAGACCACATGACTCAAGAAAGTCGTAAACATTTTCATTTGTTTTAAAACTAAAATATGTCCAAACATCATCTTTAAAAGCTGCTGGAGTTGACTGTATCCTCTTGTCCTCAGTCATCACCGGGATCAAGTTAGAATTCATTGTTCCTTTAGGGGAGACGTAATGACAGAAGTTTAACTGCAACACAAAAATGCAGTGAATATTTAAAAGTTAGTTGTAAAAAAAACCGTTTCATTCATTTGATTTTAAACACACTTTATTTATATATTTACCACAAAAGAGCTATGGTTAAAAAAATAAATGTCAATTGAAAGCCAAAAAACAAAAACAAAAAAACAAAATGTATCAGGCCAGGTCTCAGAAGAATAATTAAAGCAATTCAATCGAGTTTATTGCTAAGTATGTTTATTTTGCTTGAATCTTTTAAGCAATGTGACAAATACGCTTAAACCACAATCTTTAACCTTATAGGCATGAAACATGAAACCAAACACAAGACAGATATTATAATATGTTTTAAATATAAAGAGTTTCAAGAAAAAATGCTCCATAACTACTATCCAAGTCAAGGTGAAAAGGACTCACAAGTCTCTTTTAAATCAAGAATCCCCACAAACCACACTGTAGGCCAAGTTTTTTTCTACACTAATGCATTATGGGTATTCAAGCAGCAGTGGCTTTTGATGATACATTTGTGTGTGTGTGTGTGTGTGTGTGTGGTTTATACCCTCTTTGAAGTTTCTTCAAAATAAAATTGGGAGTATCAAGGTGCACTTAAAACTCCATCCCACGACAACAAAATACTGTATACCAGCCGACAAATACCTGAGCTCACATAGAACTTCAGCTGAAGACCACATGAAGTTTTCTTATATGTTCATTTTCACTGTATTTTTGTTGTTTGTTGATGTCAAACTGTATATTCTTAGTGATGAGACATATTTATTTGGAGCCATTTCTGTGGTTTTAAAAATTTGAAAAACCATAAGGTTGTTTTTTTTTAATGACAGGTACAATATTCTGAGTAAACGACATCCAACGCCCTGACCTGTAACAACATTTGTTAGGTTAATAACAGTTAAGAGACCAATGAGAGAACAGCCTCAGGTCACATGCTTGCATGCTCTTGCAGCTGCTCAATAAACTTCACTGTTGTGTTATTTACACATGATTAAAAATACACAAATGCACTCATTTATGATTTTAAATTGATTGATTGATCATATTTTAATTGGGGTTTTAATTGTGCTTTACCCCCTGAAAATATTCCATGTATGTTTTTCTCCATTTAAATTTGTAATTCTTGACATAATTTATATGTATGTAGTAAATGTTTTAATTATATTATGTATTAATTGCGTTTTTTGTATATACATATATATATATGTGTGTGTGTGTGTGTGTATGTGTGTGTGTATGTGTATGTGTTAAAAATGTGTGTGTGTGTTTGTTAAAGATATAAACATAAATATATTCAATATATATTAATAAAGAAGATTAAAAATATAGATAGAAGAAAGTCTATATATTCTTTTCTATATCTATATATTGGTCTATATATATGTATAGACTAATATATAGATATAGATATATATATAATAAAATGTTATTAAATAATAATAAAATAGTTTATAGTATATACAGTATTTACTATTATTATAGTATATAATTAAAAAAATGTACAACTTAATTCGTTTTATTTGTATTATTTCTTTAGTTTTATTCATGTGGGAGTTCTTGTTAGGTTTTTGAAATAAAATAAATATCTCTGAAAGGGCGACATGTTTTCTCTTTTGTAAATGATGTATTTGTTACCATGAATCAATTCTGACTCTGTTATTTAATTGTTGTTCATGTCAAAAAAAAAAACCACAAACCCTTAACATTTCTGCTCCGTGCTTTGAATGAGTTTCTGTTGAAGACATGAGGTTTGTCACCAAGTCTATCAGACTGAGAAGAAGTGAGAAGGTGTTTCAAACTGATTATAGTCTCGAGCTCTCGATCTAAGCTAGAGTCTGAAATAAGTCATGTGACGACAGGTGCAGCGTCTGACCCGCCAGAGACGAGCCGCTCCGTCAGAGTCGCTTAGTCGTCCGGACGAGAGGATCCTCGGTCGTCGGTGTTGCAGAGTCAGAACAGGTCCTTCTCTCCTCTCTCTTATCTGCTCTGCAACTACTTAACCTTCAGCCGACTGACTGTTGCACTCATCGTCCTCCTCGCTCACCGAGGCAGAAAACTACAGATGACTTGTTGTGCAAGAAAGTGTGTGATTTTTTTTCTCGTCAAACTCACTGTTACACATATTATGTAACGGATTTTTGTCTTTACTTGTGTTTGGCTGGTAAAGCCTTGGCTTCCAGTCAACTTCGATCAATCCATCCAAGTAATTTAAAAGGTGTGATTTGTTACCGAGCCACACAGGAACAAAATTCTGTTCTATTGATTATTACTGTGTTAAAGGTGTTTTCATTTTTTTTTTAAAGATTTATTTCCTCTGAAGTAACATTAGCTTATGACCCTTGATATGTCAAGACGCTTCTTTCAGTCAAGTTTACTCAAAAAATAAACCTGTAAACGAGTGGAAAAATATTTTTTATGAATGAATTTGTGAATGTAATCCCGACATTAAACCGGTCCAAGGTTAAAAACAAAGTTGGGGACCTCTGACCCCAGAACACGTGGGGCACCCCCTCCCCTCCCCCCCAAGTCATTTTACGTGGCCCAACCAGATTGAGTCTCAAAATAAATGTTCAGTGTCTAAAATAAGATAAGAGACAGGGATTATCGTAATGATGGTCTGATGAAGCTTCATGAAACAGTGTCATTATTTGTGAGTCCACTAGATGGCGGTCTCCGCACTATTTTTCCTTTGTTTTGAACAACTGGACTGTGAACCAAATCATGCACTTCTGCACTTACACTTAGTATTATGAGTGCACAAGTGTTAGCTGTGTGCAAAAATCTAGTGCGCAATTAGCACTCAATTGGCGCACTCAAATTCAGTGTTGATCGATGGACACTTTTCACCCTTAACGGCCGCCATCTTAGTGACGTAGATGAAGCTAAATGGAAGCTACGTCACTGACGACACGTCTTCAGAGCAGATACCAGAGTAAAAGTCTCAAGCAAACACTAATTTAACCACAAAACAACACAACAACAATAATAACACAATGACACACAACTTAATGACTTGTTTCGATTGGAGAAAAGTTCTGTTCGATCAGTGTTAAAAAGTAGAAGAAGAAAGTTTCGAGTCATTTCAAGTAAGTGTTTTATTTTAAGACAGGACTATCTGTTGAAAATGTGCACACTGGCCAAAGACGTGTACTATCTTAATGTGCACTTCAAACTAGTGCACTCGGTGAAGTGCGCGATTTGGCACACAGCCCTGCTCTAATGAAACATCACATCATTTTTAAACTGATGGCGCCACCTACTGACCTCTGAACAACATGACACTGCTTCATGAAGCTTCATCAGACACAAGTAGAGAAAAAAACTCAGAGAAAATATATTTTAATTGAACGTATTATGTGGACTTCCAAGAGATTTTGTCCACTTGTGTGATTGAGTTTGACACTCGTGGTCTTGATCTAAAGATATGTTTTCAGAAAAATTAGGTTTACATATTAAAAAATAAACATGAAAGATCACTAAAAAACATTTACCACCCTTTAAAAACAGGCTCTTTTGTTTGTTTTCCAGCTTCTTTCTTCTCTTGCTGCTCTTTATCTCCTGCTCTCAACCCAAGGCAACGTTAAATGACTGATTTAATCTATTCATTTATTTTCCTTCCATCCCTCATTGATGAAATCCTCACTAAATGCTAATTAGCTGGAACATCGTTTGTTTTCTTTCGGTTTTTGGCCCAAAACGGGTTTTTTATCTATCATTGGTTTTTCTTCAGGAGGAAAAAATAAAAGCATTTAAGTTTCTGCTCCACGTTTATGAAAAGATGGAAATCGTGTTTAGAATATAAATATAGTGGTTTTCTCACGATACAGATTCCAACAGTGGAAGGTTTCAGCAGGAAAAGTTTATTTATGAATCCTTTTTCCAGATCTACTGAAGTGTTGAATGACCTCTGCAAGGTCAACGCGTAGGTAACAAGCCACATGTCATCGCAGCGGTAAGTGGCTCCATCAGCCTCTATACGGACTGAGGATGATATACAGTGTCAGGAGGTTGTGTCTATATGGTTACGATGAGTCACCGACGAGTACATTTCTCTGTTCCAGGCCTGCAGTGTGTGTGTGTGTGTGTGTGTTTACTTCTACTCAGACAACACATGAACGAGTTAAGCAAGAATAGATCGTAAATGTTAGTAAGTCCGGGGGCTTGGATTCAATGAGATTTGTAGGAATATAAATGATAGTGAAAAGTGATTTTTCTTCATCTTCAAGTTGATTTTCCAAGTTCAAGTTGATTTTTCCTCAACTTGAGCGCCGCCCAGTGGTCAGAAAGAAAAACGGCAAAGTAAATATAATAAGAAAGATCTGATTTAGATCGTTTTACTTTTTTAATTCCATACGTTTGGTTTTAGTTGCTAATGGAACCTGTAAAACCATTTACTGTTATATCACGACAGTTCTTATATATTTATAAATAAATTATATATCATGAAAAATATATATATATTCTTATATCATGACCTCCTGTCAGCTCTTGCAGCACATTTTCAATAAAAAATGTAATTTTCAGTTTTTTAAATTATTAACTTTATTATTATTAATCAGTTTGTGTGTTGGTTGGAGTTGTACTTATTATATATATATATATATATATATATATATATATATATATATATATATATATATATATATATATATTATATATATATAATATAATGTAATGTGATATGATATGATTTATTGATGGTGTTGTAAATTACAGAAAAAAATAATGAAATAATATAATATAATATAATATAATATAATATAATATAATATAATATAATATAATATAATATAAGTAAGTAAGTCATTTTTATTTGTATAGCGCTTTTCCAGACCAGGGTCGACATTCAAAACAATATTCAATAAAGTATATACTTTAAAGGTCAAGATAAAACTGATAACACAACAGGAGATCCAGAAAATCAAGGAAAAGCCTGAACAAATAAAAACGTCTTAAGATGTTTCTTAAAGGAGTCAGTAGACTCTATCAAGCGCAAAGAGAGAGGAAGATAATATTCGAATAGTATATCTTAGTATATAATAATATTATATAATACTTTTATATTATATAATATATTATATAATATTATATAATTTTCATATACAGGCCTCATCTGTAAATGAATTGCCAACGAAGCACCTTTATTTTGCAGACAAGTCCAAGATCGATCTCTATTAGTGAAAAACGGGTCTTTAATTCCGAGATAAACAAAAACAAAACGTTTATTTTTGCCTGCAGTACAGAAACTCCATGTAGTATCATGGCTCGCCTGCAGAGGGAGCTAGATACACACAAACATACGTGCCGGTATTACTCACTGTCGTAGAAGAAGAAGGTCGTCATCAAACTATAATGTCAACTTATGGTATGGAAACCAAATTTTTGACTAATATTGGCTTGTTTAAAGGCAAAAAAAATATCGATATGTATTTCCGCTCGTCGCTATCGTGAGTTAGCTCTCTCGTGCTAATGCTAACGTTGATAATTGATGGGTGACGTGATCGTAATAAGCTCCGACAGTGACTCGGATGAACCGATCTTCTCCTCGCGTCAACATGATGTGTTCGAGGGTGAAGAAAACAAGGTATATTTCATCCTTTAACCCTCTAAACATGGTTACACGGCTCACGACCTTTCCTCCCTTCCGCCTTGTTTTCATTGTCAACATCCTGCTGTCAGTCGACGCCGCGTTTATCTCTGTCATAATGTGTGTTAAACGCGCTTAAATCGAATATCGGATCATAAAAAAAACAATCGTCTCGTTGTAGCGTGTGAATGGATCTGCTGTGGCAGCTCTGCTTAGTTTCCTGCTTTAGAAAGCTTTGCTCACTCTAAGCTGGGAACACTTAAAAAAAAAAGCTGAAAATAGACAGATCAGGTCAGTCAAGAAAGAAGAGAAGAGGCTCCTTTAAGAGCCACTTGAATCTCCTTCAGATTGAAAGATCTACTCAAATACACTTTAAAATTATAAAAAAAATGTATACAAATAACACAGTCATTTAAGTAACCTGGCATTTTTGTATCTCTTAATAGTACATCACACAAAATAGTTGGGTAGGTACAACTTTATTGATCCCTCAGGAGGTCTCCTTCGGGAATTTTTTGTTTTTCTTCCAAATGATCCACAGCAAATACAACAAAGATAAATAAAGAGAAAGAACAAGATGATACAATCTAAGTCTAAAGATAAAGATAAAGAACATAGATCAAAGAAAAATAACAAAGACAAAGGATACAAATTATTAGGTTAGGTAGAACTTTATTGATCCCTCGGGAGGTCTTCTTTCGGGAAGTTGTTTTACAATTAGACACAGCAATACAGACTATTATTCATAACAAGATGAGACACAAAAAAAGCGTATTATTTGTTTATTAAAGAGTATTAACGTACTCCTCACTTTTTGCCTGTTTTTTTCACACTCCTGACACTGTCTGATATTTTTATTTATGTATATTTACAACATTTTTTGTATTTTGTTTTTAAATGACGACAATAACAAATGTTAAACCCCATAAAGATACAGTCTCAGATGGATTTAACCTATAACTCAATACTTTAAAAAGTTTCCCCTCCTCAATATTTTGTCCATGAAAAAAATTAATTAGATGATTCTTTGTATAAATTACATTAACCTTTTGTGTTTCTTTGTTGCAGGGTATTGAGAACCTCAATAGTATTTCGATTCCTCAGACGTCGAAGACGACGCCAACTTCAAAGCAGCGTCTGGCTTCGCCCGCCGTCAATGGACATATAAAAATGTACGATTCATATCAAATGCTGAAGGAGGATGTTCTGAGGACACTGGGAAGATATCCAAGTGAACCAGCACCACACGAGGTCTCAGTCAATAACATGTTCGGCACAAATGAATTGCCAGTTCTCAAACTGGTTCGGCTTCCAAATGTAAAACCATCATCTATCGTCTCTTCGACACATAAACAGGCGAAGCCCGTGTGGTCCGTTCGTCCGGATTGGGAGATGAAAGGTGAAGGAACATTAACCGAGTCAAAGGAAGTATCGGTGGGAACCGTTTTCTCCGGCAAACTTGAAGAAATTGTGAGTGAAACTCAACTGTCGTGTCGTCCTGCCAACTCAGTTCCCTCTTCGAAAGACCTTTCTGAGGCGACTGTGGAAGAGGATAGAGACCAGGAACATCACTTCTGTGCCTCTCCTTCAACATCCAAAGATAGTTTTGACCCAAACTCTTCATGTCGTATGTCTGCCAACTCAGTTTCCTCTTCGAAAGACCTTTCCGAGGCGACTGTGGAAGAGGATACAGACCAGGAACATCACTTCTGTGCCTCTCCTTCAACATCCAAAGATAGTTTTGACCCAAACTCTTCATGTCGTATGTCTGCCAACTCAGTTTCCTCTTCGAAAGACCTTTCCGAGGCGACTGTGGAAGAGGATACAGACCAGGAACATCACTTCTGTGCCTCTCCTTCAACATCCAAAGATAGTTTTGACCCAAACTCTTCATGTCGTATGTCTGCCAACTCAGTTTCCTCTTCGAAAGACCTTTCCGAGGCGACTGTGGAAGAGGATAGAGACCAGGAACATCACTTCTGTGCCTCTCCTTCAACATCCAAAGATAGTTTTGACCCAAACTCTTCATGTCGTATGTCTGCCAACTCAGTTTCCTCTTCGAAGGACCTTTCCGAGGCGACTGTGGAAGAGGAAAGAGACCAGGAACATCACTTCTGTGCCTCTCCTTCAACATCCAAAGATAGTTTTGACCCAAACTCTTCATGTCATACGTCTGACAAATTGACCTCTTATGAAAACCCCATGAAACACAAGGAAGAATCGAGGCAGATCAAGCAAGAAGTTTGTTCAAGTCCTCCCTCGGAAAAGTGCTCCTCTGTTGATGGCGATTTTGAAGAAGAAGACTGTGTGTGCTACGAAGACTACCCCAGCAACGACAGTCCTCTGTTTATGGATTGGGGAAATGAAGACGTTAAGCTGGAGAGCAGATCTGACGAAGAGTCCAGTGACTCGCTTCAAGCGGATAAACAATTTGTTTGCCCAGTCGCTCTGAAGCAAATAATGGAGGGAGGATCCTTGGTGAGACTTATTTTTTAATTTCTACCTTATCTTTTTTAATTACACCCTGAAGAATAATAAGAAAAAATTAATAATTGAGATCATTTCCAATGTATTAATTATAGAGTAAGAAAGGTATTTTGTTTTTTAGAATAATCACATTTCCTCAAAAAATACATTTGCAGACGTAAAGACCCGGAATGTTGCATAGAAACAAGCTGAGGGTCGAGAGTTTTATTTTTCATGCAATTAAAGCAACAATATATAACCTTTAAACTTTTACCCCTAATATTTCCTGTAATTATTAGTGTCATTTTGAACGGTCATGAGTGTTTACAGACCACATGACTCATGGCGAAGTCGTTACTGCTCTCATTCGTTTGGAAACCAAAAATATGTCCAAACATCAGCTTTAAAAGCTGCTGGAGTCGACTGTATCCTCTCATCCTCAGTCATTGCCAGGATCTTGCGCGATTTCTTTCTTTTTTTTTTGCTATAGAGAACTTAATGACTAGTGCCATCTAGCGGCCGGGAGGTAAATGCAACACAAAAATAAACAATTGCTGTGAATATTTTCATGTTCATTCTCCCCTAGTAAACCCAGTATAAGTAAGTAAGTAAGTAAGTCATTTTTATTTGTATAGCGCTTTTCCAGACCAGGGTCACAAAGCGCTTAAACAATCAAAACAATACTCAATAAAGTATATACTTTAAAGATCAAGATAACACTGATAACACAACAGGAGTTCCAGAAAATCAAGGAAAAGCCTGAACAAGAGAAACGTCTTAAGATGTAAGGTAAGGTAAGGTAAGGTAAAACTTTATTGATCCCTCAGGAGGTCTCCTTCGGGAAATTGTTTTTTCCAGTAGCTAGCAATTTTTCATAAACAATAAAAAATAATACATAAAAAATAAAATAAGAAAAGAACATAAGAGAAAGAACAAGATGACACAATCTAAGTCTAAAGATAAAGACAAAGAACATAGGTCAAAGAAAAACAACAAAGACAAAGATACAAAGACTAACATGGAACAGAACATCCAGATACTCTCACTCCACTCCTGCCCCCAAACTCAGAATTGTACAACTTAATAGCCCGAGGGATGAATGAGTCCCTGAGTCTATTTGTTTTGCACCTGGGTAGGAGCATTCGTGCACTCATTCTGCTTCTCTGCTCACTGATGACAGTGTTCAGAGGATGACTGTCATCATCCATGATGGACAGTAGTTTGTTCAATGATCTCCTCTCAGCAACTGTCACCAGTGAGTCCAGCTTCATTCCAACCACAGAGCCAGCCCTCCTGATCAACCTGTCCAACCTGTTGACACTCCTCTTGGACACATTTCCACCCCAACACACCACAGCATAGAACATGACACTGGCCACCACAGACTGGTAGAACATGCAGAGGAGCTTCTTGCAGATGTTAAATGATCGAAGCCTCCTCAGAAAGTACAGTCTACTCTGAACTTTCTTATATATATGGTCTGTATTGCAGGACCAGTCCAGTTTACTGTCCATCCACACACCGAGGTACTTATAGTTGTCCACTATCTCCACCTCGTCGCCTCTGATGGACACTGGACGTGGCTTTGTCCTGGACCTCCCGAAGTCCAAGACCAGCTCCTTGGTCTTTGAGGTGTTCAGCTGCAAGTGGTTCCTCTCACTCCAGTCCACAAAGTCACTCATCAGACTCCTATACTCGTCTTCGCTGTTGTCCCTGATGCATCCAACAATGGCAGTGTCGTCAGCATACTTCTGGACGAGAATCAACTCTGAGTTGTAGCAGAAGTCTGAAGTGTAGATGGTGAAGAGGAGAGGGGCCAGTACTGTACCCTGAGGTGCTCCTGTACTGCACACCACAGTGTCAGACTTGATATCCTTCAGCCTGACATACTGTGGTCGATCAGTAAGATAGTCCGTAATCCAGGAGACCAGACCAGGGTCCACATGCATCTTAGTCAGTTTGTCCTGCAGCAGAGTGGGCTGGATAGTGTTGAAGGCACTAGAAAAGTCCAGGAACAGGATTCTCACTGAACCGCTTTCTTTATCCAAGTGGGAGTAGGTCCGATGCAGGAGGTGAAGGATGGCATCTTCCACACCAACTGCTGGCTGGTAGGCAAACTGCAGGGGGTCTTGCGCGTGCTGGACTTGTGGCCTGAGATGTTTGAGGACCAGCCGCTCCAGTGACTTCATCAGCTGCGAAGTCAGTGCCACCGGTCTGTAATCATTCAGCACACTTGGTCGGATCTTTTTAGGGACTGGAACGATACAGGAAGTCTTCCACAGAGTTGGTACTTTCCCCAGCCGTAGACTGAGGTTGAAGACATGCTGGAGTGGCTCAGCTAGTTCAGCAGCGCAGGTCTTTAGCAGTCGAGCAGACACCTTATCAGGACCAGCAGCCTTCCCTGGATGAATCCTCCGAAGTACATCCTGTACCTGGAGTGAGGTGAGGCTGGGAAGTGGTTGTGTGGAGCTGAGGGGGGCACAAGAAGGTGGGGCAGGTCCTAAGGCGGGCAGCAGTGAGGGTGAGGTGACCTGCTCAAACCTGTTGAAAAAGTTGTTCAGTCCATTTGCCTCCTCCACCGTGTCCACTGCAGTCAGAGAAGCCTTGGTCTTGTGTCCAGTGATGGTTTTAACACCATCCCAGACCTCTCTTATTTCTTCTCGGTTCAGCTTCTCCTCCAACCTCCTCCTGTAGGTGTCCTTTGCCTCCCTCAAGCATTGCTTCACCTCCTGCTGAGCTGACCTCATGGCGTCCCTGTCCCTGCTCCTGAAATCCACTTTCTTCCTGTTAAGGACATCCTTGACCTCCTTTGTTACCCACGGTTTATTATTAGGGTAACAGCGGACAGTCTTAGTAGGGGCGACAACGTCCAAGCAGAAATTTAAATAATCTGACCTTCGATGTCCTCACCATGAGACCTCAGCAGCACATCCCAGTCTGTTGTTTCAAAGCAGTCTCTGATGGCATCCTCCACAGCTGGTGTCCACTTTCTGATTGTCTTAGTGGTCACAGTCTGTCTCTGCACCAGAGGAATGTATCGTGACTGAAGGTGGACCAGGTTATGATCGGACCTTCCAAGTGGAGGAAGAGGTTTGGCTCTGTAGGCGTCCTTCAAGTTGGAATAAAGAAGGTCAATTGTCCTGTTATTCCTGGTGGGACAATCCACAGCCTGATGGAAAGTAGGCAGAGTAGAGTCCAGGTTGGCATGATTAAAGTCTCCAGAGATGATGATAAACGCGTCAGGATGTTGATTCTGAAGCCGAGCTGTCATTGTGTGGATATTCTCACAGGCAGATGCAGCCGCAGCGCTCGGAGGAATGTAGACACACAGCGCGATCACGTTGCTACTTTAACATTTTTTTTCATACCAAATCACCAAAGTATTTATCTCAAAGGCCGGTCCGTTTCAATGCTGCTTCAGAAAAGGTTGGATGAAGTTTTAAGGTATTTATTTCTCAGGCTCCACCGACAGAGGAGACGGTCGCTCCTCCTCAGTTAATTCCCCGTCAGATGCAGAGACTGATCCAATGCACTATCGAGGAGAACCACACGGAAGGAACGCTGGAGCTCCTTTTGGATTTCTCTCAGCCCGGCTACTATCCTCCCAAAAGCATCAGCGAACACTTGCTGTGCGTCATCTTGCTCAACCCTCTGAGCTCGCGGCGTCACTGTGTTTGTGCCTTCAACCTGCTGATGAAGACTCAGAGGTGGGTTGAATACCAGTGCCGTTGAATGATTGTCTTTAACAGTTAAAAAATGTTTTTATTGAGGCTTTGTTGTTGTTTTTTGGCATTGAGTTATATTTTTAATAATTCACTTAATTATTTCTATGTTGAAAGGTTGAATTTTATACATATTTTTTTCCATAATTGAATTTAAAATAATAATAATAATAATAATAATAATTTAATTAAATAATGTTTATGTTGAAATTGTTCTTTATTTAATCATTCTAATGTAATCATTTGTATATTAAAAAGGTTGAATTTAAAAAACAAAAATTGAATTATATTTTTACACGTAGACTTTGATGTTTTATTCCCAAATATTCCCCCAAAACGTTTTTTAAATTGAATATTATTTTAATCTTAGCCTTTTAAATTCATGTTTATATATATAAAAACATTAAATGGATCCAACATGTTGTTTTATTTTTTTAGCATTGAATTATATAGTAATTTCTATAATGAAAGGTTAAATTAGTATTTTATTGAATACTTTAATATAATAATTTGTATATTGAAAGTTTGAATCTTTAAATAAAGAAAATTGAAAAAATAATATTTTCAAAATTATTGACGTGTATCTTTTACGCATAGTTCAATGTGTAAGTTTAATATTCTATATCAAATATTCATTAATACATTTTCTAAATCAAATATTTTTTATATTGAATGAAAAATTATGAATAATTTAGCCTTTCAATATATAAATTATATACAAATGATTCAATTTATTATTCAGAAGAATAATTTAATGTTTAAAAACTTTTTGATAGAAAAATGTAATACATAAAAATCAATCTTTAAATATTCTGATGCTACTGATCTTCTTCCTCATGTTTGTGATAACAACGTTGATTCGTCATCACAGGCATCACATGGTCAACGTGGACACGGTTCCGTGGAGTTGGGATTTGTTGGCTTCGGTCATGAACAACGAGGTAGAGATTCAAACTGAACGTCCCTCAAAATGGCCGACACACACGTGTACATGTACACATACATGTTGATAATATGTTGTAAATATTCCCTCCATCGTCCTAGAATCCTTCTCAGAAGATCCGGAGTGAGGTCGCACGCATGTTCTTGGAGTATGTTCTGCAAACGCTGACGGACGATTATTTCGAGAGACTTGCGAACTCTGACCTCGGCAATTCCATCGCCAAAGCTACTCTATCATGTTATCGACACTTCAGCCAAGTCAGGTGAGTTGATAAACGCCGACTCATGAGCAACGTGCAGGAAGTTACTCGATATTTAAATATGCTTCGGTAATATGGAAGTAAATTAGAAGTATATTAGTGCCAATGTTGCTTTTTCAAGCATTGTATTTTTAATTTCTTAAACCCTCAGGGTCAAGGTGACCCGGAGCCCCGAAAACAAATCTGTTTGAGGTATCCCTTGTGATGTCTCAAACTCTCAATTATTTATTGAAACGTTTTTTGAATAATTGATTTAGAAAATGTAAATATTAAAAAATGAGTAAAATGTCGGTACAATAGATAGATAGATAGAAAAATGGATGGATGGATGGATGGATAGATAAATCTTTATTGATCCCTCTGGAGGTCTCTTTCGGGAAATTGTTTATGACAAACAAAAGGTTACGAGAGCGGAGTCCATTATGACGTAATAATGGCCTCACTCCTCCAGCCAGCTGTAATCACGCCCTGCTTTGTTTATACAACGGGTCCCTTGGAGGTAGAGACTTCCAGGATCGATGACGCGCGGTGACAAACCTCGATTGCTTGAACAATCACAGCAGAGTGAGCGTGACAGATACTGATGAGTACAATAGAGGTCGTTAATCACTTTAAATCAACACATTAGTTTCACTTCAAACAATGTTAACTTTCTTTTCATTGCAAAGATAAATAAGTCTTGATGTATCTTGTAAGTGAGTTGATTTAGCAGCTGTTCTCACCGCAGGGACGTGATCAAGTGGATTTGTTCGGGGGTCGTGAGGTCATGCGAAGGGGGAAAAACTCTGGAAGCAGCCAGAGAGCGAGACGAACAAATGAGGTAATAAATTACAAGGAGATATTACGATAACATTCGTCGCCTGCGAGGCGTTGACTCCGGTTTCTCCCTCTTCGCGACACAAAGGATAGTCTCCACTCTACAAAGGATGCTGTCGCTGGCGCTGGACGTGGATCAGACTCCGGCTCTGGTTTCATCCAAACTGAGCCAGGAGCTCTTCAACACGGTCATCACCAGTTTGACTCCACCAGCTCACAGGTGAGGAGATCTAGTCACAGGTTTCTCTTCCTTCTCTTGGTGTCAAACTTTCCATCGATCAAAATCCAGCTTAATTGTTCTTTGTAATGGGTCACGAAGGAAGATGTTCCTGGAGACGCTCCAGAGTCCGCCTTTGAGATGCAAACTTGTGGAGCAGCTGCTGGAATATTCCTCACCTGTGAAAGTCTCTCTGCCCATGTCGCTCAGTCTGCTGCTGCACTTCCTGACTACCTGCTCCCCAGTTCCAGACTGCAAGGTGAGCGTCTGTGAAACCAGATGATTCGACGTTGAAGAGAATCTCTTTCCCTTCAGGGCGGAGAGGAGAGATGGCGAGGCTGGGAAGAACTGCTTCAACTTCTGTGGATGCTGCTGCTCAGTTACAACAAGACCATGAAAGGTCGGTTTAGTTCAGTTGATCTAATGATGTTAGTTGACTTTAACATATTTAATGTACTTTTTAAACATTTAATTTTTTATAATTAAATTAAATAATTCCTATATTGAATTTTAATTTTTTTTAATTTTTTTTTATTGAATAATTAAATTAAATCATTTAAATATTTTCAAAATGAATTAATTATTTATACACATTGAGTTTGATATTTTAATTCTTGTTAATATGTTTAATTTAATTCAATAATTCCCATTTAAGAGGTTAAATAATGTTTTATTGAATTATTTAATTAAGTACCTTTTGTATATTTAAAGGTTGATTTGTTCTTTATAAATAATTAAATTAAATAATTTAAAGATTTTCAAAATAAAGGAATTATCTTTACACATACAGTTTGATATATATTTTTTCTTTAATTATATACTTATCAAATGAAATAATGTTTATACTAAAAGGTTGTTTTTATTAAATAATTTAACTTTACTTTTTGTACATTGAAAGTTTGATTATTCTTTTTATAATTTAAAAAAATATATATTTAAAAAGGAAATCATTATTTTTACACATACAGTTTGATGTTTCTTTCATTATATATTTATTAAAATAAATAATTTACATACTAAAAGATTGACATTTTTTTTATTGAATAATGTAATGTAGTACTTTTTGTTTATTTAAAGGTTGATTTGTTTTTTAAATAATAGAATGAAATCATTTAAATATTTCTAAATAAATAAATATTTTTTACACATCCAGTTTTATGATTAAAGTCCAATAATTCAAAAATACTAAATAATGAATGCATAGACTAAACTTGTAGAATTATTTTATTTGAATATCAAACTCAATGTAAAAAAAAACATTCACTCATTTTCAATTTTTCAATAGAACAAATTTGACATTTATGAGAAGAAATGTATTTAAAACATAATTATTTATTTTTTTCCTTAATATTGATGAATTTGAGTGTATTATTTATCTAATTCTTGTACCATTGTGAATAATTTTTGAGCCAAAGCCCTTTTTTTATTTCTGCTAAAGCCTCAGATGTGTGACCTGCAGCGTGAAGCCGATCATGTGCTAACTCTGCAGTGACATAACTAGAGGCCGACAGAAAGACATTGTGCTTCGCCGGCTCAGGATTACATCATTCTCTAATTCTGTTTGCAAACACTCTCATGATTTGTAACCGTCACTGGCGGCGCGATCCTGTCGTCTAACTCCTTGATGGATGTGTCGTCTCCAGGCTACCTCAGCAGGTCGACGCGCGGCAACGTGTCCGGCAGAAACATCTTCAAACAGGAGGATCGGATCACAAAGACCTCCGTGTTCGAGGCCGTGAAAGCGTTCCAGTCCAGATCCCGGAAAGACCTCGACGACTCGTTACCTTTCCATGTGGAAGAATTACTTAGTTATCTCCTGGATTACTTGTTAGAATCCTGCCAGGATTGAATGGTTTTTGTACAGTTTTATATTAAATGAAGATTTTTATTTTTTTTAACAAGATGTTTCTTGTTGAATCTTGAAGAGTGAATGTGTCAAGATGAAATGACATCTTAGAAAAAAAGGCACTTTAAAGAGGAATCATTTGTATAAATTGTTGGATTTATTTTATAAAAAATGTTTTGAACTGAATCGACTACTTTCTTGTCTTTCTTAAATCAAGTTAAAAATATTTGTAAGATATTTTTCATACAAATAGTCTCGATAAACAAGATATAAACAAGATAATTGAAATGTAAGATACTTTCTTCTTGTTTCTTGTCTTGTTCATTGTGCAGATATGACTTGATTTAACAAGAAACTACTGTTTGAATCTGGAGATGAAAAGTTACATATACAGTGAGAATTAAGAATTATAGTTATTTAACATAAAAAAAAAAGTAGTAGACCAACATGTTGAAATAATTATTAGGAATGTTTCTGTTACTTTTCCATCTATAAGATCTATTTAACTGTTTAAGTTTCATCGCATATGCTGATCAAATAAAGTAGAATTCAGAATGTCAATTCAAAATGTTGTAAGAAAATGGATTTCCTCTACAACTTTTTGATCCATCCATAAGTAATAAAACGTTATTTGTATATTTTGTTAGATGAGATGGAAACATCTACATGTTGAGATGAGATTGCATCGAGACTTTGAGATCTATTGATATTAAATAAAACAAATTAATCGTATGTTTTGTTAGCTTGGATCCAAAAATAAATATTAAGAAATTGCTTTTTTCACCAGTAAAAAAGCTAATTTAGTTATTTTCTAAATAATAGTTAATTGTATATTTTGTTAGTTTAGATAAAAAAATGTATTATTAAAATTTGCTTTCTTCTACTTCAAACGCTCTTAATTATTTTCTATTACTTTCCATCTATTGATAGTAAATAAGACTGATTAAAGTAATTGTACATTTTGTTAGAATGGATCGAAAAATAAACAAATATTCAAAATGTCCTTGTATATATGTATATTCTGGTAGATTGGATAAAAAATATATATATATTAAAATGTACTTGCTTCACCTTTGTAAACAGCTATTTTAATTATTTTGTGAGTAAATTAAACTTATTCAAGTAAATTTAATATATTGATAAGTTGGCTCGAAAAATATATTTTTTAAATGTGCTTTCTTTACATTGGTAAAACGCTTTTTAATTATTATTATTATATATTTATATTTCCATCTATTGATAGTAAATAAAACTGATTAAATTTAATTTAATATTTTGTTAAAATGGATCGAAAAATTAATTAATAAATATTTAAAATGTGCTTTCTTAATATTTGTTTTTTAACAATATTTATATTATTTTCTATCTTTTAATAATAAATAAAACTGTTTACAATTGTATATTTTGTCAGCTTGGATTTAAAAGAAAAGTTATTTCTATGTATACTCCATATGTTTGTTTTTTTACTGCAACTATTTAATAAAAATCGAGTCACTTTATTTTGGTTTAAATGAATGTATATATTTCTCACGAAAGAAAAAAAGAATAGTTTAATGTTGAGTAAAAGAAATATTATTAAGCGTATTTTAACAGCTGCTCGGAGCCTCGGCAGCGACCAATAGGAAGACGCGACTCTCGGCCGACGAAGAAAAGAACCTCGCAGTCGCCATGATACAGCAGCGGAAGCGAGTGTGAAGTAGCTAGAAAACAAAAGAGAACACGCAGTCGTCCTCGCCGTTTGGTATGCTCTTGCAGGTACTAACCGAAGCCTCGCCGTCAACGACCCGCCGCTTCTATCGCTACAATCCCGCGGAAGATTCCGCTTTTATTTCTAACGACTCCATTTCATCGTCAAGAAGTCGCTTTTTTTTTAAATAATCGTGCTAGCTGCGGGTTAGCTTGCTAGCATATGCTAAGCTAACCAGCTCACAGTTACTTTGGCCTGGTGTAAATGAGCAAGGCTGTTATGTAAACAAGCGAAGAAAAATACATTTTAATTCTATCACCGCGACTGCTGCTTCCACCGCGACGAAGAAACTACGTTTTAATTTCGAAATGCTTTCAATTTTTGGTACACGTCGAGTATTGTTTGCAAGATAGCAAGCAGGCTAATTTGTTAGCTTGTTGAGCGTTTGTTTTGTTGGATGGCAACCTATTTAGGTTAAGCTAGCTAGGCTAATAAGCTAGCTAGGCTGAATCTGAGGCGAACCCCATGCTGGCGGGTTCAGTCCGAATTTAATTCGTGTTTTAAAGAATCAAAAAAGAAGCATCTTGCCGGTGGTGTTTATATGGAATTATCGCCGTGCGTCGCGTTGTTGTAATGTTATGTAACGCTAGCAAAATCACTGTCATGTTTGGAAGCTATTGAATTATATTTATACACTGAAGTCTATTATCAGTGAAATAAAACACGTTTTAACGTATATTAATTTAAATGGAAATACTAAATAAATGTCTGTTTCTAGATCGTGCATTAGATGTGATACAGTTTTATGGATGAGATAAACGTGCTTTTATTTATTTTTTTTCTTTCCTCCCCAGTGTTGTAGGAATGCCCAAGGAAAAATATGACCCGCCGGATCCCAGGCGGATGTACACGATTATGTCCACCGAGGAGGCAGCCAACGGGAAGAAGTCATACTGGGCTGAGCTGGAAATAAGTGGTATGTGTTCCATGTATTGTGTGTGAGGACAAAGGCACATGTACATACATTTTGGTTCTCTGTTCATCGTATAGCATCCACTCACAGGATATTGTGAACATTTCATGGTTTTGTCCGAGGCCCTCATTTCCTCATGGTCAAGCCTGAACATTTTAGGCTTCTAATTTATACTTAAATGGCTTTACCTACCGGTTTGTTAACAACTAATTTACTCTATATTCAATTTTTCATTTTCACTAGAAACCTGACCTTTTATGACCTTGCATACCCTGCAATTGACCCTAGTAACGATTTGTAAAACCTGATCAGTGGCCTAAAGGAATAATCTGATTTTCTTTCTTCAATATATTGACAAGATGATCTCGATCACTATTGTTGCCTCCTGTCAGCAATTTGTTTTGTAGAGAAGTGAAGACACAAGATTTGAATTGAACGTCAAATGTCACTTTCTATCGCGAGTCACCATGAGTCACTTAATTTTTCTTGCCAACAAAGAATCAATTTTGAATTAATAAGCGTCTTATTTGCACCATGGTAGTCAAAATTTCTTGTATCATTTCCTCATTCATGCTCTGACACGACTCCATTTATATCTAACAAGATAAGAATGTTTTGGCTAATAGCTCTTTTTTTTGTATTTGCTTTTATTTATTTAATCTTTCAAAACCAAAAGTTGGAGTTTCCTTCTATTTTTAAAACGGCTGTCTTCACAAAGAGATCAAACTGTTTCTGCAATTTACCACCACATGATAATCATGTTTAAATCATTGGGTCTCATTAAAAGAAATTTGAGTTGATTTATGGGTCGTCTTGCACATATAGGTCTACACTACTAAAAATCCTCTGGATTCATGAACTGCACGTAAAGGATGGATCTGACAGTAAAAACTCGTTAATAGTAATAAATGCCAATCACTCTTAAAGGGAGAGAAAGATCAGTAGTAATTGGCGTATCCTCACCCATGAATCTATTGACCTGTCAGACATGGCACAGGCAGAGAAACAAAACTTTTAGCTGCGGATCATTTTAGGTGAAGTGGAGTTTAATTATATCTACTATCAGACCCCCATTGAGCAGATGGTTCCACGGTGTACTGTATATACTATATCAAAAGAACTTGACTTCAGTCCCTTAATCTTGCTTCTGTAGCACGTAGAACATATCTGAGGCGAAACGTTAAAGGTTTTAAAAGAAACTGGAAGAAAATAAACTGATACACACACTTAAAAAATGCACATCAGCCACAGGACAATAAATCTTGTGCGTCTCTTGCATTGTTGGAGACCATATGTACCAGATAGTTTTACATATTTTGTGATTTAGATCTTTACTAGCCTTACATTTTTGTTACCGTTCATGTAAAATCTGTTGATCATTATAAATGGATAATTTTCAATCATGAGATTTTAAGCCTGCTGATTGCCAACTATTTTACCTAAAGGTCTTCTGTATATTGTTAACGTACCAGAGCAACAATATAAAATATAATTTCCATTAGAGACAAGATTAAATTAAGGGCATTCTTAAATGTATACAAACACTATACATGATCTGTAGCAGCTGTGGGTTCTGTTAGTAGCTACGAGAAAATCGTCGAAAGACGTTTTCATTTGCAGAAATTACGCAAATTTACCACCTTTCACATTTTAAAACTTCTGCACACCTTTCATTAGCGAGACCAGTGTTTCAATACATTAATTGTGTAGTTGATTCTGTATTTAGTTTCACTGCATGTTTATTAGATTGATCTGACTCTATTGATTAATCCAAATTCTGTCTTGACAATGAGATGTTGGCTGCAGAAGAAAGCTGAATTTGTTTGAATTAATGGCTGCATCTCAAGATGATATGGTCATAAAAACACTGGGCATGTAATCTGCTAGAGGACTATATGGCTGTGCCAATTTCCAAATGGGATGTGTTTCAATCAAATTATCTTCGCAGTCTCTTGCATGTGTTGGCACAACTTTATATGCTGCTTGTTTAGTTGCACTTCAAATGGACTTTTTCTGATTCGCTTCTCCACTTCAAAGGACATTCTGAATTTACTTTGGCTTCTTGGGTGCACTAACAAAGTACAATGTCGTACAAAGTTGCTTTTCCTTGTGTTTTATCCTTCAGCCCTAGTTTGATCTTATGATTCAAAGCAAACATGTTTTTCCTTTCCTCGTGTGTACGACATCCTCTGATTAAAGCAAACCTCTTCCCGCTTCAGGACGTGTGAGGAGTCTCAGCACGGCCCTTTGGTCTCTCACCCACCTCACTGCCCTGCACCTCAGTGACAACTCCTTGTCACGAATCCCGCCAGACATTGCCAAACTACACAACTTGGTGTACCTGGATCTCTCATCCAATAAGATCAGGAGTCTGCCGTCAGAGCTCGGCAACATGGTGTCTCTCAGGTGAGTGCACTTTTCGTGACTTGATAAATGTGCACATTATGAGGAGAGACGGCGTGCAGCTTCTGTAAAATCTTTCAGACTATTAATGGTTTTTCGGACTGTAGCGCTGCCAGACGTGCTGATGAATATAAGATTGAGATTAAAGTGAAATGTCAGTGATGTTTCTTTTAATACGTGAGCCCCTTTGATTTTAGTTTCTCTCATCCACAGGGAACTGCTTTTAAATAATAACCAGTTGCGGGTTCTGCCATTTGAGTTGGGAAAACTGTTTCAGTTACAAACACTGGGGTTAAAAGGTGAGGGGAATGTCTTTTGAAGCCATTCAAGCCTCTCCATCCCTTTTGTTCCCACAGCTTATGAACACTTTTATTTATTTTCTTTCCACCAGGAAACCCACTTGCACAAGAAATTATGAGCCTCTACCAGGAACCTGACGGCACGCGAAGACTGCTCAACTATTTGTTAGACAATCTGGCCGGAGCTATCAAACGCAGTGAGTCTCTTCGCTTGGTTTGATTGCAGCGCTGTAGTCGTGTTCTTGAATCGTTTTCATTTCCTATTTACTTAACTGTGTGATTAGCCTTATGTGAAACGAATAGAAGACTGATTTTGATTTATAAAATGATCAATTCACCTTGATAAAATACTCAGTCAGCTGTGTTTGTATATGGCTTAGAGGCAGAAAATTGAGTACAATAACGTTTAATCTGTTTTAATTTTGAAATGAACCAGGCAGTCTACAGCAATTGGGTGTCAATTCAACAGTACTCGACCCCCGTAGTCCTAAAATTGTACCGTGATATCACAAGCTCAATGCACCACATCCTCCTTTTGTTAGAAAATGATTTACAGGGAAGTGATGTTGAGTTCAAACAAGCTTTTTAGTGCAATATAACATCACTTCCTTTTTGTTTTGCCTCTTCACTTATTATTTATGTACTTCAAGTAATGTTCAGAAGCTGGTGTAACTTCCAGGTTTTGTTATCCAAATGTTCGCTCTACTATACAGAGAAGACGGTTTAAAAAAAAAAACCACAAGACAAACATTTGTTTAAAGTTAGAAATGACTCTACTGCTTTTGTAAGATGGTTCAAGCGTGACAAACGTATCTTTGAACGTTGAACTGCGTGTCTTTTAATGGTTCCTCAAAAATAGAAAGATGTGAAAAGACGTGGGAGAAGAACGGATGCTTTCATCTCTTGATGAAGCAATGATACGATCGAATGTTTTCATGCAGCTGCAGTGTAAAGCCACATGAGAATTATATTGATTTATAGCTTATATTTTTTTTATGTACAATTGAGACCGTTTTTATTGTGCATCTCATACACATTGCATGAATTTACAAGTTGCACAATGAGCGATGACTCCCAAGTTTAAGGTCCTAGTATGACAGCAGTTGTATTTTCTTTAGGTGACGCTACTGTTTGAGCTCTGAACATCAAAAAGTTTCAGCTTTTCTCCATTTCCAATCCTATTGCACGGTCAACAAAATATGTGCCTGACTTTTTATGATATTAAGTAAATTATTTAATTCATAATGGAGTATATTGACTATGATCTTAAAAAAAAAATCCAATTCAATATTGGTTTAATAATAAAATGCTAAAAAAAAAGCATTATCTAATCCAAATGTTATGATCATCAGATTCCAAGAAATTTGTCTGAAAGCAATTTCGAGCTTCGAAATGTCAGACACCATCTGATGCTTTCCTGTGAAAGAAAAAAAACTTTTTAAATTGTGTGTAATTTAAGGAGCTTGCAGCTTTTTTCCATGGTCATGATCACTTACTGAGCCTTTTCTTTCTGCAGTACCAACAGAGCAGCCTCCAGCCCGCTCTTGGATTTCTATGTCGGAACCAGACCGAGCACGGCCCTCAGGTAAGGACAGTAATGTTGAAACTTGGCTAACTTAGTCCAGTGAAATCCATGAAATATTGCAACACTATAAACCTCTGCAGCAAAAGCTGTTGGATGAGTTTGGAAAGCATCTTTTGATTATCTCTCAAGTAATTTATAAAATGTAAGACATTCATTTAGTAATCAGTCAAAGCAAATTACTAACAGTTCCAGTGCCATCACAAAAAAACCCGATGATTTTGGGTTTTGTTAATCAATAAAGGATATGGGAATTACTTTATGGAACAGTTGAACATAAAATTAAAGCTTCTAATTGTCATAATGTTGTTTATGAAGCCAGATCTGTTGACCTCCTTGTGGGTAAATCCAATTATTTATATTTCTCGCTGGTTTACACCTGAAGCAATTGGTGCGAGTGTCATTGTTTTTAATTGTTTAAGTTGGAGAACGGACCTTTCAAAGATTAACTGCCAAATCTATGAAAGCAATCGGTTAACTATCCCTAAAATGTCTGAGCACGGCAGTCGAGCTGCAGCATTAGAAGCAAACACAGTAATCTCTCCTGTCTGCAAATCGATTATGGCATGAAGGGCTCTTGATATGTGTGGCGATAAATCGGCCTCCTTTAAGTTCTCTCAATCCCATGCCGTTCTGGAAGATTATTGCCTCCACACTGCCGTATCTTAAATATAAAAAATGGAATCTACAGACCAGACTGCCTCGCCCTTGCTGCAGGATGATCTTGTGGCGTGCACATAAATAATATTTGCTTTGTAATAAGATGTTTTCTTAAAAACGGTAACCTTAACTTTTCTATAAAGTTGGGCACTCAACACCAAGGGAAAATACAACACATTGTCACTGTTTCAGGATCTTAAGGCTGATTGAATTGAGATTAAATACAAATTGAAAAGCTGAATATAATTTTTAATCCTGTCTTCTTTGTACTGTCCTCCTCCAGCTCTCTTCTCAGTAATGTGCTACAATGTGCTGTGCGACAAATACGCCACACGACAGCTCTACGGCTACTGTCCTTCTTGGGCTCTAAACTGGGAATACAGGAAGAAGTCAATCATGCAGGAGATCATGGGCTGTAACGCGGATATCATCAGTCTGCAGGTAGATTTGTTTATCTTTTAGTCTCATCGAGTTAACAACTTGCTAATCCAAGATTTAACATGTTCATATCAACACACGCAGTATTTGTATAGAAACGGTCTCACATGAGGTTGTTTGTTTTACAGGAAGTGGAGACGGAGCAGTACTACAACTTCTTCTTGCCTGAGCTGAAGGAGCAGGGCTACGAAGGGTTCTTTAGTCCAAAGTCACGAGCTCGGACGATGTCTGAGTCCGACCGCAAGCATGTGGATGGATGTGCAGTATTCTATAAGTCGGACAAGTATGTTTATTTTTTTTCTTTACTTAATTTACTTCTCATTCTCAATATAACAATCTTGTAGTAACTTTGTCACATCATGGTATAATGACATGTAGTACAACTCTTTTTAGTTTTCTTGAGGGCAAATCCATTTAAAATATCAAACTTAAAACGCACAGAAAACTGAAGCTAATATAATCTTAAATGTAAGTAATTCAGTCATAATCTGTGAAGTATGTGATCGTGATGAATTTTTGTCTTCATCCAGGCAAAGTCTTTCTTACATTTTTGTCCTGTATTCTGACACTTCGGCCCCTTTAGAAGTATTTATGTGGCCCTCATGAGAAGATTGTGTTGTAACAAACAAACCCTATAATCATATTTATAGTTGAACTAGTATAAAAACAAACGCATGAAGTTGTTAAAAGAGCTTTGTCCTTCCCTTTTGTAATTTTCCTGCTTTATTTCGTATTAAAAATATTTAATTTAATATTAAAGTGCTTTTATGTTGGACTTCTTGAACTCTTTTTTTTCCAATAATTTTGGCTTTTCACTCCTTCATTTTGTCTTGTTAGCCCCACACAAAAGTCACTGTATGAACTGTGGCCCATGAGGAAATGTACCCACTACTGTGCTACATCCTGAGATCCTTACACCTGTCGCTCACCAGGTTCAGTGCCGTGCAGAAGCATACAGTGGAGTTCAACCAGCTGGCTATGGCGAACTCTGAAGGCTCTGAGGCGATGCTGAACAGGGTGATGACGAAGGACAACATCGGCGTGGCCGTGCTGCTCGAGGTCCGCAAGGAAATGATGGAAGCCTCTTGTGAGTACACATCCAACTCTGGATTTCCCTCTGTGCAGCTCCAAATCTGCTGTTTCGTGCTGTACTCTGTGCTACATCCCTAACCCTTCTTCTAATCTCGCTAATCCCATTTGTCCCAAATTGACTTTTGCTCAAACTCTCAAGGAGGCTCAATGGTGATCTTTTATTTCCCCCCTTTACTCCTTCCTGCAGCTGGAAAGTCACTGCATGGTTTTGAGAAGCAGCTAATGCTGGTGGCCAACGCTCACATGCACTGGGACCCAGAATACTCCGACGTCAAGCTGGTCCAGACCATGATGTTCCTGTCGGAGGTGAAGAACATCGTCGACAAGGCCACACGCAGCCTCAAGTTGTCCTCAGTCTCGGGTGAGACCAACGCCATTCCACTAGTGCTGTGTGCTGACCTCAACTCTTTGCCAGACTCTGGTGAGTGAATGTAGTTTGTGAAAATGGTTGTGCTTGCTTTGAAAAGGGTTATTAAAACTGATGTTCCTTTTAAAATTGAATTTAAACTGCCTCCACAAAACAAAGTGAAGCCTTTTTTAATGATTAAACTTACTGTTAAATCTTGTTATTTTGAAATGTTCTTGAATTGGCTCACTAGATTAAAAAAATGCACTTTAAGGTTAGAAGAAAGACTGAGATGAGAATCTGCATCAATGTCTTTATTAGGGCGTTATGATTTGGGGATATAAAATTTGCGAATGTTGTTTATACTACAACATAATTCAAAATAATCAATAACACTGTAGGCCAGGCCTGCATGTAATGCACATGAACTGATATGACATAACATTTCTCTCACTTTTAAAACTGTAAAATAACAAAGCACTTTACATCACACAATATAATAAAAATATCAAATATGTAAACATATCTTTGCACTTTTTAATACGGGCAAAAAAGAAAGCAACTTTAAAATGCACTTAATCTCTGTACTCTTCCGTTTCTGCTGCCACCTACTGTAGATTCAGACCAAGCGTAATTTTGATTATTTTTCTTCACTTGTCAATTGGAATAGAAGAGAAATTTTGCTCAGCTCTAGAATTTTTCATAGGACTGTTCATTAAAAAAGTAGTGAAGAGGATGAAGCTTGAAGATTTGGCGCATTGCAGTTGATGTGTTTTAGGCAACAGATGTGCAGGGGATTGTTGATTTAGAGCGTCGGGAGGACAGAATTTAGTTTTTCTTCACTGCATGATGCTGCTTTGTTTTGGTCGACTCTCTGAAACAGAACTATTCTCTCCTCGTCACTGTAAAGTAACCACTGTGAGAATCATGGTTTAAGATACTGGTGATCGAAGAACAAAGTTCAAAATGTGTTAAATAGGACCAAAGACAACAATCTACATCTGTCTCTTGTTAGTTTTTGATCAAAACCTATTAAATGTTTTTTTTATGTAAAAACTAGTTTTTTTGCAAATGTAGAAAGACTGCAAACATTTACTCAAGTAGTATTTAACTTTGTGTTTTCCATTGTTGCACTCAAACTTTCAACAAGGAAATATTTATTTTTATTAGTACAGAACAATCCACAAATGTCTCATTTATACATGTCGGCAGCGACTTTTGACATATTAAACTTTCTTTGAGTCATCTGCAGATGTTTGTGGGGAAAACGTGTATTTGATGACAGTGAAGCTTTCATAAGTGACCCTGCTCACCCGCTGATCCGTGTGCAGGTGTGGTGGAATACTTGAGTACTGGTGGAGTGGACTGCACACACAAGGACTTCAAGGAGCTGCGCTACAGCGACAGCCTGACCAAATTCAACTGCAACGGCAAGAGCAGCACGTCCAACGGCAGGATCACTCACGGCTTCAAGCTGAAAAGCGCGTACGAGAACGGCCTGATGCCTTACACCAACTACACCTTCGACTTCAAGGTAAGCTTAACCTGTTCATGGGATTTCTCTGTAACATTTGATTTAAAGTCAGGCAAAATCCCTCTTTTCACTGTAGTTTTGCTTTATAAGATCATTTTTTCCAATTCTTTTATTTAGTGAATCAAGCATTACTTGTCGTTATTGACTGTTTTATTGACACTTCAACTATCTGTCTTCTTCGTCTTCTGTTTGTGATGCCACTGGTCATCTCTGGTACTTGAAGCTGCTGCTTTTTACATCTCATGTTTCCCTCAACTCTGTTCATTTTAATCTCATCTCAGTTTTAAATCCAATCGTACAGAGATCACGAGATTATAGCGATTAAAAGGAAGCAGACATAAATAAATGGTTATGTTCTCTTGTGATGATCCATGTAGGAAAGTAAAAATGTTTCTGCAGATCCTTAAGGAGTCTTCAAAGGCATTCAATTCTTTGATTTAAAATAAGACCTTGTTTGGCATTAAACGCTTAACATTTTCAAAAGTTTTAAAAACACAGAGTAAGATTTTATTTTAGATTTTATTTTGTTTTTTAAAATAATTTTCTAAACAGATGTTACCTAATTTAAAGTGATAACCCTGAAGGAGATTTCCAGAGGGATAAATGGAGTTAATCTAACAGCCAAACTAGCAAACAGCAGATGCATGTCATGGTTCATATAATGACTTTGATTTGGGCAACAAGGGACGATTTAAGTTAAATGAGAATTGGATGTTTAAGTAACATTTTTCTTCATGTGAAAGTGATGATGCTCTCTGTACTTTGTGCTGGATTCTTTTTTTTCTATCAGCCCAATGGGAGTCAATGAAAGCTTCTGACATTTCTATAAGGCTCATATTGATTTAGTTAATATAAGAATTTGGTCAAAATTCTCCATAAACTTATGTACATTTTTATTTTTTTTTGCTTAATTGTTCGATTTCTTATGGTATAAGTGAAATGCGTTGAATTTAACATGTACTAGACACTTAAAACGTCACTATGCAAGACTTTAAACTATGGTTCTGGCTCCCCCCAGTGTTAGGATAGTGTCAATGCAACGTTTTGAAAGCTTATAGTAGCTACCATTGTTTAGTTGATGGAGGCTTGCAGTTGTTTCACTTTCCAGGTAACTTTTTATAAAGGTACTCTGTACTTCATGTAAAACTGTCTCTGAGCCACTGCTGTGACTCTGTTATGTGGTCACATGACACGACAGTCACATGGTGAAGATGGATGTGAAATGCCAGAGAGAATTCTAGATGATTATGAAAGTTAATGGCGACGTTTCATATTTTCTTACGACCGTCTGTTTCTCCCCCCAGGGTGTCATCGACTACATTTTCTACTCCAAGCCTCACCTGAACGTTCTGGGCATCCTGGGCCCTCTGGACCCTCACTGGCTCGTAGAGAACAATGTCAGCGGCTGCCCTCACCCCCACATCCCCTCCGACCACTTCTCCCTCTTTGCACAGCTGGAGCTGTTCCTGCCGAACGCGCCCCAACAGGTCAACGGGCTCCACCTGCCCGCCCGCAGGTAGTGGCTCTCAGCTGCGCCACCAGGGGGAGCTGCCGTCGCAGACTCTCCTCCTTTTTTTCAGCCCTCCTCCCTCCCACTACCAGCTCTTTCCTCCACCACACCAGAGGAGGAAGGCAAAAAAAAAAACACAACCTGTAAAATATTCGTACAGTGAGGTCTGGCCAACAGGGATTTCGTATGATGTTATAGATATTCTATATATTTTTCTTTTGTTCTTTTTTAACTGCTCGTTTCAGTCCAGTTTGTGTATTAAATTTTGTGGGTTTTTTTTGGACTTCCCCCCTCATACGCCCGCCCCCCATTCCTGCTCACATCAGTGAGGGTTGGTAGCTCGTGTTTGGTCCCAGATGTTGGACGGGGTTTCCGGCGCTGCTCGTCTGTCTGTCCTGTAAAAACCTAAAGCCAGCAAAGACAGCAGACGTGTCCCCCAGCACACCCCACTAGAGCCGGCGCTCGACGCGGCAGCTGGTTTTTTTTTTTCTTCGGGTGAGATTCCCGGCTAACATTCTGTGGTGCAAGGTCACGGCCTCCTGTGGTGCTACCAGAGTCTCCACCTGTAACTCCTGGTGACTTAGCGACCGGACTCACTGATGGGTGAGAGAAGGGGGCGGAGCTACCATCCTGCCTGTCGACTGTTTGGACCCCTGCTTGCATAGTTGTTAAGCTCATCAGTCCCTCGTTATTTTTTTAAGGGGTTTGGGGGGGCGGGGGGTGTAGGGTCACAGCGGGGGGGGCGTTCACATTTAAGGCAGATGGGGGGATTCACGGCTGACTAGCGGGAGAAATGGCAGCATTTTCCTCTCGCTGTCCGCGGTTCAATTCCTCACACGTGCTCAGACAGTTTGCAGGCCGATCTGTAGCATCGTCTCTGAGGCCAGTAGTTCCCCGTCACACACACACACACATACACACACAGAAACACACACACACTTTTCTTTCTGTTTCCACAAGTGTTTGTACAGAGTATAAATCTAGACTCAGTCTTGACATGATTGTATATGAACCACAAAAGACCTGTTTTCTGGCGTTTTTTGTACGAAGAGTAAATTATGATCAGATTTGAATAAGATTGTATTGTAAACTAAAGGCTAAATTTTTATCCCGTTCAAGATGAATCGATATTACCAGCTTGTACAAAAGACACGAGAAGAGGTTGTTCACGGCGTGCCCCCCCGACCCCCGACCCCCGACCCCTTCCTCACCCTCACCCTCGTCACGACTTTGTGATTCAGTCTCATTGTTTTAACGCCACACTTTGAATTGCTGCGACTGTAAATGCAGAGTCACCCCCTCGTCTCCCCTTCCGTTAGAAACCAACCCGGACTCACTTTTCAACAGCGCTCGTGTAAAAATGGAATATAGAAAAAAAGAAGTCATCGTGCCTCACTGTAGCAGTCGTCGTCTTGCACTATCTGCATCTGACACGCGCCGGAACAACCTTTTCTTTTATTTTTAAATACTGTCGAGACATTTGTGAAGATTTTATGTCCTTTTTTTGTGTTGATTTCCCTTTTTTTTTTATGAGCTGTGACAATGTTGTGACGACCTGTATATTCTTCCTCTTCACCGAGCTCTAAATCTGCCCCCCCCCCCTCTTAACACGCCTGATTCAAGCCCTGCCAAATATTTTTATTCTCAAAACCATCCACCTCCTTTTAAACTCTGCCCTGTTGTAGTCGCCTCGATATCCCTGCTGCCACCTCGCCTCCCCCCTGCACCCCCTTCACCCCCACTGACCTTTCCAAGCTCAAGCTGTGTCTTTTTAAATCTTTTTTGCAACCACTTTGTATAGAACTTGTCACTGAGGTTACAGTGCCAACCCTGCCCCCCCCCCCCTTACCTCTCTACCCCTCTTTTTATTTAAGGGGGGGTTCATGTTAGAGGTGCAGCCGGAGAACAAAATTACTAGCAGACCCGACAGCACAACATTAAAGACGAGCACTTAGTTAATTTGGACCCAAACTTAGGATCTCACTGAATAAATTCCATTTTAAAACGAGGGAAGGAAACGATAAATCCTCGCCTCAAGGTTCGGCCTCTACATGATTTTAACTTTTTTTTTTTTGTTCTTCAACTAAAGATGTCCAGCTTGATCTATTTTTTTTTTTTTTGAATGGCATTAGAGTTGTAGTAGATTTAAGCCTAGCTTTTTTTGTAAAGTGTGAATAAAAGTTTTATCATTTTTCCATTTCTAAAAACATATTGAATTGTGTTGTTGATGTGTAAATCATGATGATGGTGTTTCGTTCGCTTACATGTTTTTTATCTATACTAGATATGCCCCCCCGCCCTCACAGCCCCCCTGCCCCCTCACCCACACACACACCAACCAAAACCCTGGCTAGAGATGAAAGTCGGGCCGACCGTAGAGATGATTGTTGTTGACGACTCCTCGCAGACTGAAGGACGGTTGTCAGTTAATATTCCGAGAGCAGGGATCTTCATCTTTCGTTGTTCAGCTTTATTAGTTGTTTTTTTTTGGGGGGGGAAGCGGTTCTGTGGGTCAGAGCAGCAGAACCAGAACCTGCCGAAAACCGTTTTCAATGTGTTTGTTAAGCTACTGCCGCTCGTCCTGTGATGATGTCTTTTTTCTTTTTTTTTTTTTTTCTTCAGTATCTCTGACTAGTTTAGCTTCTTGACGTCACTCTCTTCAGTCTCTCCGTGATCACCAGTTTCCTACTCGGGTAGAAGAAGAAAAAAAAAAATGACAGCAGGGTTAGATTTTCCTGCAGGCTTCAGCAAGTTGTTAGCTTTTCACTGTTTTTTTTGTTTTTTTTTTTAATGTTTCCCAGGCTGCATCTCTTTGTAACGGTGCACACCAAAGCTGCTTGTAGTCCCTCACCCCCCCCATCCTCCCCTCCTCACCCCCACATCCAGTCATGAACTTGTAGGGCTGTAAGGAAAACGAGGTACTCTAGTCCTTTTCCTTCGACGACATCCTTCACCCTTTTAAGACTCAACCTTGGCAATAATCTTCGCTCTCACACACACACCATGTGTTTTTAAATCTGGACAGAAATGTAGCTTTTTCATCTTTATGTGCTTCGTTATTGCAACTTTTTAATTTCCTGCTCCCCCCTTTCCTCCCCCCTGTATATTTGCCCTCCTCCCCCCCGCTGATCTAGTGGTAGTTGTTCAATGATCAGGATTGTCTCGACGTAGTCAAGCTGAGTACTTAATATTGAACTGTCACTGTGTTTATGCACTGGACCAACTATTGTTTACCATTCATGAAATACCAGCAAGAAAAAAAAAAAAAAAAGAAATGTGGCAAAGCACTTGCACAATGTTGTAGAATGTCTATTAAACCAGATAAGAAATCAAAGGCAGCTGTTTTTTCGAATCAACACATACTGTTTTAAAATAGAATCTGAATGGTAAACAATGACTTCTCTTGTACCCCTCAGCCGTCCGCTCAGTTCTTCGGATCAGTTTTTTTTATTTTTATTTCTTGGTCGACTACAGGTTCCGCTTGTTTCCTTTACACCTACCTATGTATTTTCCTACTTCTTGTTGAAAATAAAATTCTATATTATTCGTTTCAAACTGTGTCACTTCTTATTCTTTTAACTCGGGGAATAAACTCTGCTTCATCTTCACTCGTTTAAGCCATTTTTAGAATTTCCTTTGTGCCTGTTGAGTGATGTAGTAGCATCTAATGGACACGAGATGGCGCCAGAGGATCATGTTGCAAACGGTTCTAGTCACAACCTGTACAAATGAAACCAACTAAATGTTTGCAAATGCTTATAAAACATCTAATTGTATAGAATAAATGTACCAAAGCTAGGAAATGTGTGGGGAAAAAAAAACCATTTTCTTTATTTTGGTCATTTTAAGATTTCTTTATTAGTGCCTTAAGCGGAAATTCCATGTTTTCAGCAGCAATTAACACAAAATGTATATATATTTAAAAAAAGCAAGAACACAAACCATAAAGAATAACATTTTTACAAGTTATTAATTCATAATATTTATGTTATATTTACCAAAGTCATATTTATATCATAACTTTTCATTATCGACTCCTCACTATATCAATATTCAGCCACTATTCTTCTGTGTGTGTTGTGCGAGCGAGTTACTGAAAATCTATTTACCGTCGGTCCTGTTGAGCTAAATATTCCAAATGCTAAAAAAAGAGCTAATTATTATAAGTGTATGGCACTAATATTTGGTATAAAAAAAAAATTGGTCAAAATTCACCGTTGGGGGAGGCTTGCTGTCTCAAAGTGCTTTTCTAGCATAACTCTCTCTTTGATAAAAAACGTATAAATTCGTAAAAAACATGTAAATTCTGTGATGAAGCCACACAGGTCGAGTCACTGGAGATTGTTTCAACATCAGGACTAATAAAGTCACATGGTTCCTTCAGTCTCCTGGAATTGACCTGATTCTGTGGTAGAACTCACAGGTTGTTGGACATATTTCTGCTTCAAAAAAAATGTAAAAAAATCCACCTGATGGAAGACAAAAGCTGTTTTTCCTCTGGAGGTCGTAAACTCTTTTAACCGGCGTCTCTCGCAGGAACAGCTGGCCGGAGTGTGTTTGCCAGGACGAGAAGAACTTGTATCTGTTCACATGGAGACGGATTCTTCTCCTGATATTCGTGGACTCGACGTGGCAGCGTGAAGGACTTTTGCAGATGTCTCGTGTTCTCTTTTCTCCTCCTGTTTGTTTTCTTTCTTTCCCTCCTTTTTTTCACTCAACAACCGGCTCTGCTAAATCTCCCACAGTTCCCTGAGTGTGTGTGTGTGTGTGTGTTTCTGGAGCAAACATCTTGAATACGTTTCATCTGCTCTGAAGATCCTGGCAGAAGACACGATGGCAGGAATGTCACCTGAACATTTGCTGGTCTATAAAGCAGCACGTGTGGTTTATGGCACTTGTTAAATAAAGGGAGGCTGGGTTTGGACCCTGAAGGCATCACTGGAAGACGTGGTCAAGTGGAATCCAGGCAGACGTGGAAGCACTTTTTTTTTTTTTTTTTTACTATAACTGTGATTTGTTTCATGACCACATGTTGATCCCTGATTCACATTCTTCACTTTTATTGTTGCAATTTTGTGTGTATTTTAAGTCGTTCAAAGAACCACAGTTTTGTCTGCACGACAACGTCATCCACTCTGGAATGTTGGTGGTGTTTTTGTTCTGTGGGTTTCTAGATATAAATAGAAAAAAAACAACAACATTTTTTAATTTGAAATTGACAGCTTTAAATCGTCTTTTTGAATTATAAAATTTACATTGGAGCATATATTCATAACTAATTGCACATAAACTCATGAAACTGTACAAAATAAATATTATTAATAGAGCAGAAAACAAAATATGATCCAATATACATGTTAATAAACGACTTTTACTTCATTATTATTGTTACTATTTAAATGATTTACCCACCCCTAAATATAATAAAAACAGCAAATTCAATTAAAATGAAAAGATTAATATAATTTAAATATATATAAATTAAATAATAGTAACGTAAAAATGTTCCCATTATCTTAAAAGAAAGGAACCAAATTCTTGTGTATCTATTGTCTATTTTAAAAAGTGTTTCTCTCCTGATTCTTTGTTAGTATTTGCTTGACATGAACTTGAATTTATTCCAAGTTGGAGTCTATCCCAGCTACTTGGGTTGAGAGGCAGGGGACACCCTTGAAGTCCATCAATCCACACGCGGCACTTTGAATGTGTTCTACAGTTCATGTTGAAAAGCTAATTTATTTATTTTTGATTACACTATTTCTTTTTAATAATTCATAGTTTGAAAGAAAATATTATATTACTTACTAAAATTAATATTTATGTTTCATATTCACTTCATTAATACATAAAGCGAATAAGTCAAAGAACATTTCATGATTTTTTATTTAAAACTGCAAACGTTCTGCAAAAGAACATGTAGTACCGGAGATTACCAGCAGGGGGAACATGCACGTAGCCGCACCTGATAAACGTCATCAAACGTGACAGCTCAGTGATGTTCGTCAGGTGAGTTACTGACAGTAAAAACTTCTCTTTCAACCCACATTCAGCAAAAATAACGAAGCCTGTGTGTTGTTGTTGCAGAACATGTGCGACTTGTTTGGTTGAAAGACCAGAACATTCCTGGTCTAAGCCTTGCTCATGGACACACCACACAGAAAAGAACCCGTCGACGAGTCTGCGAAACACATGTAAGAAACAAACCTGTCACAGAAAACACTCGCAAAACACGACCATCTTTGAAATTGAATCGTATCGTTGATGAATGAAATAAGTTATGTTAGCATACCAAGCGTTAGCTTGAGCTAAACTAGCATCGCAACTGAACACATGTCCAAAGTTAACTTCTATGTTTCATTCAGCTCAGCTGCTAGCAATAGTTGTGATGAGGTTTCATGAAACAGTTGATGTTTCATGATACATGTGTCTTTATATTTCAAGAGGCCACTAGATGGCGCTCTTTGTCGTCTAATATTTGAACCAGTTATTCAATTTGAGCGACGCCTACTGAGCTCTGACATTGTATCATGAAACCTCGTCGGCTGTTTCGCCATTTTTTACCACAATCTTTTGAGTTATTCAGTTTTGTAACAAATTAACTTTGTTATTTTAATTAACTTTTAATTTTAAATGCCGTACAAATGGCTGCCACAAATATTTTCGCCTTATATATTTACGATTAATTTCTCTTTATATTTTTTTTTTGGTAAAATCTTTTGCAACGACTTTAGTCACAGACATGGTGTTTTTTTTTATTTCTATTAGGCGTCATTAGTTATAACTGCTTTTTAATCATTTTAACACCTTTTTACAGATATAAGCAAATGCAACTATAACCTACGTTATTGTGACTTTATTTTACTTTTAATTTCATTTGTCCAATGCTATTGAATGCACCATCGTTGTTCCTACGTTATTGAACGCACCACACTCGCCCATTTTAATGCAATGAAAGCAGACGCCAGAACGTACTTCTTGTGTTCTTGTGTTCACTTCTAAGTGTTGCGGTACATTGCTATAGTTTTATGGCTTGTTGGTTTTTAAAAATGATTACTACAATTCCCTTTTTTTCTATTAAAAAAATGTTACATTAGAATTCTATGCTTCATACACTCTCGAGTACTTTTATTATTCCAGCCAAAAAAAAAGAGTTATATCTTTTATGAAGCTGATTTTCATCTCATGAACTTTCTTTTTCTGTGATTTTCATTCGTCCGCGGCTATTGAACGCACTGTAGCCGCTCCTACGTTATTGAACGCAACGCACTCCTCTTTGTTTATGCAATGAAAGCAGACGCCAGAACGTGTTTCTTCAGCGTTGTCCACCTTGTTGGACTCGTTTGACATTGTTATCGTTTTATACCTTGTTAAAGGTTTTTGAAAGCATTTCGTTTTTTCCTAAACTCAAGACCACTTTTCTATTGACCATGAATCATTAGGAGGTTTAAACCTTGGGGGGGGGGGGGGAATTTAGATAACGCCGGTCCCACCAATATATGGGTGACGATACCATCTTAAAAGTGTAAAATGCAGTTCAGCGTCACTCCTTCACATGTGGTTTGCTTTAGAACTCGATCAAGTTTCCATATTCCCGAGCGCTGAGGTCATCATCCTGTTCTCCAGTCATGTGTTCGCGTGAGGCTGAGGACGGCAGCGAGAACAGGTGGAAATAAAAAAAATGGAATAACGATAAGTTTATTTTGGTTTTCGTCGCCGTGTTGTGTCGCGCTGCTGTGACACTTGTTGATGCTGCAGCTGTCACGGCTTTTTTGGAAGAAAAGTTGTGGACGCGGTTGTTTCTTTTGTTTGCTCGTGTTTTTGTCTGGAATTCATGGATGAAGCGGCTCCTCTTTTAGCTAATGATACTGTGGACACTGGGAAGGTTTGTCGTAATGACTAGTTTGGAGTTTGAAGAAGTTGTTTTTCCTTTTCATTCCGGTTGAATTTTGAAAACGGACATGTGACCGAAGAGGTTTCGCTCAAGAGCACGTCAGTAACTGGTCTTTGAAGAGACAATTTTCGTTTAATTTTAATGCAAAATATTCCATCAGAATATATATGTAAAGTCTTCCAGCTACTGCCACCTTGTGGCTCGTTCTGGTTCCTTCGCCCGCTGTGGAGAGAACGTTGACTTTTCCTCCCGTTTATGACCTAAAATTAAACAATATTTTAGGTTTTAAAATGACACCTTAGGCTTGTTGTGGAGCCAGAGACACAGGCTAATAACCAGTGGCAGCCACGGCCACATGTGAAGACCAGCTGTGGAGGTGGGCTCTGTCACTCTCGTAATGACTGGCTTGTCCAGTTCTCTTTGAATCACCTCACCAAGATACCCAACCCTTGGTTTTTCCTTTCGTCTGAACTTGGAGGGTTATTAAGTAAAAACAGACAAACCTCAAAGTAGGCTTGTGGGCCAATTTTCACTGTGAAACAGAATTTTGTGTTTTCTGGATTTATTTACAAACCAACCATTTCCCAGATCTGACTATATCACTTATGGCTACACTGGCCAACGCAAAATACAACATTGTCTCTTAGTTAGTTCCCCCCGCACTTTGATTCTACATGGCAACGTTTGGTAATTTTAAATACTTTTCTTTGGATTTGGAATAAAGTCTAACCAAGATTTATGGCCCTTTTCCACTAGCCCTGATCTCTATTTGTTTCTGCTCTCCACCAGCACGGTACATTGAAACAAAAAACATTATCAGAACCTTCTCCGCTCTGCTTCTAAGCAAGACAAGTCGGCACTAAAAAGTTGAGCAACTGGCGAGCGTTGATTGGTCAGCGAGTGACATCAATGAAGAGTCAGCAGCACGACTCCCGATACAAGTAACACTAAAGTTAAAAAAATTATTTATTATATTTTGGACCGAAAAATTGACCAGACCGTTTTGACTGGTAAGTACTCGAATGCCTCCAAGTTTCGCTGCACTATGTCATGATGGCCTCGGCCAACCGTTTGTAGTAAGCAAAGCCAGTGGAAACGCAACACAACGGAGTCAAGAAGGTGGGAACTGCTTAGTGGAAAAGCTGCTTTATGGTGGCCCCAAGTTGAGTTTGAAACCCTTTTGAATTATTGTAAGGTCTTAAAAGGCAACGGTTTCAAAATGGACTTCCCTGTCCTTTGAGACCCTTTCCAGAAACCATTGGAGTCATCTCCCCTTGTAGTGTTCAGGAAGGTGTTCTTGCAGTCACAAACCTAATGACTATTGTTGAAGATTAGCCTTTCAACTCTTTCTTCACGTCGAGTCTTCATGACTGAAAATGGTTTACTCCAACTCCAAGATACTTTAAATCCACAATCTGGGATTTTCCAACCGTTTCCTATTGACTCAGATGTTCTGATTCCCAGGTTTAACTTTGCTTTACTTTATATTAACGACTCGTGGTCCTGGCTAATGGAGACAAGATCTTTAAGTGAGTTTTGGAATCAGCACTGAAATCTGTGCTAACGTGATTTTAGTACTCTGAGACCCATACCGTACCGTACTTCCAACGCCCCCCTAGTCTAATCTATATTTGAATCCAATGATATTTTGAAAATATTGTCGCCATCTTATCTCCGCACCCTCATCATCCTACCTATAACGCCTCACATCCGATCCTCCTTTGACTTAACTTTGAGTCTCAGAGAGATGTCAGAGCTTCTCTACAGATAATCAGGGATCAACGATCTCTGGTTCTTTTATGTTATTCCGGGTCAGACTGTAAACCTCTTTCAAGAGTAAATCTGAACAATCTTCTTCACCTCTCTGCTCTATTTTTCATCTGCAATCTTCAAACTCTTCAGTTAACATGCAGAGACGGACTCCAGGAATGTTCTTTAATCAGCCTTAATTACAGTTTCCCAGACGCGGGTGATCTCAGGTCAGTTGTTAATCCACATTTCTGGTTCAAGAGTTCACAGAGAAACAGCTTCTTGACTGTATAATGCAAAATCCTTTGGCTGGTATATGCTTTGTACACCTAATTAAAATGTTTGCAATTTTTTACGTGCTTGTGAAAATACAACCTTAGCAGTCGGGGATAGTCTTTTGATCTATAGTATATTTTTTTAAATGGTGAAAATAAAAAGTTGTATCTTTACGTTTTGATTGTTGTGAAATTGTGTTTTCTGGCACGAGCATGGATGCAGTGTTGTTGTGTGATACATTATGTAAATGAAAGAAGATGTAGAAAGTACATTTAACGATTACACGGACATAGAACTTGAGCAAACTGCATAGGTCAAAGGGGATTGCAGTAAAGCATTGTTCCGAAATTTGTTCTGGATTCTACAGCAGAATTTGGCGTAAACCTGATGCAATTTGAAGGACAGCATTTGCCATCAGACTTGCAAACTTTGTATTCGTGTGTCACTTTGTATCTGCTTGAGATTTAATAAACAAACTTGGTAATCGACCCCTATCAGTGGTTCAGCCCCAATATTTAAGAATGTAAACTGGGGTCTTTTGTAAAGAGGTTTTAAGCCTGTAAATATCTTGCTTTACAGGTCGTTGCGCATCAAATCAACATCCGTTACTTGTCACTTTCTTTGGTTCTTATTTTGTCGGTTAACGTCCAGCTCTTAACGCCGTCGTACAACTCCGCTACAGGTAGTCTTTCCCAATCGATGGCGACTGTTTTACATGGTGTCAGACAACAGTCGCCGGAACGTACCCCTTCCATGTTGCGTTACACCCTGATCAGACTAGTCTTTCCCTGTTGTTTTCTTGAACTGTGTTGAACTTGTCTATAAATTGAAATAAAAAAATAATACATAAAAAGACCTAACAAGTTAGTGAAGCAAGTTTAATCGTTTTTTGGTTGACAATTTAAATTTCAATGTAAGGTCCTCTTTTGTTCTTAGAGATTAAATAGTTGTTTTAAATTTTCATTAATAAATATTTACTTAATTCAATTAGATATATTTCCCTCCTTTTTATAAATGTTATATTACACATTATTGAGCTATATATATATGAGAAACTTAAAGAAAGATTTTCTCAAAATGTCACTGTTAATTATATTAATGAATACATTTTTGGCCCCTAAAAAAAGTATCAATTAAATTCTATATAAATCATTTGTCTCGTATTATTTGCTTTTTGTTAAATATATTAAAATAAACTTCATATCCTGATCCATCTTATTGAAAAATAAACATTTCTTTACATCTAATATGCCAAAAAACTCTGCATTATTGTTTTATATATATATATATATATATATATATATATATATATATATGTCCCTCTATTTTCTTTTCAACAGTTGGTTTGACGCCCCCAGACTCGGTAAAAGAGTTGCCGATGTGAGCTCCCTTCAAAAACGTCTTGTCCGGAATGTGCAGAATAAAGTTATTAATATTCTCTCAGCCTGTGTTTCTGTGCTGCAGCATCATCAGGAGACTGCAGCCGGCGACAGGTGACTCGTCTTCTCAACGTCTCCGTGTCTGCACTCGCATGTAAGCAGCTCTCGCTGAGGAACTCTGGGAGAGCAGGTTGAATAAGTCCAGATTTAGAAAAGAGAGGGGAAAAAAGTCACACATGTGCGATGCAGAGTTTCTGGCTGACACGTCTTCCAAACACTGCGTGCCGGGCTGTGAGTGTGTTGGACGGGTCAGTCGAGTCGAGTCTGACAGGAGAAAAACAGTCTGGTGCGAGTCTGACTCGTAAACCACAGCTTCATCTTTATTCATGGTCAGCGGGGAGTGTCGTCGTAGCATGAGGGGAAATGACAAAATAATCAGGCTGAACATTTAGAGCCGAAACCACCCGTGATGAATATCCAACAGCATTTCAACATATTCAGTCCTGAAAAGAATAGATTTAAAAGTCGTCCACGACCCCAACGTGGTCCTGCAAGTCTTCGTCCTTTCCTGGTGGATCAGACGCTATAAATTGTTCGCTCACGCTTTTGTCAGGCACAAAGTCACAGAACAGGACGTTGGAAAGTCGCCCGGAGGCTGGCGAGTGCCAAGACCGGCCGGTTTAACAGTCCAGAGGAACGCCCGGAACAATCGTTTGATCCGATCAGACATCGCTAGACGATTGTTGTTTTACTTTGGAAACCAGTCTTTAAGACGAGTGAGCTCCTCACAAAACAAATTATTCTTATTAGGATTAGATGCAGGAATGGGTCGAGTATTTAAGGAAATGTATTGAAATCAAAATGTTAATCACTTAGAAACTTATTACCTATTTATGAATCAAGTACTTTTAAGGATGAATAATCAATCCTGCAAAAAAGTAAAGTTAATCCTTTACATAATCAAAGTTTGTTTAGAGGTCTTATGAAAATACTTAATTATTGTTTGATATATTCCCTTATTTTATAGGTGCTTATATCTGCTAATACGATGCGTATCATGATACATATATTGTTATACTGTAGGAACAAAGATATATTTGTAGTATTGTCGAGTACTTGACTCTGGTGTTGCAGAATTTACAGACCACATGACTCTTGACGAAGTCGAAACTGATTTCATTTGTTTTGAAACTAAAATATGTCCAAACATCAGTTTTAAAAGCTGCTGGAGTCACTGTATCCTCTTGTCCTCAGTCATCGCTGGGAACTCGCAAGATTTCGTTGCTCCTTTACCAGCGGAGGATATATGTATTTTAAACATACTTAATCGAAACATAAACCATAAAAGTACTATGATAAAACATAGTAATGTAATATAAAAAAAAGTATTAAGATGTGTAATATCAATATGGTATCGTGGGGAAAAAAATCAATATGTACTTCAAGTTAACTTTTTGTGCAAGAGATTTGCAATATTTAAAATATATCGTATGGAATTACCCCTGCTTTGACCTTGGCTCCTGCAAAAGATTTGAGTGAAGTTACCTGAGAGAGATCGGGTCAAAAAGTTACCGACATGTTTGGTCGTTCACCTCGTCTTCCATCATCAAGTCATGACTGAGGTATTTATTGGCTTCTCCTCCAGAGATGGTCGACGAGGAAAAGATGCCAAACGTGGGTCAAACTGCTGCTGATTTGAATGATGACACTTCAATGGTATGTTACCAAAAGATGCCCTCAGGCCCCGTCAATCACTCTTCTGCTGAATTGAACCGACAAGTGTGGCTCTGGACAAGTGTCATTAAAGCGTCAGGATCGTGGCGAGGATACAACTGTTTTATCTTCTTTAACTATTTACCAGATCCAGGAGGATCAGCTGATCCATGTTGCGTTGGCTCTTCCTCAGATGCGTGTCTTGTTCAGACGGGTTTTAAGAACGCGTCGATCCAAACCTGCCAAGGAAGGATCCACGTGGACGAATAATTGTGCAAGAAAAACAAAAGATTCAAGGTTGTGTCTTTTGGCAAAGATGGTGTTTTGTTGCCACGAGAACTTGTGTGCGATGTTTCATTGTGTTGGTGGATCGTCAATAGAGGGCGCGCTCAGAGATTTAATAGGTTATATTAATCCTCAATTATTTCCACGTTAAATAAATGGTTTAGGATGTGTAGAGTTGACGGAGATGATGAAACTGCAGGCAAGCATGTGACCCGTGGCTTCTTTCTGATTGGTTTACTTCAGAGAGTTGTTTTGCACTTGAGCAATTTTGAACAGAGTACAAAATGTTTTATACCCAACTGCTAATCACATGTAAAATGTACTTTAACTAAAAGCTTTTTTATACTAAAGTATATAGTGTCTCTTTAAAAAAATAAATAAAGCAAAATCCAGTAGTTCTTTTGGATACACAGCAGCTAAATAGTAATTTTTTCTATATCTATGTCCCATCGTGTCCCATAATGTTCCCCCTTATACTGTAATTGCTGTTTAAAAGAACAGAAAGTACTTTTAGAGTCAACGTAATGTTTGAGGAAAGTTGGGCTTTGCTGTAAAACCCCTCAGAAGGTTCCTTCAAGTAACATGACTCTAACTTGGTCATAAAGTTTGGTTTAATGAACGCTCAGCTGTTTTCAGAGAACCTCAGCAGATGTAATTCATGCCCTGATAAGTTCTGGTTGGTTTATCAAATGCAAACATGGAGGCTGCACGGGAATGTTTATTTTAGGAAATTACATCTAGCTGTGAGGTGAAAAGAAGAAGAAAGAAGAAAAAAAAAATAGACCCTAATGTCTAAAGAATCCTTATTTTGATGTAGTTATTGGCTATAATGGTTATAAAATTGGTTATAAAAGTCACTGACTTTTACCTTCTTAATCTTTTTTTTTCAAATTTCTTTAAAGGTCAATTAATGTCAAACTCTGACTCTCATCATGACCATGTTTTGAACCTTTTGCTTTATAAAGTTTGGCTGAAATCTGGGAGAACGAGAGGTTACGAGAGCGTAGTCCATTATAAAGTAACGATGGCTTCACTCCTCCTCCAGCCAGCTGTAATCACACTCCGCTTTGTTTACACAACGAGTCCCTTGGAGGTGGAGACCTCCGAGTTTGATGACGTGTGGTGACAAACCTTGATGTTTGACCAATTACAGCAGGGTAGGCGTGGTTATGGTAAACAAGATTTCCTCTCCAGAAAAACAAAGTACAAACATACTGATGATATAATAGAGTCCAACATCAATTTAAGACACACTTAAATCAACACATTAGTTGCTCTTTAAACATTGTTTTTTATTGATAAAAACAAAGATGGTTTTCCAGGTAAAAGTCATTGACGAGTGTTTCCTTTAAGTTCCTCGATGCAGCCGGTGTGAATGGCACAGACAGCCCAGAGACGGAAAATGTCTGTTGTGTAACAATCGGGAGGCTTTGAACCGCCCCCTCTTATTATGCAACCGCCGGGTGCACCTGTACTCACCCCCAACATCTCCTCTTTTACCCACCGCCGGGTGTTTGTTGTCAGAAAACACTCTATTAGTTTGACCCTGTATGTCAAAATGACACTTTTTTTTTTTTTTTTTTCGTTCCCTGTGGTTTAACTTGTCCCGATTCTCGCCACCGCCGGCAGGAAGCAGGAAGAGGCCAGGAGACGTCTCACTCCGACCTCCACGAGTTGAAAGAGATGCAACAGTCGAGGCATGATGGATGGATCCCGGCAGTCTAATAGTGTTGCCCTCCTCTACAGAGGAAGAACAAATATCTGCCAGCACTGAATGATGTGTGGCCCCCGCTCGCGCCGCCGAGGGTTCCCCTCATGTGGCCTTCGCCGAAGACTCGACGATAACGCATCTGAGAGGAGAGTCGGAGACAGTGCCGGGAATGAAATGAGACATGAGGCGAAAAATAAAAACGGGTTATAGAAGGAAGGGAGAGACTGACATTGAGAGAGCTCGGCTCTGTCAGGCCGCCCTCCGTTTAATGTGATTGAATCTGTGTTTACGCTTCATATTTGGACTCGGGGTCGCGATACTTCATCCGGCGTTTTTTTTTTCCGCCGGCTTCGTCCGGAATAGATAAAGACGAAACAAACTTCGCCCGCGTGATGAAGCCTCGCAAACTTTTCCCTCATAATTTACTGCACACAACAGCAAGCCGACGTCCCCGGGGTGTCTTCGCCGAGACCTTTTGGCCCAGCAACGAGCGCTATACACCTGTAATATAAATGAAGCCTGGCGGCGGCGAGATGGACACCTGAACCCCGTCCAAAAAGCTGCCGCCCGATTTTCCCGAGCTCTTGATTTATCTGTTGGAGGGCAAACGAGTTTGTAAGCTAGAGGTCTGCAGCAATTTTCAAAAGGCATTACAAATGTTAGCAACAGTTAGCGAAAAGTATATTCGGAACTTCTTTATCACTTTATTAAAGTGATAGTAACACTCATTTTCTACTCGCCCTCGTGTCGACTAAGACCCCTGGTGCCGGGGACCGGAACAGGTCCATGAGACATTTGTAACTGGGCCACAAAGACATAAAAAAACATATTAAATAATCTGTTCTATTGAATATTACTGCCATTGTTTTGATTGTTTAAGCGCTTTGTGACCCTGGTCTGGAAAAGCGCTATACAAATAAAAATGATTTGCTTACATACACGTAGATGCAAACACATCTTATTGTAACAGTCCAGAGCTCTTGCTGAGTCAGCGTTACCGTAGGATCGCTTGGTTCCGCTGCACCTGTTCCAGACGCCACAACTCGTGCTCCCCATTGTGTAGTTACAAGTGTGCGTTCATGTTTATCTACATGTAAATCAATGGAGAGCCACTATGTCACGCAGTAAATCGTTGCACTACCCTATGGAAACTTGGATGCGTCACCTTTGGGAGTGGAAGGGTCAACGGCTAAGGATGTGTTTCAGACGATATCTATAGATTACCATTAGCTAACCAATCAGAAATTCATCAGGAAGAAGACAAGATGGCTACATCTTTTTCTTTTCTTTTTTACCCCATTAGGATGAAGAGATACAATTCTTCCACTTTAATCTATTTCTACTTTCCACTAACGTTAGACCCCCTAGTGGATCGACCTTCTATTTCAATGCAATTTGAGGGGTAGAGAAAAGGCGAAATTGTTGCCAGAAACTGTAATGCATGCTTTTCATTGTTGGCCAGAAGGTTTACAACGGAAACTAGATGTAGTAACTTTTCTTTAACGTTATCACTGATTCTTATACAGTGTCACTGGTTTAGGTAACAAACTCCCCAACAACATTGTTTTGACTCTTCTGGCTGGATTAAAACTGACCCTGTTTAGACTTAATCTTGACCTGAACCCCCCCAATAAACAAAAACAAAACTGAGATTAGCAACTTTATTCCAGTTGTATCTGTGTTTGTTTAAAAAATGTCTTGCTTAAAAAGGTTGGTAATATTATTTGCGTTACCAAACTTCATTTCTTTGGATTGTTATATTATCTTGTTGAACTAGTTTCAAATAATACAGTTTGTGACATAAGCTTTTCGCCTCTTTTAATTGGATTGAAGGCCACGTATGGAGCCGCGAGAGCTTGTTCCTTGAAATACTGTTTATCAACTGAATGAATACTTACAAGTTGTCTTTGAATGCAGTTGTTTTGCTCTTAATCAAATGTATTTGACTCAACAAAGTCTGTAAAAGAAAATCATAAAAACAATTCTTGCGGGTGTCAATTAGCTAAAATCTGGAGATACAATAGTATCACGATAAAGGGGCAACAATATATTTGTAGTATTGTCGAGTACTTGACTCTGGTGTTGCAGAATTTACAGACCACATGACTCTTGACGAAGTCATAACTGTTTTTTATTAGTTTTGAAACCAAAATGTGTCCAAACATCAACTGCTGGAGACACTGTATCCTCTTGTCCTCAGTCATTGCCGGCATCTCGCAAAATTTCATTGCTCCTTTACCTGGAGAGGACGTATATATTTAAAAAATACTCTATGAAATACAAACCTTAGAAGTACTAAGATTAAGACAAAGTAATGTAATATAAAAAAGATTGAGATGTCTAATATTGATACGATATCGTGGGGATAAAAATCAATATGTATTTCATTTTTGTGTAAGAGATTTGCATTATGTCAAATATATCGTATTGAATTATCCCTGTTTTGACCTTGGCTCCTGCAAAAGGTTTGAGTGATGTTACCTGCTGTCTGTGGCTTGACTTAAACAAACAGTGTCTTTGTAATAGCCATGACATTCATGTAAACCTGAAAAAATGGAAGCAATCTTGGTTGCTGCTGGAGTCGACTGTATCCTCTTGTTCTCAGCCATCGCCAGGATGATGGGAATTCATTGTTCCTTTAGCTGCGGAGGACGTAATGACTGCTGCCATCTAGTAGTTGGTTTAATGGCAATAAAAAATGCTATGAATATTTAATTTTAATGAATAAATAAATTCTTTTTTTTTTTAAACAGACTTTATTGAAATATAAAACACTAACTATGGTAAAAAATATGTATTTGTATCCATATTTCATATATCCCTAATATTTAATACATTCTAATCTATATACACTGTCTATATATTAATATATTTTTGCTGCAAATTGCTAAAGATTAATATAAATATAATTCAATTTCTCCCACACAGAATTATAACGATATTTTCTCTCTGATTAAAGCAGTTTATCAGTGATTTAACACTCACTACACCAGCGAGGAGTGAAACCGTAAACACAACTCTCACCTAGACGTCTCAGCTGTGTTACAATAACCTCTTCGACTCTCCGGACAGGAATATTGTCTTCAGTCGAAAGCGTCGCTTCATCTTCTCGCCGTTACCGCGGCGCGTGTTTGCTCGTCCGCGGAAGGAAAAACAATCCAACGAACGCATCAAATAATCATGAATCAATTTGAGGCCGGTTTGGAAATTCCAAACAGAGAATCCCATTCGATATTCACCCGGACCTCCGTGTCTTGTGGCGTGTAAATACATCGCAGGATGGCGATTATGTGCTTGACCTTTCGACCCCCAGAGTCAAGGGCAGACTCGTAGGAACCGAAAGGTTCACGCCGGGTCTTGACGCACCTTCCCTGCTCGTCTCTCCGCATTCATTTCGTATTAAAAACTATCTTGTATAATGAGTTCTTTAGCCGCCCCCCCCCAACCCATCCACAAACGTTTCCATGGATACCCACAGAGAACTCAAGGACAGGTACGCTTGCAAATGAGATATCTTCGGATCACATGTCCACGGCGCCGCAACACGGCGTCAAACGGAGCATCTTTATATAGTTGAGACAGAAGCGCTCTCGCTCACTCGGGGAACCAATCTGATCACTTGACGCCGTTTGTTTCTACATCTGCTTTCTTTGTGCGCCACGTGTTGTGCTGGCGCTCGAACCACAGCAGACAGGAAGAGCAGATACACTTCAATATGGCTCCGGATTACAAGAGCAGACTGTCCCTCTGCTGTCGTAAAACAAAACAAAAAAAAAAATCCAGATATAAATAATGTCGACACAAAAGCGGAGCGTCTTAAATCATCCCTTCATTTTATTTTGTGCAGCAACAGGAGTTGTTTTTCAATCCAGTTTCCAGGAGGGTCGGATCTCTCCGTGGTCACCCGTCTGATGCCCCCCCGCACGGCGGCGTGGGCGTCGCAGTTTGGTGGGTTCTATTCCAAATCCCACCACAGGTTGTTGCCGCATCAATCTGTGCTGCAACCAGAGGGACTTCCCACACAAGCCCGCTAATTTTATTTCCAGTACCTGCCTGGATGTTTAGAGCGAGAGACGAGTCTATTAACGACGGCCATTAAATAACGCGCTGATGGGTTTTTTGTGCCGAAGAAAAGTGGAAAATCACTGTTGCTTTAAAGTACAAAAGTATAGAATGAGGTCCAGAAAATTTGGCTTTAGGAAAAAAAGGGTGTGTTAAATAATGACAAAAGTATATTAGAATATTAAATGGTTAAATTTAACATTTTAAATTATTTTTTGTTGTTGTTGGAATGTTCTTTTACACATTCAATTCAATTTCAATTTAAAGTGTCTTATCATAACAAAGTTATCTCAGGACACTATACAGTTGAAATAAGACTACAGTTGATTAAGGAAAAATAGATCCCAGCAATTCAACAAAGAGCAAGAAACAAAACACTGTACAGTGAGCTATGGCGAGGAAAAACTTCCTTTTAGAAGGCAGAAACCTCGAGCGGAACCAGACTCATTGTTGACGGCCTGCCGCTTTGACATTGAATTATTCATTTTATAATAATTATATTAAATAATTGAAGTTTTGTTGAATATTCAAAAAAATCAATGTGGAAATGCTGGTGTAACATTTCCAACAAATTATCGTAGAGACATAATTTTCATTGGAATTCAAATGTATATGTAAAAAAATGTATTCACTTAGATGTATTTATTTAAAAAAATTTAAAAAAGAAATACACAAAACCATGTTTAAACCTTTTAATAGGAACTATTAAAATAAATTATTAAAATAATGGAATTTCAAACTTATTGAAACTTGTTGAAAGTTATTGAAATGTTTTCAACCATTCTCTATTCTGATGGCACTGATGTACTTCCATAGATTTGTTACAAATCCCCCGAAAAGTCAAAAAGTTTCTATTTGATTATTCAAGTAATTTAAAAAACAAAATAAAACACCACCAGATTTTCTTTGACGTAACATTCGCTTGTACCCACCTTCCCTCGGCTAGCTTAGCATGTATATATTTGGACTTTACCTTCACTTAACGCCCCAAACCTCAACGAAAATTTTAGTATTTGGTTCTACGTTGTAGCATCTTTTTGAATGTTGTCTTCCATCTTTAAATCATCCTCTAGTCAACCGAGGTTTGCTAGCAAAGAGACCACGAGGGATTACAAATATAAGTGATTAATTATTCTGGATAGTTCATCTTTATTTAAAATTGATTTAACAACATTTAAAATTATTATCAGGCCCATCACTTTTTGCCTTTTTAGCAAATGTTTTTGCATATAAAACTATTCCACTTGCATGAATACTATTGTAGCAAATTTATTTAAAAGTATTGTCTTTCTGTTTTACACCCTCCTTTGTGATCTTGAACATGGGTGTCAAATAATTGACCAGTAGTGGCGCTGTTCCTGCTTTTCTTCTTTGAAGGTTTTTTAAAAACAAGAGCAATGACTGTTAACTGTTGCCCAAAATGATGAATGTGTCTAGAAGAACCGAACTGTTGACGCTCACTGACCACTTTTGACAAATGACTCTACAGTTTTCAACCTGATGCTTCAAGATAAATATATACTACATTTTTTTTTTTAATATATATTAATTTATGCAGAGTTTCTTTTAGTGAGTGGTCAGTGTTTATTTATTTATTATTTATCCAATTTCTTTTTGCATAAATATCTCCTAAAGCTGACCAGAAAATCCCTCAACTTGTTAGTTTTTTTAAAAACTTTTCCATTTTTCAAGAAATAATATATATATATTAATAAAGAAATTTGATCTCTATACATTCGGCTCACTATACAGTTCGAAACAATATATTCGGCTCACTATGTGATATATTCGGCTCACGATACGGTTTGAAACAATATATTCGGCTCACAATACGATATATTCATCTCACGATGCGATAAATCGGCTCACTATGCGATATATTCAGCTCACGATACGATATATTCGGCTCACGATATATTTTTCTCACGATGCGGTGTATTCGGCTCACGATACGATATAATCGGCTCCCGATGCGATATAATCGGCTCCCAATGCAATATAATCGGCTCATGATGCGATGGATTCAGCTCCCGATGCGATATAATCGGCTCATGATACGATGGATTCAGCTCCCGATGCGATATAATCGGCTCATGATGTGATGGATTCAGCTCCCGATGCGATATAATCGGCTCCCGATGCTATATAATCGGCTCCCGATGCGATATAATCGGCTCCCGATGCGATATAATCGGCTCATGATACGATGAATTCAGCTCCCGATACGATATAATCGGCTCACGATGCGATATAATCGGCTCCCGATGCGATATAATCGGCTCCCGATGCGATATAATCGGCTCCCGATGCGATATAATCGGCTCATGATACGATGAATTCAGCTCCCGATACGATATAATCGGCTCACGATGCGATATATTCGGCTCACGATGCGATATATTCGGCTCACGATGCGATGGATTCGGCTCATGATACGATATAATCGGCTCATGATACGATGGATTCAGCTCCCGATGTGATATAATCGGCTCACGATGCGATATATTCGGCTCACGATGCGATATATTCGGCTCACGATGCGATGGATTCGGCTCATGATATGATATAATCGGCTCATGATGCGATGGATTCAGCTCCCGATGTGATATAATCGGCTCACGATGCGATATATTCGGCTCACGATGCGATATATTCGGCTCACGATGCGATGGATTCGGCTCATGATACGATATAATCGGCTCCCGATGCGATATAATCGGCTCATGATACGATGAATTCAGCTCCCGATACGATATAATCGGCTCACGATGCGATATATTCGGCTCACGATGCGATGGATTCGGCTCATGATACGATATAATCGGCTCATGATACGATGGATTCAGCTCCCGATGCGATATAATCGGCTCCCGATGCGATATATTCGGCTCACGATGCGATATATTCGGCTCATGATGCAATGGATTCGGCTCATGATACGATATAATCGGTCATTATACGATATAATCGGCTCATGATACGATATATTCAGCTCCTGATCCGATATAATCGGCTCACGATGCGATATATTCGGCTCACGATGCGATATATTCGGCTCACGATGCGATGGATTCGGCTCATGATACGATATAATCGGCTCATGATACGATGGATTCAGCTCCCGATGCGATATAATCGGCTCACGATGCGATATATTTGGCTCACGATGCGATATATTTGGCTCACGATGCGATGGATTCGGCTCATGATACGATATAATCGGCTCACGATGCGATGGATTCAGCTCCTGATACGATATAATCGGCTCACGATGCGATATATTCGGCTCACGATGCAATATATTCGGCTCACGATGCGGCGTATTCAGCTCAAGATACTATGCGATTTTAGGACACACTGGATTTTAGTGATGTCATGTAATAGTTCTACTCTTGTGCTTAAAATTAAAAGAGCCAAAAGTCAAAATACTTTCATACATCAGCTTTAAAAGATGCTTGAATCGACTGTATCATCTCATCCTCAGTCATTGTTCCTTCAGCTGTAAAGCTGCACCGACATGAACAATCGCTGTGAATATTTGCATCTTAATTGTAAATTTAAAAAAAATGTAAATATTTTTATTGAATCGCAATTTGGTGAAATGTAAACCATAAAACAACTCTGATAAATATAGAATGTCATTTAAAAGTCCAGTGCTGTTGAACATGGATACAGTAAAGTGAAAAATAAATATATATAATTTTTCCAGCATCCCTGATATGAATCCACTTATATTTTACACTTTAATAGATTTTGTCTTCATGTTTTATTTTTAGGCAAATAATCCATAAGTTAATTTCTATTGTAATATATCCAGTGTTGAATTGTAACCTCCAAGGAGAGACACACACCGTCCACACCCTCCAGTATCATGTGAGTAAACAGTCTGTTCGTCCCTATAGAGCCTCTATATACCATATGTCTCGCGCTGCCAGAACTTATCCCAGCCTGTTCTTATGTTTCCACGAGGCTCCGTCCTTAATGCCTCTCCGCCGCTCCAATCATTTCGGACGTTATTATCAATTCAAATTAGCGTCGTCAACACATGACGGGTAAATAATGGCATTCTTCCAGTCCAATCTCCTGGTGGTGTAATGTTGGAGGAGCTCGATGTCGTCCCAGTGGTGAGCTTATTAGCGGCGTTCTCACTTCCTCCACACACATCTGCATGGCAACCAACTTGTTTGTCTTCCCCGTCTCCTGTCCTTCCTTTATTGGTCTTCACTTTCCACTCGCTGTTATCTAACCGAGCTGTACACAAGTGTACGCGGTTCATGGGAGAACGCCGAGAGGGTCGACGCTCAAATTAAAAGGAATAATATCCAATTAATGTTGTGAAAGTGTTTCGTAAACAACGACGTGATGAAATTAAGTCGCTTAAGAAACTACACAGGTGTTTTTTTTAATCTTCAGAAGGTGTTTTTACGAGTGATTTATGCAGTGGAAGACAATTCAAGTTCATCAGGGCCACGTTTTATACAGTGTAGTATAAAGTAATTGAAGTAATACAATCAAGCTAAATGTGCCAAAATGTCTATTCTATTGTGTTTTATTATACATTTTATACGTTTTAAAGTCTCCATTTTCCAAATATTTAAAATTTTCTTGAATCTTTTTGATGGGCACCACATACTTGTAAAAAGGAAAAAGTTTTTCCTAAAAAAAACAACCTCAAGTCATATTTAAAGACTAGTAAGGAATATTTGAAATGGATACAAAATACAATTCTTAGGTTCTCCATGATCTTTGTCCCTCTGAGGGCCTTATTTTGAATTAATAAGTAATGATTTATTATTCCATATATATTAACTTTTAAATTAAAAATATTAAACTATTTAAAGAGTTAATCTTTTTCAGATAAAATGATTTACATTGTAAATAATTCCAGTTATTTCATCTTTTAGATTTGAAGGACCTCAGCTCAACAAATACCTGGCTAATTAACAATTCATCTGCTCTACTGGGATGAACTTTTTAAGAGGTTTTATTAGGGAAATGCATTGTGGGAGTGCGTTTTTAGCTGGGCCGTGTTGTGGCTTTTTAGCCTGAAGTTTAACATGTCTGCTCTAGACTTCATACCAACATGAAAATGTACCCTCTTTTTTGTATTTTTTCTTCTACCTTTTTTTTGTACCGCATCTCCTCCTATGAATTTTATCCGATTTTAACCATTCAAAATGTAATCAGTTCGGCTTTTTTTTTTTCTTTTCGAAATGCGGGTTATGTTCTACCTTTCTTTCTCTCTTCAACTCTTTCTTATTTTCCTCTTTTTCATACACTTCTTTTCCCTCATTCACTTAAATGGGAAACATTTTCAACTTCAATGTTTCACTTTGACCTTCAGATACTTTCATTTACTCACACGTCATTCAACTTTTAACAACGCAATTTACACATTTACTACTGCTAATAATACTACTTCTTCTGCTTCTACTACTAATTCCACTAATTCTATTACCAATTCTACTTTTACGACTAATTCTACTTCTTCTTCTACTTCTACTACTAATTTTACTTCTACATATAGTTTCACTTTTACTATTACTTCTACTACTAATTCTACTACGTATTTTGCTGCTACTACTACTACTTTTACTATTACTTCTACTACAAATTCTACTACTTCTTCTACTACTACTTCTATTTCAAATTGTACTTCTACTACTTCTTCTACTTCTACAACTTCTACTTATTTTACTCCTATCACTTTTTCTATTACTTCTACTCTTACTCCTACTACTGCTTCTACTACTAATTCTACTACTTCTACTTCTACTCCTACTACTTATACTACTAATTCTACTACTTATACTTCTATTACTACTATTACATCTACTTCTTTCAAGCATTTTAGTTGAAAGATACTGCATTCACACTGCATTTTCTTCTGGAAATGAAATTCTTCTATTTGGCCCACTACCTTGACTGCTTAACGTTTTTGGCCCCATGTAAGTAAGTAAGTAAGTAATATTTATTTATATAGCGCTTTTCGAGACCAGGGTCACAAAGCGCTTAAACAATCAAAATGATACTCAAAAAAGTACATACTTTAAAGATCAAGATAATACTGAGAACAACACAGGAGTTCGAGAAATTCAAGGAAAAGCCTGAACAAATAGAAACGTCTTAAGATGTTTCTTAAAGGAGTCAGTAGATCCATCAAGCGCAAAGAGAGAGGAAGATCGTTCCAAAGCTTAGGAGCAACAGCCTGAAAAGATTTCTCTCCTCTGGTCCTGAACCGTGTTCAGGAACCATCAGTAGATTCTGATCCACAGACCTCAGAGCCCGAGCTGGGGTGTAAGGCTGGATCAGATCACTGATGTAAGGAGGAGCCTGACCATGAATAGATCTGAAAGTAAGAACCAGAATTTTAAAGTTGATCCTGAAAGAAACTGGAAGCCAGTGAAGAGATTTAAGGATCGGAGAAATGTGAGTTCTTCTACTTGAGCGGGTCAGAATTCTCGCTGCAGAGTTCTGAATCATGTGTGATTCATAATTTTTTTTTTAATGACATTTGAATTTTGATGTAAAATTAACTTAAGGGGAATTTATTTTGAGTATTTCTTGTGACTGGATTTTTAGTTTGAGGATCAATTAAGGAGAAAAGTTTTTCAAACGTTCCAAACTTAACTCTTAAACTTAAACTTTTGTATTGATCAACGAGCTCCATGAATACAAAGACGATTAAACAGTGGTGAGTATTAATCAAGGAAAGTCATAAAAATGTTTGTCAACGTTAACTTCTGAGTATGAAAACGACGCCTGACGTCACAGCACTAGTTTCTGGCCTTTGATTTTCCAATATCTTTAATCTTCACTCTTTAGTTTTCCCCTGAAGTCGGCGTCGGGGCTCGTGCTTCACTTCTCTGGCACGGGTGGCAACCAACCCATATGGAAGTGTTCAGCAGATGATATAGAACATATGCGAGTGTTGCCGGCTCGCTCCGGCCTCTGCGGGACTCGCACCGTGTCATTAGTGGCGGTGAGAACGTAACGCCGAAGTGCAAGGGAGGAGGAAGGAAGGATGGGGACGGATATAATTAGGTTAAGGAAGGAAGAAAGCGTGGAAAAGGGAGGACTCGTGCAGGAGATGTCACCGAGTACATTGTGTCCCGCGGAGCCGAGCGGCGCATCTATCCTGGACCCCCGACCGGTGCCGTCTCACTGCTGATGTAAGGTCATCAAAAGAAGAATATTTACCGTCTCCGCTGAAAATTAAAGTTTGTTATGCCGACGAGATCTTTTAAATGAAAGGAGAGGCGACCAGAAAACTTCCACATGCTTCTGCGGGAACATTCTATCTGCATATTTTACATAAATTTGGATCATTCTTGAGCCAGTGGAATGTTTGTTCAGTTATTTTAGGGTTTTTTTTTCCTTCTGATTGTGATCTTCTTTTCCTTCTGAAACAACTCACTCAAGTGTTTGTTAGGCTTTGTTTTGTCCTGAATTAACTCACATTTGATGCAGATTATTAACACCTTTTCGTAAAAAAAGGTTGAGCAAATTCAACCTCCAACCCTTCCATGTGGTGCATCACATGCACTTATTATTGTAAGTACACTAGTGCGCCTATATTGAGCAGTGTGCGAAAATGTAGTGCGCAATGAACACTCAATTGGTGCACTCAAATAGTCAGAGAATTGAGTGTGGATCGATGGACACTTTCCACTCCTAAGGGCCGCCATCTTAGTGACGTAGATGACGCTAAACGGAAGCTACGTCACTGACGAAGAGTTTTCAGAGCAGATATTGGCTTAAATGTCTCAAGAAAACACATATTTTACCACAAAACAACACAACAACAATAATAACACAATGAAACACAACTTAAAAACTTGTTTCGATTGACACAAGTGCTGTCAAGAGTAATTTCCGGTAAGTGTGTAGCAGCAGTGTTTGATTTGAGACAGTTCTACCCTATCCCAATTTGTGCACTGCGCAAGTAAGCACACTGTACTGTAAAGCAGTACACTTTGAGAAGTGCGCGCTTTGCAACACAGCCGTGGTCTACATGCAGAAATAAAAAAGCTTGCCCAGCCATTTTCGTATGCAAAATAAAAGTTATCAAGATGTTACGCAATTATTTACGTCTTTAAAAGTAATAAAGTAGAGCCAGTGTGTACGATAGATATTCAGGTATTCACGTGCATGAATAGTAGCGTTAGTGTAACTAAATGATGGGTGAATATTACTGTGGTGGACAAATGGGAAACGTAAAATAAATGTGATTTCGTTTTTTTTCCGTATTTTGTCCTTGAGGGCCACCGTCACCGGTCACCGACACATGGCAACATAAATACAATATCAATACTATAAAAAGTACATAAGTAGGCACAGTGGCACAACAGGAAGTTTGCAGTTTGTTTGTTCTCCTCATGCTTGCGTGGGTTTACTCCTTGCACTCCAATTTCCTCCCATAGTCTAAAGACCTACAGAGAATTGTAGTTGTGAGTGTGTTCAAGCGTTTGTTTTTTTCTCGGTATACCCTGCCACAGGCTTGTAACCTGTACAGGTGTGTACACCCACGTTTTACTCTGAGCAGCGGTGATAGGCTCCACCCCCCTCTGACCAAGATAAGGAACGAAGTAGTAGAAAGTATGTGATTAATGGTACTTGAATTAAAGATTAGAGATGGTTCACAATCACAAGTTTTGCTTGTACAAGGAGAGGAAACACAGAACATTCACTCTCATGTTTGTCCGATTACTCTCTGAAGCAAGAGCTGTTTCGGTCGCATTTTTATATCCTATCGTAAGTTGTGTGACCTTTGTTGTTGTCTATCGGATTATAAACAGACTCGCCTATTTAGTCCTAATGTATATATCATTTGGAGACGGCACCATGCATTCCGTTCCGAGCCCAAACCAAGCAACGTTAATGTGTGGTTAAGTAAATGTGACAATATACTTTAGGTCAGTAATTTAACATCAAATATAAAAACACAAAATCTCTCAAAGGGGAATAGTAGAAAGAGTATAAATAAAAGACACAAAGATATACGTTTTTAAAAAAGAGATGAATAAAGATCCCCTTAGAAATTATTCTTGGATAAATCAATGTCCTTCATCATAATAGAACATTTGTTGGCAGTTGGATTAAAAGTTTAATTCTGACCTCGTAGTACACGTAATGATCCAGATTTAGCCCCGAACCACGCTTTCTTAATTTAAGCGTCGGTTTAAGCTGCTGCGCACGGTTGAGATCGACAATAAACAGTTTGTGTACAGATGTAAAAGTAATGAAGTAAATGAAGCGTCCGCTAATACGACGAGGTTTCTCATGTGCTGATGGAGATGGAGCTGCTGAGTATGAGAGACGCATTGGAGCTTGTTTACCCGGGAATTGATTAAGGGCCTCTGGAGGGACTCGTCTTCCATTTACCAATTTGTGTCTTTCCCTCTCTCGTTCCTCGCCTTTCGCTCGTCTTCCCTCTCTCCGGCAAGATCATTCTCTGGGAACAAACAGCGCCCGCTCTGGAACACCGGGCCCTCGGTTGCCGGGGCAACCAGACACCGACTTGATGGAGTAGGAGACAACTCCAGAGGGCCCCGTGTGAGAACAGTATCAAGGCTGTTATTAGGAACGAAAGTCCTCGGTGGCCCCTGCAGAACATGCGTTTGCGCCGCCGACACATGTTGACAAACACGTTTAGAAATGCGAAGGAACAGATGTTATGACATGTATTAGTGACCTGAACAGCAGTTTTATGGTTAAACTATCACACTCTGCTGTTTTTTTTTATGTGGCGTGAAGCTTCCTGTCGCCTCCCTGCTGCGTGGTTTTCCTAATGACAGACTCTTCCGACAAGTTAAAGGGGTCCGACGATCCACGCCCTCCCCTCTAATCCGGTCGCACAAATTCAATTTAAACACAAAAATCTACCTTTAAATTCTTCCAATTGTACTTGCTTTTTTTTAAAAGAATTGTTTCTATAGGAGTTAAAAGAATGCATGTGTGGTGTTCAGGGGCCGGTCGTTGGTTGTCGATATTGTTCATCTCCGCCCCTGGGAAAAAAAAAAAAATACAGAACCGTCTGCAAGACTCAATCAAACCGGATAAACCAAGAAGTCACATGGCGGTGCACAAAAATAGCCTCGTGAAGTCGGCGGAGCGGCGAAGACCAGAAGCTGCAGCGACAAGAGAGATCAATAAAGAAATCCAATTGATAATCCACCAAAGCGAGTGGACGCGGAGGCGAACAATGGAAGGGGAAGGAAGGGTTCTGAAAATGTAGGCAAACAAAAGGTGAGATCGATTCACAAGGAGAGTTAATGACAACACGGGTTACACAACACTGAGGATCACTCGCTTCGAGGCGGGACTAATTATTCACCTTTTCAACACTTGGAAAAAGTTTCTAAAACATGTTCTAAAAATGTACAAAACCAACAAGATTTGGTAGATTTAACAAAGCTTTGGTTTGGGTCAGGGTAAGCGGAAATCAAATCCTACTTTCCTGGAAGCAAAACATAAATATTTTCATGTGTAAATTTTAAAGATTATTTCTTAATGGTGGTATTTATCGCTGCAAGTTCGTAGGATCTCAGGACCCTGTCTAAACTCCTTTCATACTTAAAGTTGTCCAGCATCTTTCAGAGATGTAATAAGGTCTATTTAATACAGTAAAAGCTGTTACAAATTTTAGCAAAGTACTTGTTCAGCAACTCGAAAAAATATTCACATTGAAACTAGTACATTTAAATACATTTCTAGCTTCATATGTCCTTTTAATCTACCTGATAGTATCAGTACATTTATAGTAAAAGTTGTAGTAAAGAGACCACAAACTTTCATTTTTGCAAATACAACTTCCTGTACAAAGACAGCATTTTAAAGTAGATTAGATTAGATTAGGGGCACATGGTCACAGCAAGAAGGTTGCTGGTTCGCTTCCAGGTTTCTGTGTGGAGTTTGTATTTTCACCCCGTGTTCCATGGGTTTACTCTGGGTACTCCAGTTTCCTCCCAAAGGAGGTCGATTGAGAACTTTGGGAAATTGTCCGTAGGTATGAGAGTAAATGTCTCTAAATGAGTCTGTCTTTGTGTCCCCTGTGACAGACTGGCATCCTCTCCAGGGTGTCCCCTGCCTCTCACCCTATGATACTGGGATAGGCTACAGTCTACCCGCGACCCTGGTAAGGATAAAGCGGTAGAAATAAATGAATGAAGATACATTTTATGAATCCCTCTGGTGAATCTCCTTTGGGAAATTGGGTTACCAGTGCAAGAACAACGTGCAAATAAAAGAACAAAGTGCAAGGGATGACAAAGTGTAATTATAAATAACATTACCAGTCCTACATAGTCCTAATAGTCGGAAAAATTAGGTCGGGGCTTAACCATGGGATTAGACTAAGACTTTTCGGACCTCTTTAACACAACTTTCTAAAAACCTAAGGGCAAAAATGTGAAAACTCTCCCGACTCAAATGTTCCTCTCCAAAATGCAGTAAGTCCCTCATCATGACCATGTTTTGAACTTGTACTTTATATAATTCTCCACTAAAATCTGGGCGAACGAGAGGTTACAAAAGCAGAGTCCATTATGAAATGGCTTCACTCCTCCTCCAGCCAGCTGTAATCACACCCTGCTTTGTTTATACATGGAGTCCCTTGGAGGTGGAGACTTCCTGGATTGATGACGCGCCGTGACAAACCTTGATGATTGACCAATCTTAGCAGAGTGGGTGTGGTTATAGTAAATAAAATTGAATCTCCAGAAAAACAAAGTGTTTTCAGTGGGCGGGGCTTAAGATCATTTTCTAATGTCACTATTTCAATGAAGATAAATCAACATTAGTTGCCCTCCAGGAGCAAAATAAATGTATTCCGTTCATCACCCCCTCGAGACTCTTGGTCAGTGTTGGTTAAAACATGTCGTTTGCAGGGAGCTCATCATCACAGGGTTTTGTGGTTTTCAATAGCGGCCCAAAGAAAATGGGTCAATGTGTGAATGGAGGTGCGATCTGTAGGTGCAGAGAAACTTGGACAATATCACAGAAAGCCCGAAGGTGAGAGACTCATCATCCTACCAGATCCGGTGCTGCAACACTGGAGCGCCACATCTGCACGGATCCTGCTCAAAATGCTTTGTGTGACAAAATGTTCGCTGCTATTTTAAGGCGACAGACACAAATTTACATCAGTGGATGATGGGAGGTTTATTGCGTTTCAGTTCCCGCGTTCACCGACTGAGCCTCGGGGAAGCCTGGGGCAGATGAGCCGTTTGGCAGCGCCTGTTTTACCATGGCGACCATGTTCATTTGCTGGGAGCCCGCGGGGAGTCATGGGAGCGCCAGGTCAAGAGGAATTGGAAATATGATCCATCTCGGAAAACACTGCGACGACGACATCCTAATAACGCTACTGCTTTGAGCCTCTTGAATTCCCACGAGAGTTTTGAGTTAGTCTCTTTTTTTTTATGTCTAAATATTGTTTAAACGGGATAATTCACTGACCAAAATACATGCAGGAGCCAGGGTCTCAAGTAGGCAAGTTACTACACTATCCAGTTTGATTATTTTCTCATTTATTGCTGTTAGAAATGTTATGTTGAGCTCAAAATTACCCCCATTGTAATGCATGAAGGATAAGGAAGTAAAGGAAATTTTGCTGAATGGGATACTTGCTAACTAAGCTAGTGGATTAGCGTGCTAGCTGCTGTCAGTATCTTGCAAAATGTAAAAACTATTTTTTGATAGGTGGAGTCTGTTAAACTGAACTTACAGAGAGAAATGTTTTTTTTTTTACTTTAATGTAAAGGGAGGGAAATTTTAAACTGAAAAATATAGTTGCTAGCTTAGCTAGTCGATAAGTGTGCTAGCTTCTGTCATTCATACAAAAATGTTTTTTTTTGTTAAACACTGTTAAGCTGAACTTAACAGAAAATGTTTTTTTCCAACTTTTATATAAAGTGAAGGAAGTTTTCAAAATAAACTTTTACTTGCTAGCTTTAGTAGTTGATAAGCATGCTAGCTGCTTTAATTCTCATTAGAAATTGTAGTTTGAGTCTGTTAAGTTGAACAATAAATAAAGTTTTTCCAACTTAAATGTAAAGTTATAGAACTTGTAAACGGAAAATACTACTTGCTAACCAAGCAAGTCGATTAGCATGCCAGTATCTTGCGAAATTTCAAACCTTGTTTTCGGTAGTTAGTCTAGTTGAGCTGAACCTTACAGAGAAAACGTTTTTTCTTTCTCTACTGTATTGCAAAGGGAATGGGAATTTTAAACTGAACAATATAGTTTCTTGCTAGGCTAGTCAATAAGCGTGATAGCTGCTATGATTATCCTGCAAAGTTTCCAACCTTGTTTTTTGTACTTTTATGTTAATAAATTAAATGTATAACTTTTTGTTTCAAGTAGTCGGATAGTCTATTAAGGTAAACATTACAAAGAAAGATCATTTTTAACCTTAATGTAAATTGAACAAAGTTTTAAGCAAAAAAGTGTACCTGCTAGCAAAGCTATTTGCTAAGCACGCTAGCTGCTGTTGTAATCTTGCTAAATTTGAAATCTTGTTTTTGGTAACTATAGAGTGGCTTTGTTATTAGTTTTGTTCTCCCTTTAATTTCCAGGGTTTCCCTTTTGGTGCTCTGATTTCCTCCCACAGTCCAAAAACAATCAGAGGTTGATTGCTGCATCTATAGTTTCTGTCGTTGTTTGTTCATATGGTGTCTCTGATGGACTGGTGTGCTTTCCAGGGTGTCCCCTGCCATGACAGACTTTGCTTCTTCCCAGTCTTCCACTACACAAACATAAATCGGATCAGAACCGGCAGCAGCAAGACACTGACAAAAAAAAAGAAGTGGAAAAGTTCAGCCAATGTTAGCAAGAGAGAACCTTTAGGAATACGAGAGTTTTTAAGGACATTTTAGAAACGAGTTTCTTCTGTTACGGATGCATCAGTGAGTGTACCGGAGAGTTCAAATCTTCACGGATCCTGGACTTTCTGAATCGACGGGGGTGTTGCGCGAGGACACGGGGTTCCTCAGAGAGAGCCGGTTAGCTAACGGAACACAAACCTGAGGCAGGTTAAGTGGCTTCTGTTGTATACGATCAATGAGCGTTACATAACTGTCGGCCTCTTACCTAACCGCCTTTTTTTTTTTTTTTTTTTTACCCATCATCCTCGGAGCTGTTGACTCTTCATAAACAAGGCGAGCGGGCAGATCACACGGCCCGCAGAGCGCCGACCACGCCTCGCTGACCCTTCATTCACGCCTGAGCGGCGTCCTAATTGGCAGCTGGGACAACATGTGGTTCTCTCCGGCACCTAATGAACAACTCTAATTGAATAATTGAACGGAGCGAGTGAAAGTGTAGCCGGTTCAGACGGAGAGCTCACAGAAGGAGGAATATTAATGTGTCTGCTCTATCTGTCTTTTCATCTATTCATCCGTCCATCCTCCTGTCTGACTGACTAACCATCCGTTTATCACTGTATCTGTCCGTCTTTCTTCGATACTGTCATTCATTTAATTTTTTCCTGTTTCCACCGACTCACTCTTTCTCCTCATCCTACTTCATTCCATGTCCATCCTTCAATTCTTCCAGCCATCCATTCATTCATGCTAGTGCTAAGTGACATTTAACCACATGCTAGTTCTATGCTAATTGATAAGTTAACCATCAATTGATGCTTAACGTATTGAGTCAAATGTTCAATTTTGCGCTAAAGTAACTGCTACATGAATCGTTAATTTGATGGTAGGTTTAACATTAAGTTAGTGCTAAGCTAAGTTAATTGCTAATTCAATGCCAAGTCTTTCGTTATGTTGGCGCTAAGCTAATTGCTAAGTTAATTGCTAATTCAATGCCAAGTCATTTGTTATGTTGGCGCTAAGCTCAATGCTAAGTTAAACACTAATTTGACGGTAAGTTAACCATTAAGTTGGCGCTAAGCTTATTGCTAAGTTAATCACTAATTTGACGGTCAGTTAATCGTTAAGTTGGCGCTATGCTCATTGCTAAGATAATAATTAATTTGAGGCTTAGGTGATATTTAGACTAATTATTTACTAAGCTAATTGCAAAGCTAATGATTAAGTCGATGCTTACTCAATTGTTAAGTTTAAGCACAAATAATTGCTAAGTTAGTCGACTCTAGGCTTATCATGAGTGTAAACTTTAACAATTAACTTGGCATTTAACTAAACATCTACCTAAGCTAAGTTTACCATTAAGTTGATGCAAAACTAATTGCTAGGCCAATTATTAAGTCGATTGAATCTAATTGCTAAGTTAATTCAAATGATGCTAAGCGTTTTTCGACGTAATTCGAAGTGGATTCTAGATGAATTGCTAAATTTACACTTAAATTGACGCTAAGCTAATGGCTAGGTCAACCGGCAAGTCGACTTTAAAATAATAGCTAAATCAGTTGTTAAGTTAATGCTGAGCTAATTGATAAGTTCATTGCTAAGTGAAACGTTGAGTCGCTATTAAGTTAATTTCTAGGCTAGTCATTAAAATGATGCTAGTTGTTTGAGTTCATCTTGTCTGACACCAAGTTAACTATTTAGTTGATACCGAGTTCCCATTGATAAGTTAATGATTACGTTTTAGTTTAAGTAAATGCCTAGTTAAATTTTAAGCTATCTTTGAATTTATTATACAAAAGTTACGTATAGAGTCAAATATAATTTTCTTTCTTCCGTTTGTCCTTCCATCTCTGCTTCTGAACTCAGTCATTCATAGATGCCTTTATTGTCTGTTTACATTTTCTAATTAATCATTTCATCTTGTTGACACTAATGCCCGACAGAAAGACCAAGAAATTAGTATTAGTATATTTAGTATTTTCTTTTTCCCTCCAGGCTTATGGTTCACGTGTGACTTGCAAGAATCCAGGCGATGACGGTCGTTGAGTTCGTGGCTATTTTTTAAATGCACTATATGTCTGAACATTCCACACACTTTAAATATTTGATGTTTCTGCTTTGATGGAACACGACGTCGCAGTGAAGTGCAGTGAAGTATTTCACAGTTATTACCTGTACCACAGGCGATGCCCGTCCCTTAGTAAAATCGTTTTTGTTTAATTACAACAAGTCTTTACTGACATAAAATCCAACTGACACTTCTTTCCATGTCCCTCTTTCAATTCTTCCAGCCATTCATTCATCCATTCTAAAGTGCCTATAAATGACAAGCTAGTTCTATGTTAATTGCTAAGTTAACCATCAATTGATTCCTAAGTTAATCACTAATTTGACCCCATGTTAATCGTTAAGTTGCCGCTTAGCAAATTGCTAAGTTATTCATAAATTTGACAGTAAGGTAATTGTTATGTTGGCGCTAAGCTAATCGTAAATTTGACGCTAAGTAATTCTTTATTTTGGCGTTAAGCTAATTGCTAAGTCTATCACTAATTTGACGGTGAGTTAATTGTTAAGTTGGCGCTAAGATAATTGCCAAGTTAATCGAAAATTTGATGGTGATTTAATCGTTAAGTTGGCGCTAAGATAATTGCTAAGTTAATCGTAAATTTGACGCTTGGTTATTCATTATGTTACCGCTTAGCTAATTGCTAAGTTAATCGTAAATTTGACAGTAAGTTAATAGTTAAGTAGGCGCTAAGATAATTTCTAAGTTAATGGTAAATTTCTTGCTAACTTATTCGTTATGTTGCCGCTAAGCTAATTTCTAGGTTAATCATAAATTTGACGGTAAGTTAATTGTTAGGTTTGCGCTAATTTAATTGCTAAGTTAATCGTAAATTTGACGCTTAGTTATTCGTTATGTTTGCGCTAAGCTAATTGCTAAGTTAATTGTAAATTTGGCGGCAAGTTAATCGTTAAGTTGGCGCTCAGATTATTGCTAAATTAATCACTAATTTGACAGTGAGTTAATCGTTAAGTTGGTGCTAATTAAATTACTAAGTTAATCGTAAATTTTACGGTGAGTTAATCTTTATGTTAGCTCTCACATAACGAATAACTAAGCTTATCATAAATTTGAAGTTAAGTTAGCCGTTGAGTTGGCGCTAAGATGAATGCTAATTTAATCGTAAATTTGATGCTTAGTTATTCGTTATGTTGGCACTAAGCTAATAGCTAAGGTAATCGCTATTTCTTTTTCTGTTTTTTTCTGACTCAGTTTTACTGTCACATTTTTTTTTCTCAAATTAAATTAAAAAAGTAAATTTTATGTTTTATTTGCACAATATCTTTCTTCATCAAGGTTTTATATTAAAACATATTTATTAAAGTTTGTATTTAACACTTGGTCAATAAAGTGACTTTTTTTTTCAATAGTATGGTTCTGGATTGTCACACGTCTCTCTCCCTGTGTAGCTGGGATTCTTTCTAGCCACCGTTTAAGAAATAATATAGTTTTTAAAAAAAAAAAAAAATCTGACTTTTTAGAATTTAATTATTCATATTCAACCGTTTTTTCTTTAAATAGGTTCTTAATTAAACATGAGGAAATGTGGTTTTGAACATATACATTCACAATATACTTAATATATTATACATTATTATACATTATTATACATTAAATACATTCGAGGACTGACTGCACTTGTGTTTCTCTGGAGAGAGAAGCTTCTGGATCATGTGCGAGTGTGTCGAGGCGTGAAAACCATCGTACGACAATACATGTTGTCATTAGTGTGAGTTTATTATTGCTGACGCGGTTTCACTTCACGTAAACATGTTTGAAATAAGTTTTTATAAACCACAAACCAGATGATGGAGGAGGATTTTGCTTTGATCGTTTTTTTCCAAGTGGATTTGAAGAGTGAACATGAGGATTATCTATCATCCTAATTTCCATATATTTGATTCCAGCAGATTAACAGACGGGAAGTTGAAATCCTCGTATTGACAGGAAAGATTCTATTTAAATCAGCATTTTCTATTTATCTTGGTTTGTAAGAAAAGATGAAGAAAAAAGTTTTGAACGTCTCTCAAAATGACCTAAAATAAACCAAATAATATTTGATTTAATTTCACTTGAATTAATGTAAATATTAGATTTTATTTCACATGAATTAATGTAATAATAGGTTATATTTGATTTAATTTCACATTAATTGATGTAAATAATGGATTATATTTTATTTAATTTCAAATGAATTAATGTAAATAATGGATTATATTTGACTTTATTTTTTTACATGAATTGATGTAAATAAAATATTATATTTGATTTAATTTTTTTTACATGAATTGATGTAAATAATAGATTATATTTGACTTTATTTTTTTTACATGAATTAATGAAAATAAAAGATTATATTTGACTTTATTTTCAAATGGATTAATGTAAATAATACATTAAAGTCAAATATTTGACTTTATGTTCACAATAAATTATAGTAAATAATAGATTATATTTGATTTAATTTAACATGAATTGATCTAAATAATTGATGTTTGATTTAATTTCACATGAATTTATGTAAATAATGGATTTTATTTCATTTAATTTCACATGAATTTATGTAAATAATGGATTTATTTCATTTAATTTCACATGAATTAATGTAAATAATGGATTTTATTTCTTTTAATTTCACATGAATTCATGTAAACAATTGATTATATTCGATTTAATTTCACATGAATTCATGTAAATAATAAATTATATTTGACTTTATTTTAACATGAATTAATGTAAATTATACATTAAAGTGGAATATTTGACTTTATTTTCATATGAATTAATGTAAATAATAGATTATATTTGATTTAATTTAACATGAATTAATTTAAATAATGGATTATATTCGACTTTATTTTCACGTGAACTAATGTAAATAATAGAATATATTTGATTTAATTTCACATGAATTAATGTAAATAATATATTATATTTGATTTAATTTAACATTAATTAATGTAAATAATGGATTATATTTGACTTTATTTTCACATGAACTAATGTTAATAATAGATTATATTTGATTTAATTTCACATTAATTAATTTAAATAATAGATTATATTTGATTTAATTTCACATGAATTAATGTAAATAATAGATTATATTTGACTTTATTTTCACATGAACTAATGTTAATAATAGATTATATTTGATTTAATTTCACATGAATTAATGTAAATAATGGATTATATTTGACTTTATTTTTACATGAACTAATGTTAATAATAGATTATATTTGATTTAATTTCACATTAATTAATTTAAATAATAGATTATATTTGATTTAATTTCACATGAATTAATGTAAATAATAGATTATATTTGACATTATTTTCACATGAACTAATGTTAATAATAGATTATATTTGATTTAATTTCACATGAATTAATGTAAATAATGGATTATATTTGACTTTATTTTTACATGAACTAATGTTAATAATAGATTATATTTGATTTAATTTCACATTAATTAATTTAAATAATAGATTATATTTGATTTAATTTCACATGAATTAATGTAAATAATAGATTATATTTGACTTTCTATCACATTAATTAATATAAATAATAGATTATATTTTATTTTATTTCACATGAATTAATGTAAATAATAGATTATATTTGAATTGATTTCACATGAATTAATGTAAAAACAAAATCTCTTTAAAGGAGTTTGAAATTCTTTGAAAAAAAAGTTGGAATTCTACAAACAATCCTCTTGTTAACGATTGAAAAACATTCATGGCATCTGAAGAATTTGACTCCTTAAAAACAAACGCATTGACGAAAAACATCTGCGATCTGATTCTTCACCGTCGCACATGTCTTGGCTCAGGGTGTGTGCGTGTGTGCGTGTGTGCGTGTGTGTGTGTGTGTGTGTGTGTGTGTGTGTGTGTGTGTGTGTGTGTGTGTGTGTGTGTGTGTGTGTGTGTGTGTGTGTGTGTGTGTGTGTGTGTGTGTGTGTGTGTGTGTGTGTGTGTGTGTGTGTGTGTGTGTGTGTGTGTGATGGATGAGCAGCACTGGTCCGGTGTGTCAACAGCTGGATGCTATTACAAGTAGTGTTTTCAAAAATAACCGACCCTAGTTTGTCTTCATTACACAAACAGCTGATCCTTCAACAGCCTTCACAGCAACAGATGTGAGCCACGACGTCACGGGACCACGTCGGCAAAATATTTCCTCAAATATTTGCAACTTTTCATTCGCTTCCATGTCGGACGCAAGATTCAAAAACACTCATTTTTGATGTAGTAGTTATTGTTTGAGCGGAGCTCGTGTCGACAAAAGAGGAAGATTCTGAGCAGTTGAACGACTGCAGCCCTCGGGTCACTTGGCAGTGTGGTTGGAAAACATCCTTTCTTGAGCCTGTTTTTCTTTTTCTAGATTAAACGGATGTAAACATCTCCAACGTTGTTATTCTTCATCCCTTCGCTTTCATCGGAGGATCACGTGACCCAACCAATTATTTAGCATCAACTTTCTATTGTAGAAGTTGCATCTTTACCACCCCGTAACTCAGGAGATGCACAACAAAAAACACTAATTATTTCAATTAAGGAAATTATTTTTAAATCTTCAGGACAAATGAATATACTTAATGTTACAAGGTGTTAAATTTTAATTTATATACTATGTCATCTAGCTATCCTACAATTTAAAGTAGGTTGAAAAAACAAAAACATCTTCCAATTCTGATAATCGTTTCGGGGTGGTACATTTAAAGCAACTGTTATAGACTAATATACCAGCTAGCTTCTGTTCAGTTTACAGGAACTTTAATTTCACTGTATAGTTTCAAAAATAAAACCGAAACCAAAAAATGTTTGTGCAATCTCCAAACGTGATATTCGTTGTGGGGTGATGCATTTTTCAACAATGTTATGCACTATGCTATGCTAGCTAGCTACCATTATGTTTATGAGTTACTTTCACTTCACCTTTAGATTAGAAAAACAAAGCAAAACATTTTTTGTTTTTGTCTTCTGATCAGTAATTCGTTATGGGGTTGGAAATTTTAGCCTCACCTTTATCGACTTGTATACTATACTACCTAGCTACTAGTTTAAAGTTACAAAAAATATTTGGTTACAGTGTCCAGATCGGTTATTTGTTATGGGGTTATACGTTTAACCTCACTGTTCTAGACTTGTATTCTATCCCTGCTAGCTACTAGCATACCTTCAGTTAAATTGCTTTCATTTCACCAAAACCCGTTTTTTACAGTGTCCAGATCTGTTGTTCTCTACGGGGTGGTAAATTTAACCTTGCTGTTCTTGGCCTATATTCTATTCCTGCTAGCTACAAGCTAACCTTCAGTTTAGTTACTTTCAAGTCACTTTTGGATTACAAAAATAGTTGTTTCCAAATCTGATGTGTGTTATGGGGTGTTAATTTAACCTCATTGTTATAGACTGATATACTGTCCTAGGTAGCTGGCTAGCATTTGGTTTAAAGTTAATCTCACTTCACCATACAGTTGAAAAAACTTTACAATTTCTAAATCCGATATTCGTTAAGGGGTGGTAAATTAAAAAAAAAACTTTAAACAGAGTGGTAGCCAACTAGGATAGTACACAAGTTTACTGTATTACAGTTACTTTCTCTTTAATTTAGAGTTGGAAAAAACATAAAAGGGTTTTTTACAGTTTCCAGATCTGTCCGTTACGGGGTGGTAAATTACAAGGGTAAGTTATAGTCTTATAGATTGTCTAAGGTAGCTACTGTTCGGTTTAAAGTAACCTTTACCTTTACTTTTGAGTTAACCCTTAATGTGAGTTTTGTCTGGGTCAACGTGACCCCAAGGCCCGAAAACAAATGTTTTTGTGATATCCCTTGTGTTTCCATAAATCTATATGCAGTGGTGGAGGTTGTTCATCTTGACCCAGACACAACACAAGGGGTACCACAAACGCATTTGTTTTCAGGCACCTTGACCTCAGAGATGACACAAGGGTTAACAAAAGGAGGAGTTAATAGATTGTTTTAAACTAATGTGTTATTTGGTTACGGGGTGGTTCGGTGAATTGTTTTAAAACATAAACATTTGTGTTTGAACTTGTTCTGTCGGGATCTTGGCTCCAGATGGAAGTGATGTCAACTGTTGTGATGTCGCTCAAAGAAACCGTTTGTTATCACCACAACACAAGCGTTACGAGGTGGTGCTTGTTGGACGAGTTTGAGTCCATTAAAATAAAAACTTTTAGTTTCTTCTTGCATAACCATTGGTTCAATAACAAGGACATGATTTTGATAATAATTCAATAACAAGTTTAAAAAAAAGGATATTTTTAATTACTCTGGGAAAACTGTCTTTGGTAAAAGTTATAAACAAGTGATATATTCATATTTAAGACGACATTAAAATAGCTTTGAGAAATGATTTCACACACTGGCCTACATGTGTCTAAACCTCAGAGCCGACACACCCTGAACCTTTCACTCGCAACGGGTCCACATGTTGCAGTGCATTATGGGACTTGAGCAGCTCTAAACTGGCACCTCATCAATCATAAACCTTATGAATCGATTCTGTCGGCCTGTTGTGACCCGCCCGATCCGAACATCACATGCCTGTGCAGACTGTTGTGTGTGCACGTGCGCGAACCCGGAGAGGAATTCATCCAGATATGTTCAGTACCCCTGGGTTTTGTGTGTGTGTGTGTGTGTGTGTGTGTGTGTGTGTGTGTGTGTGTGTGTGTGTGTGTGTGTGTGTGTGTGTGTGTGTGTGTGTGTGTGTGTGTGTGTGTGTGTGTGTGTGTGTGTGTGTGTGTGTGTGTGTGTGTGTGTGTGTGTGTGTGTGTGTGTGTGTGTGTGTGTGGAGGTGTGATCTTTACTGTTCCGAACACACAGCTGGGTTCAGCGTGAGGCGTGTTTCCCGGTTACCAACCTTCTGTTTATCTAAACGTTCCTCCTCTGAGGACCAGGTGATCTCAAACTGCTGGTTGAACCAATAAATATTTCCATCTGTCCCAGACTTTTTTTTTTTCTTCTTCTGATGATTTGGTTTGTTTTGCCACATCTTCAATTAACTTCACCTTCTTTCCTCCACAGGTGATCCCATGTCGTCCAATCGCCTGTTAGAACCGCCGTAGATGAACCAGTTGTGCTGGAAGCTGAAAATAAAAGTCAATTTAAAGGTTTGTAAAGGTGATTTTGTTTCAAACTCGGGGTCTAGGGGCGAAATACGGTCTGTCAGGTCCTTTTATTAGGACTAAAATGGCTCAGAATTCAATGTTATGCTAATTTGAGATGTGTCGCACGACATTTCGTTTTCTAGAGATTATGAATGTTAACGATTAATCTGGAAACTTCCAAAACCCTAAACGTTTTCACCCAGATGCAAGGAATTCTGGGTAAGTTGATGGTGAACCAAAGAAATGTTGTTTTTTTTTGTTTAGTCTTCTTATATTCGGTCCCTTTCAATTATAAAATGCATTTAAAATGTAATTTTCAATGAAAATGTTTCTTTTTTTAACCAATATTTTAATTCAAATTTATAATTAAAACTGTGCAATTTGTTCTATAATTTATTTTTAATTATTTTATATTTGTACCAAGTAAAATATTTTCAATAAAAGTAGATTTATTATATTAATAAATATTACTTACCCTGTTGCATTTGCTGGTTCTGTCTGAGGAAAGAGACGCCGTTTCTTAAATCTTTATCACTCAAACCCTAGAAGGAGCCAAGGTCAAAAGCGGGTCTCAAGTGTCACTTTTTGGTCATTAGTCATTAGTATCACATCGTAAATAGAAATTGTTAAAATCATTTTATAAAATACAGCATTTAATTTTGATACCAATACTATACTTGCTAGCTTAGCTTAGTCAACATTCATGCTAGGTAAAGTCAGTTAAAATCTAGCAACCGTAACATGAGGTGTGTGTATGTGTATATTATCATTTTAAATTTAAATATCATATAAAATAGAAATTCAAAGTGAAAAATTGAAACTGACTTGTTGCGTGCTAAAATTAGCATTAGCCCCTTCTTTATGAAGGTTTGTGATGTAAAGGTCTGATAACAGGTGGTGTTCCACAGATTAAAAATGCTCATTTGAATGTAAATGTGATTAGTTGGCGACGAAGATCCTGCTCTCGTTAAAATCCCTTCCGGGCTTATTTCCGTCAACGCTGTGTTTCCTTCCTCCTCCCAGCAGGCACCGGCACGAGGACCCGTCATCGGAGCTGGAGACGCTGACAGGCCTCAAGTCTAAGCTTGACTACCAGATGCAGAGCCGACAGGTCAGGACGCCGCACTCCTTGATTCCAGGTCAGAACACTTCGCTTGACTCCACTCATGCTCTTGGGTTATAGATACGTGGTACCACAGCCGCACCGGTTCACACATAAACTCTATGATAAGACACTTGAAAGAAGATTTAGTGCTTTATTTTTGTTTTGTTGTGATTTTTCTTTTTGTTTACAAATTGTCTAAATTATTATATATACATTTATGACAGGGAATCACAACACTCACCTGAACTTACCTGGAATGCCATCTCAGGCACGCACAATTTAGCCCAAAAATGAAACTGATAGAACACTATTCAGTCTGTCACATTTGACAAAACTTTGTCCCAAAATAAGACTGACAGAATTCTAACAAGTCTATTATATTTGGCAAAACTTTGCCATAGAATAAGACTGACATAATGTCACTTAGTCTGTTACATTTGACAACACTTTGCTCTTAAATAAGACTGACAGAATGTAACTCAGTCTGTTACATTTCACTTAACTTTTCTCCAAAGTAAGACTGACAGAATTCTAACAAGTCTATTATATTTGACAAAACTTTGCCATAGAATAAGACTGACGTAATGTCACTTAGTCTGTTACATTTGACACAACTTTGCTCTTAAATAAGACTGACAGAATGTAACTCAGTCTGTTACATTTGACTAAACTTTTCTCCAAAATAAGACTGACAGAATTCTAACAAGTCTATTATATTTGGCAAAACTTTGCCATAGAATAAGACTGACATAATGTCACTTAGTCTGTTACATTTGACAACACTTTGCTCTTAAATAAGACTGACAGAATGTAACTCAGTCTGTTACATTTCACTTAACTTTTCTCCAAAGTAAGACTGACAGAATTCTAACAAGTCTATTATATTTGACAAAACTTTGCCATAGAATAAGACTGACGTAATGTCACTTAGTCTGTTACATTTGACACAACTTTGCTCTTAAATAAGACTGACAGAATGTAACTCAGTCTGTTACATTTGACTAAACTTTTCTCCAAAGTAAGACTGACAGAATTCTAACAAGTCTATTATATTTGACAAATCTTTGCCATAGAATAAGACTGACGTAATGTCACTTAGTCTGTTACATTTGACCAAACTTTGCTCTTAAATAAGACTGAAAGAATGTAACTCAGTCTGTAACATTTCACAAAACTTTGTCCCAAAATAAGACTGACAGAATTCTAACAAGTCTATTATATTTGGCAAAACTTTGCCATAGAATAAGACTGACAGAATGTAACTCAGTCTGTTACATTTGACTAAACTTTTTACCAAAGTAAGACTGACAGAATTCTAACAAGTCTATTATATTTGACAAAACTTTGCCATAGAATAAGACTGAAGTAATGTCACTTTGTCTGTCACATTTGACCACACTTTGCTCTTAAATAAGACTGACAGAATGTCTTTTGTGTTTGGCAAAACTTTCCCCAAAATTAAGATTGACATAATGACTGACAGGATCAAACTCTGTGACCATTATTAAAATTTGGCCCCAAACTAATACAAACAGAACTAACAAAAAAAAAATATATTTTTTATTTTGTTATTCAAAATTCAGATACATTTTTGGAGAAATCTTAAGCGCACAATTTATCCCCAAAGTAACACTGACAGAACTCAACACAGTCTGTAAAATCTGACAAAACTTGGTTTTCAAAATAAGACTGACACAACACAACTAAAGTCTATTACATTTTACAAAACGTTGCTCCAAAATAAGATTGCCAGAATGTAACCTGGTCTCTAATATTTGACAAAAAAATGGTTCCAAAATAAGACTCAACACAAAATTTAGCCTCCAAATATAACTGACAAAATATACCTTAGTCTTATTTTGGGGAAACGTTTTGTCAATTGTTACAGACTCACTCAATCCCTAATTTAAACCCCAAACTAATACTAACAGAAGTGACGAACTATGATATTATATTTTATTCAAAATGATTTTTGGAGAAATGTTGTGTTCCTAGTAAAAGTGAAAGTAAAAGGTTTGGATGGTGTGAGTGCTAAAAGAAGGGATGAGCCGGAAAGGGAAAAGAAAACAACATCACAGGGATCTTAATGAAGAAGTCGGTGAACTTCCTCTTTACGTATCGACAAGTTCACGCTTGACGAGCTTCACGACCGTCGACGCCGGATCGAGTCCGAGACGGTTCCTGGTGTTTACACTCCTCAGACAACAACACGTTGCATAACCACGGCAACTGTTGTTCCTTCTTTTTTTAATTAGAGCAAAAGATCATAGAAATGCCAAGTGTCAACACCACAGAGGATGAGAATATGGCAACGGCGACCTTTTAGAGCTCCCTGATCTTTGATAATGTCAGAGATGGAGCGTGTTTTTCTCTCCGGCCTCCGGTTGATGCCCCCCTGACACTCCCCCACATGGAGGGGCGGAGAACTACACGCTAACAAGGACTTTATGTTTCAGCTATTATTGATTATTATCTTGTTTTTCTTGGTCACAAATTAATTGAAATTGGACATTTTTCTCTGTATTTCTTCCACGTACAGTTTATACTGATCTTCTGATGACATGACATTGGGGGCTTATCGGAAGTATTTTCACTTTTATATTAAATATTACAATATTTCCTCGATATGTGATCATTATTGTGACAGTTATAACTATAAATGATAATTTATAATTGTGTAGAAATAATGTGATGATAGTTTAGTAGCTGTTGTTTTCTCTCCAAGAGGATTAGACCAAACAAGATGTGTCTTTTTTTTCGGGGCCGGTCCATAAAATAAGTACTTTATGCTCGAACTGAAGTGATACTTGGCCTGTGTTGTGTCCTCAACAGGAAGTAGTTTAACGTGTTTCTCCGCAATAACATGTCAAACTTCATAGCAAGACAGAACCAACATATAAAGGTTTATTGAGCTTTTTTATCAATTTTTAAATCTAATTTTTGCTTTTTTGTCATTTGCATATTGATTTGATACTGTAGTAACGAATATGTATTTGTAGTATTGTCGAGTACTTGACTCTGGTGTTGCAGAGTTTACAGACCACATGACTCTCGACAAAGTCGTACCTGCTTTGATTTCTTTTGAAACTTAAACATGTCCAAACAATCAACTTTAAAAGCTGCTGGAATCACTGTATCCTCTCGAGCTCAGTCATCGCCGTGATTTTCAAAGTCTCCTTTCACTGCTGATGACGCAATGACCACTACCATCTAGCTTCGGGAAGTTTAATTGCGACACGAAAATGAATAGACGACATGAATATTTGCATGTTTATCGTTATAAATATAAATGGAACAATTTGAACTAGACGCAATAAATGAACTATAACACATAAAATATGATTTTAAAGCAAAAAAAACAACCAACAACAACATGATACAGTATTGACGAATATCTCAACAGAGGTCTGGGAAACATACATTGTCATTTTACAACGGACTTCTTTTTCATACATAATACTTGTAATTTGTACTGAATCCAGGCCAAGTTCTGTCCAAACATGTCAAAACAGGTCATAATTTGATTTATTAAACAAATAAGAATTTAATTAAAGAATTAAATAATATGAAGCATCTTTTCAAAATGTATTAGAATTCATTAGAATTGGCGAACCATCTTATCTCATCATAAAAAAGATTGTGACATTCAAAGCATTTTATTCTAAGCACTTTATATTCTTTAATAGAATATTAGAGATTATATCCGAGGCAGCACTCGGCATAAAAACTACTTAAAGTAATTTTTGGGGAAAACAATTCTGTAGTTCAAGTTTGTTTTTAGTGGAAGATCCAAGACCCCAAGTGATTCCACATTCAATTGATGTCAGTGAGCAAGATTTACACTGATATTCTGGGTCATTTTGCGAAAAACAAGCATAAAATATAGACTTATTTAAGTATATTTTGAACAATTCCTAATTCTTTCCCCCCAAATTAAGATTGACAGAATGCAACTCGGCCTGTAACATTTGAAAGAAATGTGCCACCAATTAAGTTTGACAGAACCCAACCCAACTCAATAAGACTGTCAGGATCAAACTCCGTCTGTGACCATTTTTAAAATTTGGCCCCAAGCTAATACAAACAGAACTGACAAAATATATATATATTTTTTAAATGTTGTTATTCAAAATTAAATACATTTTTGTAGAAATCTCAAGCGCACAATTTAGCCCCAAAGTAACACTGACAGAACTCAACACAGTCTGTAAAATCTGACAAAACTTGGTTTCAAATTTAGACTGATACAACACAACTTAAGTCTGTTACGTTTTACAAAACTTTGCTCCAAAATTAGATTGCCAGAATGTAACTTGGTCTCTAATATTTGTCAAAAAAATGGTTCCAAAATAAGACTAGACAGAACTCAATACAAGAGGGGGCGTTACAGACGAGCAGTATGAAGTTATTCGGATGTTTTTTAGTGTCTTTCTGGACAAAGACAACTGAGCTCCCGTCGCTACATTAAAAGGCCACAACGGGCGGCCGAACGAAAAATCCTGAATAAAATGGAGTAAATACAAACGCTGTTATGACTTTTTGTCTCAGTAGACATGTTCAAGGCGGTAAAAGGAAGTGTCGGTGAGAGGACGAGCTAAATCAAACGCCCTGGAGGCCAGATGTCTGAGCGTCAGGCCCTCGTCTTCCCTAGTTTGGACGGCGTTAGCACGAGCGTCGGCCTCGGGCTGTGGCGAGGCAGCAGATCTGTGTTGTGCTGCTGCCGCGGTTAAGTGGGGGAGCAGCCTTATCTCCTAATCCTGTTAAATAAACGCTCGCCGTTTAAGTGAAGTAGAAACGAGCGCCGCACTCCGGGAGCGTGCACGGCAGCCCGTCTTATCGGCGAAGGGAGAGGATGGATGGCATCGCCTGATCGCCCCGTGATCTCGACATGAGCCGCCCGACTTGACGCGGCTCAGTCCGGAGAAACCATTATCTCGAAGCTACGATAGGTTTGTGACCAGATCAGAGGCTTCTGAAAGAGATGAAGTCAAAAGAAAGAATGGAGACTCTTGAAGACGTATTTCTCAGAGTGTCAGCTGGTGATAAAAATACATTTACATGCTGGAAACTTATCATGATGTTCTGTTAGAGAGGAAAGGTTGCAGTTGCAGCCAAAGACCACACAGTGATGGATAAACTACTATCAAGTGTTACTCGAACAAGAAAATGTTTTTTTTTTTTTTTCAATGGATTGGTTTGGCGTCAAAATGGCTAGTTTACATTTAAGAGTTAGCATCTGAAGTGCAGGTACTGACCATTCAAACTTCACTCATTTTCTACTCACCCTCATGTCTGCAAACTTTTGGGATTATTTCCAGAATAATCTGTTCCTTTTTCGAGTAACAGGGAAAATACCTCCATACGCCCATCTATATTTTAAGCTTGTTTGTAGCAGAAGCTAAAATGCTAACATGCTACACAGAAAAAAAGACACTTAAAAACATCTAAAAACCTTCATACTGCTCGTCTGTAACGTCCATCTTGTATTGAAGCCTCGACATTGGAAATAGTTTAGAAAAAAAAGGAAACAATAAAGTGCATTAGGTGTCTGTGTAGCATGTTAGCCGTTTAGCTTCTGCTGCAAACAATCTTTTGTGCTGTGTCTCAAATCGCATACTTGCGTACTTAAACTTAGTATTTTTAGTTCACAAGTGCGTCTCGATTCTTAGTATGAGAAATGTAGTGCACCATGCACACTAAATTAGCGTACTAAAATTCCACAAAACTAGTATGGAACGATGGACACTTTCTACCCCAAACAGCCGCCATCTTAGCGACATTGACATTGTAAACGGAAGTTACATCATATACATGTATATATATATATATATATATATATATGCATATACTTACAGGTGTATTTCTTGATCCAAACTTGCAAAAATGTGTCGATAGTGTTTCTACATCTGGTTTAAATCATCGTTAAAAAGTAGTAGAAGAAGAACCTGTCGCGTCATATCCGGTTAGTGCTTAGCGGCAGTGTTTGATTTGAGACAGTACTATCTGTTGAGAATGTGCGTACTTGTTAGTACGTAGACTAACCTGATGCACGTTTTGAAAGTTTGGATCAAGAAATATGAGAAACGAAAATATTCGCGAGATATTTACGCCGGTATCAGCACTGAAGACGTGTCATCCTCCCACTGCTATATATATATATATATATACTGTATATATATATATATTTATAAATGACGTAACCTCCATTTACAACGTCACTAAGATGGCGGCCGTTTAGGGTAGAAAGTGGCCACCGATCCATACTCAGTTTTGTGGGCGTTTTAGTACCAGTTAAGTGTGCATGGAGCACTACATTTCGCATACTAAGAATTGAGACGCACTTATGCAATGAAAATACTTAAGTATAAGTACACAAGTATGCGATTTGAGATACAGCTCTGGTCTAATTCGATTAGATTAGTTTAGTAATCCCTCTGGAGATCTCCTTCGGGAAATTAGATAAATATCCATTGAATGAATTAATAATTAAAACCAGGAAGTCAAAGATCGTTGCTGTGGAGCGACTGGAGAGGCTGCCGTTCTCTTACAGCGCTTTTCTTCTTTATCATGATATATAAATCATATAATAATATATAATTAAATAAATAATATAGAAATGTTTAATTATTTTTCTTTTGTCGAGGCTTCAATACAAGAGGGACGTTACAGACAAGCACTATTGAATTTTTTTTGGATGTTTTTAAGTGTCTTTTTTTGAAGAAGAAAAGAGGTTAATATGGAAATACATTTCTCCTGTGACTCTAGAAAGACACAAATTAATCCCAAATCTAGTCGACATCAGGCATCAGAGTTGAAAATGATTGAAATTTTTTCCCCTTAAATAATGAGGATGCTGTGTTTGTTCCACGTAGCGAAGAAGGGTGGTGAAAATAAAATGTATGTTTACCAACGAAGATGTGGTTCTGCGATCCTCCTGTGATCTCTGAACGAGACCGCAATTAGCCTTTTCCACAGAACATCTGTTGAAAATAGCCTCAGTTGCTTAGTTAAAGAGCAACTAATGTTGAAACCCAACTCTCCTGACTCACTAACAAGAGTTAGTTCAAAAGTTGAAGTCTTCTTCTGCAGTAAGTCCCTCATCGTGACCACGGTTTGAACCTATTACTTTATAAAGTTCGTCTGAAATCTGGGCGAACGAGGGGTTACGAGAGCGCAGTCCATTATGACGTAATAACGGCTTCACTCCTCCTCCAGCCAGCTGTAATCACGCCCCACTTTGTTTATACAACGAGCCCCTTGGAGATGAAGACTTCCGGGATACAAAACGACTAAAACAATAAAAAATATTTTAAAATCTCAATTAAAAAACAAACCACGATTATTTGACAACAAAAATGTTTTCGTAATTTTGTTTATCGCTAGTTGTTTGTACTTCAAGGCCACCATGCTCCCCCCCCTAATTTAAACACACAAAAGTTGAACCCTCAACAGACGTGTGGGGTTAAAATTCTCGCTCGGAAACTTGTCTTAAGCAAGACTTGAACTGATGGCCTTCCACTGACAGGGCGACAATTCTGCCAGCTGAGCTTTGGCGCTCCTAAAAAAGAAAAAAAACACCACCTGGGATACTAGTTGAGGGGGCGAGAACATCTTGTCAGTCCGTCCTCTCTCCCCCCTCTAACTCCCCCTTTTGAGAGTTTTTTTCGGGGCATGTCGTTCAGGCAGGATTCACCAGAGCAGAACCAAGACACGCCCGAGAGATGATATCTCCATGTTGTCCTGGGAATACCTCGGTGTCCCCCGGGAGAGCCGGAGGAAGGGTTCAGAGGAGACCTCGGAGAAGCACGAGTAAATAGACGGATGGACTTTTCTGATGAGATCCAACAGGATTCATTGTTTCGTACTTTTTAATGGGGTCAATACGAACCCTTGACAGACGCTCTCCGTCTCTTCCTACTGTCGTATTCTCCTTCAAAACATCACCAGGACGTTTGAAAACAGAGAGAATTCCTGACTCCGTCTTGCAGTGGTTTACGTCAGGGAAGATTGACAGGGTGTGTCGTGTTTTTGAAGTATAGCGGCTGAAAAAACATCAGAAATGTGAAATGTGTTTAGTGTCATGGAAGCAACATTTGCCAAACACATCTCTGAATAACTGTTGACGATTAAAGAAAATGGATTTGATTTTTCCCGTTTTGAGATCAGTGGTGTGTCCGTAATCGTGCATTTCTGCACTTGCACTTAATATTTTGAGTACACAAGTGCGTTCAAAGCAGTGTGCGAATTGAGACACAGCCCTGGACACTGTTATTTTGTTGAGTCAGATGGTTTTTGCCAAAACTAAACTTCAAGTATAACGGGAATTATTCAAACTTTCTCCTAAACCCTTTGAATCCAAGACAAACTTAAATTAGGTTCCTGTATAAATAACGTAGTTTGGCAACACAGTTGTAGAGTCAACGGAAAGTCAGGAGTAAAGTTTAATTGTTCCTCTGGAAACCTTCAAGATATTTGTGTCCAAGTATGTTCTACTCATCTCGGTCGGCCACGTGTCTTTGACGTTATAGCGCTCATGTTGTGTAGAAGATTTACGACATTCCTCCTGTTGGACTCGGTCGCCCAGGTTTTTACCGCTCGAGCCTTAACGGCAGAAAAAAACACCTGTTTCCGTGATCTTACTCTGAGGTTTTTTTAACCAAAAACTAGTCCAGCTCGAGGATGTGTACGAAGACGGAGTCGCCAAAAGTTGCGTCATGGTTGAGAGAATGTGTTTTTAGGCTCTCGGCTAAGAGCGCTGGAAGCTGTGTTAACGTGAATGACCATCTGGAGGACAGCTTTTCCTGGTTTCTGGTGCCATTTCTCATGCTCAGGATGGGCTCCTGGAGCTGCAAGATTACCTATCAAGGGCGTTATCTACCCTTTGCCCGTAATAGAGTTGGATAAAGCATGTTAAACATGGAGCGAACAGGTGAAAGAACAGGGAGGCGACCGATGAGATTCCAGATGCCATGAATCAGGAGGTGACGATAGGGTCGACGGTCAAGGTCAAAGGGGACGACTCGCTGTCGAAACCCCTGATGGGAAACGAAACAAGCCATTTACAAAGACGACGTTGAGTCTTGACAGGTGTGAGAACCTTAGATTATCGTACAGGAAACTGAAGATGATCTTAAACATGTATGTTTTTAGGGGAAATAATCCAAGTGTACAATCGTGGAGCGATCAAACCATCGTACATTGATCCTTTTGGATAATTATGGATCATACAGACAATAATGATTTTACACCTATGCTGTTGTCTCAAATTGTGCAATTCTCTAAGTGCACTGATTTACAGTACATTGGAAGACAGTGCACTTACTTGCGCAGTGCTCAAATTTCAACAGGGTAGTACTGTCTCAAATCAAACAAATGTTTAATGTTGATTGCAACTAGTCTTTGGAACACTATCACGACTTTTTGCCAAATGAAACAAGTTATTAAGTTGTTTTTCATTGTATTATTATTGTTGTTGTGTTGTTTTGTGGTTAAATTAATGTTTTCTTTATGCCGGTTTCTTCTCTGAACACATGTCGTAGCTTCAGTTTAGCGTCATCTACGTCACTAAGATGGCGGACATTGAGGGTGGAAAGTCGAATAGGAATCGATCCAAACTAAATTTTCTGGCAGTTCGAGTGCTCATTGCGCACTACTTTTTCGCACACTGCTCATCGGAACCCACTTTTGCACTCAAAATATTAAGTGTAAGTGCGTGATTTGGGACACACCCCTGGTGCCCCTTGTGTCAGTTCAGTGATGAATATTTAAATTTTAAATGTATATATTTTCCTTTTTGTCCTGTTTATAAACATTCTGTGTGGACACATTTATTTATTTATTATGGAAGTATATCAGTGGCATCAGTATATTGAATTTTAAATGTTGAAACTTTGAATATTTGTATTGAAATATGTTTTATACATTTATTTTTAAATAATTGAACTCAATAATTTGTATATTGAAAGGCTGAATTGAACAATTGAATCCATTTTTTCTTTTTTCAATGTGATGAATATATATATATATATATATATATATATATATATTTAAAATAACTTTCATTTTTATTGACGATTAAAGATAATATATGTCGTTTGATTTCTTATTTTTGTAAAACTAACTCCATTACCTCAATTTGAAGTGAAACTAATTCCCAGTGCGATGGCGATTGATAGAACTCTGCACCGCGTGCACGTTAGGTGTTATACAAGTTGCCGGCCGGCTAGAAATCAATCAGTTAAAAGTAGGTCAGGGCGATGGAAGACGAGCCAGGGGTCCCGGAGGACCGGACCTTTTTTGTGCCGCACGGCGGCGAGTCATCAACAAAAATACCTGTAGTCCTGTTTTTTCGCTGAGGTGCGTAAAAACCCACCAGGTGTCCGGCTTCTATGTGCGTGTGATGCATGAACACGCGCAGACTAATCATTCCTCCCATGTGTCGGCCGTGCCCCCGGCGCGCCACATGTATCTGTAGGTTACACAATAAAGGTCTGAGCTTCCTTCCAGACAAGCGCCTCTGGAGCCAAAGCTCAGTATTAGGGAGGCTTTACTCTCCCGACCACTCCTTTTCCATGGAAACTCCAATAAGAACTTGCCTCGCTTAAGCCCCGTCCAGGGAAACGGATGACCACGTTATGTCCTCGCTAACCCAATAAAGCATCCCATAATGCTCCGCAGATATGAACAGAGAATAATGTCGTGGGATAAATTCTATCTGGAACCACTTTTGGTGTATCTCCGCTAATAACTGGGTTTATTGTTTGTATGTGGCGGCGCAGGATTAAATCAGTGACATCCTCCCACTGCCATGTGTAATAGAAAAGCTATTATAGGTGAACATGCTTATTCATGCTGTTCTTTCAATTACGCTCCGACGTCTTCTCCGGATTTATCAATATTTATTTTTAGGTGCTGAATTTTAAATCGGAAGGTTACATAATGGTTTCATTATGCATCGACACAAATGATTTTGCAACCCCCCCCCCCCTCCCCAGCCCCCCCTTCTTGGTGTGTGTTTCAGACAATTGGCTTCTCGGCATGAGCTGCAGGGCACTTCCATAAAGTTTAATTATATGTTGCGTTCCCAGTGGAAGGGCTGAGATTAAACTAAATTAAAATGTGTCGGGGTGCATGGAACGCTTTGCATGCGCACACAAGCGCAGAGGAAGTGTTATGGAATACATAAGGGGAACAACGCTGTTTAAGTTTGCATGAAAGAAAGAAATAGTTAAGTTAAGTTGTGTTTTTTTTTAAAACATCTGTGAAACATTGTTTTATTGTCATCTTCAGTAGATCAGCTCTGTCACTCATCCTGGTTTTACTGTTTCTAACGACTTTACGACAGCATTTAAATACTGGTCACCTGTTTTCATTTAAAGGCAGAAAAAAAGTGATTTTTCGAATACCTAGTTACATTTTCAATATCTGTATAATATTTGTAATAATTAGAATTAGATTTTCGGAAAATCTTCTTAAAGGTTAACTAATGTGAAAACCCAACTCTCCTGACTCGAATGTTTCAAATGTTAAAGTCTTCCTCCTTTCAAGATGTAGTAAGTCTTTCATCATGACCATGTTTTGAAGTTATTACGTTATAAAGTTGCTCTGATATCTCAGCGAACAAGAGGTTACGAGAGCACATACCATTATGACGTAATAACGCCTTCACTCCTCCTCCAGCCAGCTGTAATCACAACCTGCTTTGTATATACAAGGAGTCCCTTTGAGGTGGAGACAAATCACAGCAGAGCAGGTGTAATTAATGTGAACAAGATTTAATCTCCAGAAAAACCCTGTGTTTTCAGTGGGCGCAGTTTAAGATTCATTTTCTATTGTCAATATTTCAATGAATAGAGAGTTTTGTACAAACAAACACATACTGATGTATAACAACATATATATAAGCGCTATATAAATAAATATTACTTACTTACTTACTTACTTACAACAGAGTCCAATATCTATTTAAGACACACTTAAATCAACACATTAGTTGAACTTTAATATTCCTACAAAAACAATTCCGAAAGTCCGTCTAGATTGATGAAGGTTTGGAAGATTCTATGGTTCACTTGTATGGCTTCAAACTGCTGCTGCTCAGTTCTAAAAAAAAAGAAGTCTTTGTTCACTTTTTTAATGTAAATTGTAATTTTTCTAAATGTTAGGTATTCGTCAACTCTTAAAGGAAGATCGTGTTAAAATTTTTCCTGATGACTTTGCGCCGTGAAGATCGTTAATGTGGGTAATCAGTCGATAGAAGTTAACTATATGCAGTCGATACCAATACTAGTAAATCAATACCTTTCAATAGTATGTTTGGTTTTAAAAAGAAGCCTTTACTTTTAATATTGAAAAATGTATCAATCATTTCACATTCAAGTGTTTGCTTAAAAATGCACAAATATTGCAGATGATAAATCCATTTAACTGTGAGTTTGATTCTTAGGTTGTAAACTTGTGTGCCTTTAGTGAAAAATTTCAATTCAATTCATAAATGAGTCATGGAAGTTTTTTGACCTAGGTTTGCAAGTTAAAAAATATCTCCTTGGCAGGGGTATGCACTATTTTTGGTGCTCTGTGTCTCCTCACATAAAGCTCTTTTAACCAGTCACATCCAGAAATTGAACACCTCGAAGTTCAAGACTTATTCTCGAGACGCCCCGAAGACTAATGGATGTTTGTTGTCAGTAACCGGCACGAAAGATGCTCCTCGCATAAACTCATCTGCTCGACGAGCTCCGGGATGATGTTTTGATTAATGCGTCACATTTGTTGTTCGGTCATTAAATCTCTCTTTTGTCCTGCATTAAAGACGACTGAGCGTGAACATCATTCCTCTGTGGCTCAGTCTAAACATATCCACGGCTTAATTGAGATTAGCGGGCGTGATAATGTTGTTTTTTTTATCATCGCATTAATGGTGCAACACACTTTACGTTTTTTAATCCAGATGAAGCTATTTACAACAGAATATGGATTTATGTTTGACTGTTTCTAAGAGGTTTGGTTGACCCATTTATTTTTTAATTAATCTTTTTTATTTTAACACGCGTTGGCTTGATTCATCTCAAGGTTATTTATATTTACTCGTCAATTGTGTTCGTCCGACTGACGGATCCACTCTTGGGTTTTTCTGCTGAGCCGGGCGTCACAATTACAGACTTTTTCACAGATACTTGTTCATCAAAGACATTTTCTATTTTAAATCACTTTGTTCTCTTACCTCGTTGTTGTTGTTGTTGTTTAAAGAATGTGATGCTTACCTTGATGCTGCTACCATGAATATTAGTTTATTAGTAAGTCGACTTTTACTCCTTTTTTTTTTTAAGCCAAAAAAAGGTACTATTTGGAAAACTTTAAAAACTTTATTGTGAAAATGTACTTTACCATTACATACCAAAGAGCGTAGTTCAGATAATAATAATCAAAACACCTTCTATGATTGAGGAGTTGTATTGAGAAAAACCAAAAAAATCTAGTAACCATAAAACAATTTCCAATTAGCGCTTTTTTCTGAAAACAGTCACAGTTTTCCGTTTCATTATTATTACCATTATTAGTTGTTGCTTTCTCTGAACATTTAAATTTCTTCTCTTGCTTCCGTTTACTCTGATTTCCTCCCACTGTTTAAAAACGTAGTCCAAAAAGTTGTTTGATTAATACTCTAAAGCAAGAGTATTATTTGGCCGACATTCAGATAAAAACAATCAAAAAATGATATGGAATTTGTGTTTTACTCTTTATAACTAGTTGACATGTTTCTTTTGTCCGAGTAAACTTAACTAAAACAAGCATCTTGAAGTATAAAGAGTTGACGATACTTCTTTAAAAAATGTTTTCTTCACAAAAATGCCTTTAAGACATTAATAATCAATAGAACGAAAATTATATGAATCGTTTTTTCTCTCTCTGTAGCTCAGCAACAAATTCTTGAGGACCTGTACGGTCGGTGAAAGTGTGTGTGAATGGTTGTAGGTTCTCTGAAACAGGCCGGCCACTAGTTTAGGGTGTCCCCTGTCTGTCGCCCTATGTAGCTGGGATAGGTTTCAGCCCCACTCTGTACCCTAAAAGAAAGCAAGCGATGTATGAAGCCATAAAAGTGAATGAAAATGTAGATGTTACTTGATAATATGCTTCTTTTCTGAACGTTTCCTTCCTCTATAATCCGATGTAAAATATACTGCTGTCGATAAAGCTAAACTACAAATGGTATCATCAGGCGTGAACCATGGAGTGGATCTCACAACGAGGGTTGTAAATGATCAGAGATAACAAGTACCGAGAGCATCAAACACAGCAGTAACTCCGAGAGTAATTATTCCTCCAGTGTGTGTTTGTTTTGCTTGATATAATAGTAATAATATCAATTAAACCCTCCTCTCGTCGAGCGCCGCCGGCAAAGATTATTGTAATAAGGGAAGTGTGAGTGAAAAGCCTGCGCCGGATATGTTGCGATCACTTATCAAAAGGGCACTCTGGCCAAATCGCATCAGAAAAATCCGAGGCTCCCGCTGAGAGCTTATATAACATGAGGTGCATAAACAGTCGATAGTGTGTGTGTGCGTGTGTGTGTGTGTTTGACGTGTCGGCGTCGTCGGTACATAATAAAGGAACTATTGACCCGAGGGTTTAAACTCCGTGGGTATTCAAAGTCCTGTAAAGTGAAAAGTATCGACAGAAGTCAGACTGTGAAGTATAAAAAGTTCATTGAGGGATTTTTTGATTTTAGTTTTTTTTTTTTCCTTTTTTCTAGTTGCCATTTTGCTTTTGACCTGTAAGATGTAAGAGACGGATGGTCCGATACCAGATGGCTGCTGGGAGTGGGAGTTGAAAGTCGTTTGGTGAAATCTTGATATTAAGACGGACCTGAAGCTAATGGAGGGAAGTGAAGGTGGATGAATGTGTTGCCGTCGGTAACGAGACCAGAGGCCAGAAGTTAAAACACTGATACATGCGGGAGAAAGATTACATTTATTGAATCCACTGGCACTGCTTTGACAGGAAATATCACTTGATACTGGTTGAATATAACCCGAACTCAAGGGAAACAATAAGAATATATTGTGATACTTTAGTATCAAGGATATATTTGTAGTATTGTCGAGTACTTGACTCTGGTGTTGCAGAATTTACAGACCACATGACTCTTGACGAAGTCATAACTGCTTTCATTTATTTTAAAACCAAAATATGTCCAAAGATCAGCTTTAAAAAGCTCCTGGAGGCGACTGTATCCTCTCGTCCTCAGTCATTGCCAGGATCTCGTGAAATGACATTGTTTCTTTAGCCGTGGAGTGCGCAATGACTGCTGCCATCTAGTGGCCTGAAGTATAATCACAGCACAAAATAAAATAATTTCATTTTAGATACACTTTATTGAATTATAAAGCACACAATACATTTGATTAAACTTAAATATGATTTGAAAGAATGAATTGGTAAAGCATCAAGGTTTGTCACTGCGCATCATTCAACCGGAAGTCTCCACCTCCAAGAGGCTCGTCGTATAAACAAAGCGAAGCGTGGTTTCAGCTGGCTGGAGGAGGAGTGAAGCCATTATTACGTCATAATGGACTATGCTCTCGTAACCTCTCGTTCGCCCAGATTTCAGACGAACTACATAAAGTAATAAGTTTAAAACATGGTCATGATGAAGGACTTACTGCATCTTGGAGAGGAAGTCTAAGTTGACCTTGAGAGGTCGCAGACCAGACAAAACGACTCGACCTTAAGTTTTTAAAAAGGATATTTACTTGAACAGAAAATCCTTTATAAATCTGTGGTACTACACATTTACACAACGGCTATTTCCGCTTTTGTGTGATCATTTTCAAATCAATTTTTTTTTCCGACAAACGACAAAAACACTTTCAGCGGCCGTTCCGGGCCCTTGTGTAACTGACTTTGAGTCGAATACCTTTTGTCTCGGGCTCTCGCCTTCCCTTGTCACGAGTCTTGTGACGGCTCATCATGTAACCCCTCCAAGACTCCGCCAACACCTGTCCCGGGCCTCATAAAGCATGCTAATACATGCGGCCACATGGTGGCCCGTCGCGTGACCTTGAGCGAGGCGGCCCGGCGTGACTCTAGGTGGCATATGCTCGCTCTGTGGAGCGGCGGATCCTTGCCGCAGATTCCGATGGCAAGTGTTGAAGAATCGCACGGAACGCATTACCTGCTCAAATGGAGACGAAGTCAAACAGAGTTCATGACCTTTTTTAAAATATTGCTTTCTCCCCTCTTTTTTCTTTTAAATGGGCCTTAAGTTTTTTATTTTATGTACTAGAGGTCAGTGAATTTGCAACTTTTAGAATTGAGATCCTGTCTCTAGATACTGTCTTGTATCTACAAATACTTGAAGAGCTGAGCCAGAAGGCCATTGGTGTTTTGCTTGGACAAGTGGTTGTTGGACTCTATTCTATCATCGGTGTCTGTTTGTTCAAAACTCTCTTTTCATTGAAATACTGACATTAGATAATTATCTTAAGCCCCGCCCACTGAAAACACTTTGTTTTTCTGGAGGTTAAATCTTGTTTACCATGACCACGCCCACTCTGCTGTGATTGGACGAGAATCAAGGTTCTTCACCATACATAATCAATCCAGGAAGTCGCCACCTCTAAGGGACTCTTTATATAAACAAAGAGGGGCGTGATTACAGCTGGCTTGAGGCGGAGTGAAGCCATTATTTCGTCATACAGGACTTTGCTCTCGTAACCTTTTGTTCGCCCGGATTTCAGACGGAGGACAACTTTATGAAGTTCAAAACATGGTCATGTTGAGGAACTTACTGCATCTTGGAGAGGAATACTTGAACATTTGAAACATGTCAGGAGAGTTTGAAATATATGCAGATATACTTATATACCTAACTTTCTAATGCAGGAAGTCTGGACTCTATTTTATTAATGGGGATCTCAGATCAGATCTACTGACCAACCTAATAATAAAAAGAAAGAAAAGAAAAAGAAACATTCTGTTCCCATCTTAACAGACCTGAAGTTCTGCCAAAGCCTCGTAAATTTTCTACAACCAATACCAGAGGAAGAAAGAACACTACTCCATGTTTCTTACAGATGACGGAGCCTCGTTTACAAAATGTTCTTTCTTTGTTTTTCTTATAAAATTTATAACCGAAGATTTGTGATCTGTAAAGGAATATATTGTATAGAAGAAACGTTCTAATCTGCACGATTTTCCTTATGTCTATATATATATATATATAATTTGTTATCCATTTATTTTTATCATTATTTTTTAATTATACAATATTTTAAACACATTTTTAAATACCATACCATTAACTATGTATAGTTTAGTATTCTAAAAACTCAAATTATTTAAAAATTTTCAGATTCAATATTTTTAAATTTTGTTTTACTTTTCCTACTCCAACACTTCGACCTTATTAATTATAACTTAAATTTACATGAAAATTGAAGTTTAAAATTTGAACCAAATCAAATATCGAACCTATCAATATGATTACTACTAAAAAAACGTAAGTGTTAAGTAGTGTGTCGTGTTGGATTAGATGAAAACGTTTTTTTTCCCTTTTTCCTCTGTTTTATACATTTTAATGAATCTACTGTCACTAATATAAGAGTCTTTACTTCTCATCATCTGTTGGCAACAGAAGACGTTGACTGAAGAACCACCTCACACACTTAACACACTTGACACACTAAACACACACACACACAAATCAAAATGTTTGCATGCGAGTCCAAACGTCTTGGACGAAGGTTTCTCTGTTGTCTTTCTCTTCGCTGCTTCTTCCAAGTACACTTTTCAAGGTGCAGGGCTTGGTATCTCCATGGAAACAGTGGAGGGACCAGGAGGGAGGGAGGAGATGGTGGGCGGGGGGGGAGATGGAGGGATGGAGGGATGGAGGGATGGAGGGGTGGGGATGGAGAGGTGAGGATGGTGGGTGGAGAACACAATCCTCTACTTGTGACATTTTAGAGAGGGACATGGGTGTGGTCGTAATGGAGGCACGTGTGCGTCTCAGACGTGTGTGTGTGTGTGTGTGTGTGTGTGTGTGTGTGTGTGTGTGCGCGTCCGGACCAGTTGTGAGTCTGGGGAACTTGCTGTCCTCCTGTGATCTCGATGAAAGATGAACTCTCATCGTCCGACACACACACACTCCCTCAGTGGTGGGTCTGTACCTGCGATTGCATAACAGAAACCCCCCCCCAGGTAGAGCCTGTGTGTGTGTGCGTGTTCGTGTGTGTGTGCGTGTTCGTGTGTGTGTGTGCGTCCATGCGTGTCTGGCTCATGTCTGTCTGTCTCGTTAAAATATCCAGATTCACCCCGACTGACCTCGAAATTCAATGTTTTGCAAAAGAAAAATATTCATTTCCTTTAAGGGGAAACGACACGAAAGTGAAACGCATAATGATTGAATTTTCGACGTGTTGTGAACTAGCGTGTGCAGATTAGCAGCAATGATAATAATGAAAATACATTTTATTTCTAAAAACTGGTGTCCAGGAAATATCAGAGGAGGACTGCAAACACAGAGCAGTCTTTATTAACAACAAACGGGTTGACAGCTGTCGCTGGATTCTTTGATTAATTGGTAAAAAAAAAAGCTAATGCTAACTGATATTAAAGCTTTGTTTGCTGCAGTGCATTATGGGAATTGTCACCAGTCGACATGAAAGACGTAATCTTTTTTTTTTTTAATTGATGAATGTTTGCAATTAGAGTTAGAAAGAGTACAAAACAAAAAAATAAATTTAAATAACCTAAATCTCGAAGTATATTTTTTAGTAAAATCAAAGTTTGCAGAAGAAAAAGACGACCAATGAGGTTCAGGGATGTCGAGGACAGGTGAGACGAGGGTGAAGGTAATCAAGGCTAGAAGAAGAAGAAATGATGTTGTCCTCCATTTATCATTGGATTCTGCCCGCAGGCCTCAAGCAATAATTAAAATCATTTCTTTAAGGGATTAACTCTGCCGTCCATAGTTTTCTTTAAGAGATAAAATGATTACTATTATTATTTTTTACAAACCAATAGCAGCAGATTTGATTTAATTAACTGAAATCAATGTGTGTATCGTCACGTCAATAAAAATATATATTTTTTTCAATAAATAATGAAGTAAATAACCAACGCATTATTGCTTTTGCATTATTCACAATAACAGTCTGTCTTTATTGGTAAATAATAAGATCACTAGGAAACAAACATCTGTCAATAATACAATGGGAACAAATATTACAAGGCAGAACTAACATAATATCGGTAGTATGTTTTATTTAATTTATTTAAAGATGTTTCTATTAAAATACTATACATTTTTTAAGTATGACAGATTGACATGTATTTTAACAGATAATGACATTATGATAAAAATATTTAAATTGAACATTCAAATTGTACTTACATCAGTAGTACCTTTTATGTAATAACAAGTAAAGAATGTTTCCTTTAAAATACTATACATTTTCAAGTATCACAGATCAACGTGTATTATATAGTTTTAAAGACATTAAAATTAATTTAACATTTAAAAATGTACATGTAATAATTACAGCTTTTAAAAATATTTAAATTTAACATTTAAATTGTATTATATCAGTAGTACCTTTTATTTAATAACAAGTAAATAATTTCCCCTTAAAATACTATATATTTTCTCTTAACACATCCATGTGTATTAAATGTTTTTAAGACATTGAAATTCAATTTAACATTTAAACATTGACGTGTATTCTAACAAATAATTACTGGTTTTGAAAACATTTTAAATTATTTAAATATAACTCTTATTGTAAATAGTTATATCAGCAGTACCTTTTGTGTAATGACAAGCTAAAATGTAAGCATCAAAATACTATATATTTTCAAAAATCACAGATTTTAGTATTCAATCAATTAATTACAGCTTTTTAAAATTATTTTCAAAGTAATATTTAAATTGTTGTAGTATCAGTAGTAGGTTTTATTATTATAAACAATTCAATATTCAAGTGTGTGTTCTAACCTACAATAACTGCTTTTTTAAAAACATTTTAATATATTTTTCACGTTTATTTTTAATCCAGTTGTTAAATCATGTTGTGTTTTTTTAATTTGACTGTAAATATTTATATATTTTAAAATATATATCAACATACTTTGAACTTGTGTACCGTTTATTACTGGAGTGCTGGCCAAACACAGTGTTTACTTTAAGTGGCCAAGTGGGGTAAATGGAGTGTCAAATGAGGGCGATGCAGGTTTGGACTAGCAAAGACTCTTTTTTTTTTTCGGCGGTGCGCAAATTGGCCCCTCGGGGGGTCCTGCGAGACGAAAGGGGGGTGGTGGTGGTGGTGCACTTCCGCGGGCGCGCCAGGTGGGGCGCTGTTGCTCACCTTTAACGCCCGGGTTCGGACGGACTGTTGAAAGTTTGCGAGAAGATCCAGATTTTTGGAACCAGAAGTTGGGCGAGAGACTGAAGAAGAACAAGAAGTGTGGGGTGGAGGAGAGAAGGATGAGAGGTTGGGAGGGGGGGGGTGGACTTCTGATGTGGAGAGAAGAGGAGTGGGAGAGAGAGAGAGAGAGGGAGGGAGAGAGAGAGAGAGAGAAAGAGAGAGAGAGAGGGGGGAGGAGAGCTCCGTGTCTCCCCGTGCACTTGGCAGTCTAGTTGCGGGCTGCTGAGCTGTTGCTACCGTGGCGTGGCTGGTCGCGCCGGGCGGGGAACTTCACCACACTGGAGCCCGGAGTTCCACTCTCTCACCTGCGCAGTTCGGAGCTGCCATGGGTCTCTCGCCCGGATTTACTGTCCTGATCATCCTGCCGGCCTTTCTGCTGCACACCAGCGGCCTTTACATCGCCAGTAGCGTTGGTGGGTAAAAAAAAAAACTCTCTCTCTCTCCGCTTCTTTTAAACGTGTTTATGTTGTGATCCAGAGAAGTCTCCGCCTCTCCTCAGGCGAGAGGTAAACCCGGCTCTACTTTTTGCTCCTTTAAAAAAAAGAAGAAACAATTGCTTTTTTGGGAACTTCTGCGCTTCTCCCAGGGTGTCCCTTTAAAGAGGGGGTCCGTGTCGCGCGTCTAGGTGATGGTGCACAGAAAGTCTCTTATCTTGTCGCATCTATCGATCTGTCACTGGAGGCTCGGATGTCAGATCATTGATCGGGACTATTATCAAATCATTCGAGTGGAAGGGTTTGTTTTTGTTAGTTGATAACTTAAAAATAAAGTGTAGGATTCCAGTGTGACCCGGTTGGGTTTTTATTTTTATTATTATCTCTAGATCAAGATCTGACTCCTTCCACTGTCAGACTTATTTCGTGATCGCATGGACACACAGGGAGGAAGAGGCAGGAGATGCTTCTAGTAAATATATAGAGTCCAGATCTGACGCCCGGGAGAAGGTGCACAGAAGGTGCTGCTGCTGAGGCGAGCACGCACCGGGTCGCCTCTGGGTTCATCATGGGTGGGGCGCTACCTTTTCTTTACGTGTGGATCCCGTTTGCACACAATCCGTCTTTTCTCCTCGTTTGAATTCACCTGGAGCCACACAACACGTTCAAAACAATTACAAATATAACTGTTATTTCAGTGTGCATTTTCAGCAATCTATAGACCAGCTCCAGCATCCAAATATCTTTTTAATTCTGCATTTATTTAGTTATATTTTGTTAACTCGTATGCAAACCCAACTCTCTCTCTGACTCTCTCCCATGTTTCAAATGTTAAAGTCATCCTCTCCAAGATGCATTAAGTCCCTCATCATGACCATGTTTTGAACTTAGTACTTTATAAAGTTCTCCCCGAAAATCTGGGCGAATGAGAGGTTACGAGAGCGGAGTCCATTATGACATGACCATGGCTTCGCTCCTCCTCCAGCGCAGCTGTAAACACGCCCGCTTTGTTTATACAACAAAACCGTTGGAGGTGGAGACTTGTGGGATTAATGAGGTGCAATAACAAACCTTGGTGTTTGACCAATCACAGCAGAGTGGGTGGGGTTATGGTAAACAAGATTTCATCTCCAGCAAAACAAAGTGTTTTCAGTGGGCGGGGCTTAAGATCATTTTCTAATGTCAATATTTCAATGAAAAGAGAGTTTTGTAAAACACATACTGATGATACAATAGAGTCCAACATCACTTTAAGACACACTTAAATCAACACATTAGTTGACTTTTAAACTTTACAAATGCGACGCAGAGAAACCACATAAAAATGGGAAAAGGGAACAAGGACCACAAAAATAGACGATAACGAACAAAAGTCCCATTAATATTTCCATTGTCTATAATCATTTAAAAAAAAAGATTTAAATCACAGGTATGCAGACTGACAAGTGGTAGATTGAAGTTCTTAATACTGACCTGTTATTTATTTACCTTAAAAGATTAAGATAAGATAAGGTACACAGCTTTTCTATTTTCTATAAACAATTACACACAGACTTCCACAGCTGATGAAGTGAAAGGAATTTGATGACTGCTAAAAAAAAAGAAGTTGTCCCCATCGTGTGAATAAGTTTGACCCCCCCTGCTTTATTAAATATGTTAAACTGTTATTGGTCCCTTAAGATAAGATAATGTTTCCTTTATTAATCCCACTCAGGGAAATCCCAGGGTTACAGAAGCAACAAGGGAACACGATAAAAGAGAATTACAATATGGTGTGTTTTCTTGATTTACCTGAATTATATAAATTAGGAGATGGGTTGGTGTAACCTTTGACCTCTGAGTAATGAGTTTTTGTTCTTCTGACTCTGCTGGCGAGAATCAGGCGATATGATACGTAACGCGATACAGGTGAAACAACAATACGATATATTGTGATACTGTAGTAATGAGGATATATATGTGCTGCTGGAGTCACTAGTATCGACTGTATCCTCTCGTCCTCAGTCATCGCCGGAATTTCATTGTTCCTTTAGCAGTCTCGCAATGAAAAAGACACACTTATAAATAATACATAAATAAAACTTCAGAATTTAAAAAAGGTATCAATAATATTTAAAGTTGGTTCTGTTCAGTCTACACGTTTTACTTTGTTCAATATCTGTTTTACCCACAGGCCTTGACTTAACACATGTGATGTACAATATACAACTAGAAATAATAATCCATATAATGTAAACATGTTAAATCTGGCCGTTGATCAGTAAAAAAAAGTTACATTGGCCACAAATACAACATTGGAATCAAATCGTCGTACCTTAAAAAATGTCTTTTGGTTCTCATGGGTCACAATGACAAAGACGGTGAAGTCATCGAGTCGCCACAGCCTCGCCTTTTTCTTGCGGCAACACTTGGTTTTTCAACCCATTTTCTCCTATTTTAGACTTTTTAAATGACATGTTGAAAAGGAAACCTATTGTGTCCCGGAATGTCCCAAAAGAGTTTAAAAAGTCGACGTAATTGGAACCATAGGTCAATTTTATGTGGCCTGAAAACACTTTAAATAATCTGCTCAAATTCATTTATAACGTGTGGAAACTACAAATATGAACAATTTGTAAAGAAAAAAATGCTTGTTTTTATATTAGCCAAATAATTACAAGGGGGTTTAATGATATTTAAAATTGTTTCTTGTTATAAAGTTTTTGCCCGTAAATTGGACTACATTTTTTCGCCACACTTGATTGACAGAAGAGCTTTTTAAAGCCTGATGACGGTTATGTTAGCCGCTTATGCTAACGTTTCACTAGTACATTTTTATGCATTTCATTAAGATACTAGGGGCGTGTATTGACAAGATACGTATTACGATACACAGGCAAAAATACGATACATTGTGATACTCTAGGGACAAGGATATATTTGTAGTATTGTCAAGTACTTGACTCTGGTGTTGCAGAATTTACAGACCACATGACGAAGTCGTAAATGCTTTCATTTGTTTTAAAACCAAAATATGAACAAACATACGCTTTAAAAGCCGCTGGAGTCGACTGTATCCTCTCGTCCTCAGTCCCCAGTTTGATTGACAGAAGTGCATGATGAAGCCCGATGACAGTAATGAAGTAGCTTCCTGTTCCCAGATGACGTTTTAAGCTTCCGCCGGTTGCAAAGATTCATGTGTACGTGTATCTAAAGGTCAGACGCCTCACGGTCGGCGTCTCTTAGTTACCGTCTTCAAGTCGAAGGTTAAGTGATGCGAGTGTATCTCTGGTCAATGATAAGCATGATTTTTGTGCTTCTTTTGTCTCCTCTGCTGAGAACATGTATCGTCAAACATGTGGATTGTGTGGCGAGTAAATGTTAATTCTCGCCTCTGCCGTCCCCCAGACTCCCTGCAGCACGTCCTGGGGGAGTATGGACTGGTGAGGCCCGTGAGTGTGGACGCGGAGGGTCGCTTCCTGTCGCACGCCGTCTCCGCGGGACGCGTGGCAGGGGGGGGACAGCCCCGTAGGCGCCAGAGGAGGGAGGTAGGCAACGACGAGTGGGAAGACCCCGACCACGGACCTAACGATCCCGACGAAGAACCCCGTCACGAGAGGCTTTACTACAACGTCACCGTCTTCGGCCGGGAGTTCCACCTACGTCTTCGCCACAACGCCAGGCTGGTGGCCCCCGGAGCCAAGATGGAGTGGCGCGACGACGGCGACGACAGCGTCCGGTTCTCGGAGTCCCTGCACGACGACTGTTTGTTCGTGGGGGACATCACGGACACGCCCGGAGCCACCGTAGCCATCAGCAACTGCGACGGCCTGGTGAGTCTTTTGCCCGTTTACCTGAAGAACGTGTAAAAAAAAAAAAGTAAAAGACGAGTTGGTTTAACCTTTGACCTCTGAGGTGTAAGGTTTTTGTTCTCCTATTCTGACTCTACTGCTTTCTTGGTCTTGTTTACATGTTTTTAGCATGTTAGCCGCTTATGCTAACGTTTCACCAGCACATTTTTCATGTGATTCATTAAGATACTAGTCTGGTGACATCATACGTATCATGATACAGGGGCAACAATATGATATATAGTGATACTGTAGTAACGAGGATATGTAGTATTGTAGAGTACTTGACTCTGGTGTTGCAGAATTTACAGACAACATGACTCTTGACGAAGTCGTAACTGCTTTCATTTGTTTTGAAACCAAACTATGTCCAAACATCAGCTTTAAAAGCTGCTGGAGTCCACTGTATCCTCTCATCCCCAGTTGCACACTTGCAGGATGTCATCGTTCCTTTAGCTGCAGAGTACGTAATGACTGCTGCCATCTAGCGGCAGAAAGTTGAACACGGTAAATATTTGAATCATAATTGTAAATAATTAAAAGAATAATAATTTCATTCTGAACACACTTAATTAATGTATAAACAATACAATATTAAGAAAAAAAAACAACACTTAAAAAAAAAAGAAATCAATAAAGTGCTGTAGAATAGCAATATAGTTTGGAAAAAAATATTAATTTATCAATGTTTTTTGCACCCCTGCCAGATATTGTTGATTATTATTTGGCTATTCACTGCCACTCACCGAAAAAGTACCATCTGCCACTGTCCACTGCCGAATACGACAGCAGCAATTGCCGGATCTGAAAGCTCACCAGACCAGCATGAACTTTAATCTTGTGAATCAATGGGACAACACTGAGTTCACCTGTCTGAGTCTACTTAACGGCGCCGCTTTCTCCGGCCTGTCATTTATCGACCTTTTGGCACATTTTCAGAAACAAATCACTGTCCAAGTGTCGCGGGGTGAAAGTATAGGAATGACTAAGAGGTGACGTCTGCACATTTGTTTGGCCAAAGACAACCTACAAACTACTTCACTGTGTTTTTTATTCTTTTTTTATTTTATTTAGGTTTTAAACCCTTCACTTCAATTCTAAAATTCCTCTAAAAACACGTAAAGAATCATTAGAAAACCCAGAGTCTGCTTCATCTCCTCTGACCTTAGACTTCAAAGTTAAGCCTTTAAAGGCAAAATAAAATGCATCCATCAGAAGATATTAATTTGTTATTATATGTTTAACGATTTATTCTGCTTTTGTCTGGGGAGGTTATGTAGGAATTATGTTGTCGGTGACAAACAAAACTATTGAGAAATAGATTTCAACCATGTGTAAAATGTTATGTTGTGCGTTGCAAATAATTTAAAATTGAGATATGTGATACAAATGGGCCTTAAATGTACTTGAGAAAGGAAAGAAATTACATGTATCTATGATAGGGGTGTGGAAAATATCGATACACATATATAACGTTTTTTTGGTATCGATTTTTAACAGCACTAACATTTTTCTTTTAATTTATTTTTAATTTTCGCAATTTTTTGGCTTAAAAATCATGTTTTTGATTTTTTTTCAAAGTTCTTTTTTGTTTTATAATTCAATTAAGTTTGTGTCAAATAAAATAATAGTTTTTTGCCTGAGGTTTAATTGCAAAACAAAAATTAACAGTCGATGGATCCTCTGCAATGGATGACTGAGGACGAGAGGATACAGTCGCCTCCAGGAGCTTTTGAAAGCTGATGTTTGGACATATTTTGGTTTCAAAACAAATGAAAGCAGTTACGACTTCATCAAGAGTCATGTGGTCTGTAAATTCTGCAACACCAGAGTCAAGTACTCGACAATACTACACTGGGATGATTTGTAGTATCCTGTTCTGTGTTTTTATATTAGTTTTATCTCATTTATTTGTTGTTTTATTTGTTTCCATTTAAAGGTTAAATCCCAATATTTCTAATTCTGATTTCTCTAACGGTTGAAGAGAAATATCACGTAAGGAAAATATAATAAGCTCATACGCCACGACGTCCCAGCATGCATTGCTGGAATAAAAATCTTAATTTCTTTATTGTCTTGGGACGTAGTGTTGAGGTGTATTACTTTAGTGGTAGTTTGGTATTTGTGGGACATTGGGTACTTGTATTAATCTGGACGAATAAGCAGAAATAACATTATACAATACAAATATATCCTTGTTACTACAGTATCACAATATATCGTATAGTTGCGCCTGTATCATTTGTACACACGAGTGAAGGATGATGCAGAGAAGAATAGAAGGGGAAACTGAAGGGAAGTGTTCACTCTGGATGTGTTTGTGGTTAAGGACACGGGGGACTGTGTTCGCAGCTGAGAGCCGGCAGTCAGCCAGGGCTACATGCTACTGACGCGTCCCTTCAGCGTGACACCAGCCGGTGGCCACTGCTCTGGCCTGTCACTCCGCGGCTTCCCGGGCATTTTTTAAGGGGAACATCAGCGTCAGAGCGTTGTTTGTGGCTGTCGGTTCATCGCTTCGGTCCGGAAAGAAACGCTGAAATAACACCGTAACACTTGTGATGCGTTTGATCCTCTTTTTTGTTTTGTAAACAGTGACACACGGCAGCAACGTTTAAACAATACCTAGGATATTACTCTTCTGTTAGAACCCCGGTAGCGCCTTCGGAATCATCTTGTTACTGCTGTATTTGTGTCTCATCCTGCCAAGAGCCTTGTTGGCCGCCAGTCAAGGTGTGTAACGGAGAATAAAGACAGGACGGGAGGAGAAGCTCAGAGCAAAGGAAAGAAGGAATAGAGTGGAGCAGAGAGGATCACTCATACTTGTGGTTTTGTGTTGATTGTGTGGCTGCAATCATGACATAATACGACTTTTATTCATCCTTCGTTTCATTAAGTTATCACAGCAGTTCACGGACCTATATATTATTATACATTAACGTTATATTTATTCACAGGACACATGTTAAAAAGAAAAAAGAAACAAGTATAAAAAATGAATAAAACTCATAAATATAAGATAATGACAATAAAAATAAAATAACATTAAATAGAGAAGTTTCATTAAAAAACGATTAAATAACCTTACATGCAATGGCAGTGGAATCTCTCCTTCCTGCTATGCAGATGAATAAAGATTCTGGCGACTGTTTTGTATTGAAAGGCTGTTAAAAAAAATAAATAAAATCTATTGAAAAACGGAGAAGCTAAAGAGAGTTGCTCTGCCTGTTTTTTAGCAAAAAATAATTGAAAGGAAAAATTGTAATGTTGACACTAAGTCGAAGAACTAGGGTTCTTACTATTCAAAAATGTTCAACTAGATACCGATACTCGATACTAGGAAAATATTCTATACTCGAGTCGGTAACATTTTCGATAACGCAAGAATAAAAAATTGAATTTGAAAGCGAAATTTGTATTAACAAGAAAAATATAAAAACAACATGTTACAACTTTTAACATTAAATAAAAAGTTTCTGGTCTGAGGTAGAGAGAAGAAAAAAAAATATATATATATATATATACATATATGTGTATGTATATATATATATATAAGCATTGATAGTTTACAACAATAGTATGGTATCCGGATACAACATTTTATCACGATACTTTGAGTTTCAATATGGTTAAGGTTTCAACATGCACTTGTATGTCTTCTAAGTGCTCCGTCCAGAGGTATCAAAATAACATGACTTGACAAAACACCTTTCAATCACTATAAGAAATAAACCGATCGAGTCTGTTGTTATAAAAAGTTTTTGTTTTTGTTATAAAAAGTTGTTTTATATCAACTCCTTGGCAACAGCGTCAGTGTCTTGAGTGCTTTTCTAATGACGGAAATGAAACGCTACGGTGGAATGAAGAGCTCATTCTGTGGCACACTAGGTTGTATTTTACTGATACTTTCCTAATATTTTTGTTTTTCTTCTCACAGTAATAACAAGAAGGTTGTTTCTGATTCTCTTGAAGTGTTGAAGCGAAAGGCTAGTCAAGCTAACGCCGGCATGTCAGTTGATGAAACAAAGAATGTTTCACAATTAAAAACACTTTTAATTCAATTTTGAATATTATAACAACTTTTTTGAATACATACAAACTCCCACTTAATAATGCTTTATTGCGTTACTTGCATTCATTTACTTAATTTACATAATTATTTAATAAGGAAGTGTTTGGGATGATTTGTAGTATCCTGTTCTGTGTTTTTATATTAGTTTTATCTAATTTATTTGTATTTAAGTTTTATTTGTTTCCATTTAAAGGTTAAATCCCAATATTTCTAATTCTGATTTTTCTAACGTTTGAAGAGAAATATCACGTAAGGAAAATATAATAAGCTCATACGCCACTACATCCCAGCATGCATCGCTGGAATAAAAATCTTAATTTCTTTATTGTTTTGGGACGTAGTGTTGAGGTGTATTACTTTAGTGGTAGTTTGGTATTTGTGGGACATTGGGTACTAGTTTTAATCGGGATAAATAATCAGAAATAACATTATACAATAATTTAAAACACAATTATTGGACGATATTTTATCTGTATTATCTGATATCTCTAATATTATCTGTTATTGTATGTTCCACAGGTGAAAAACATGTTTATTGTTGTGATAGATTATTTAGACAGTTGGCTGCGATTGACTTGTAAGAGTTTTTAAAGCAATAAGTAAAAATAAGTCCAGGAAAAAATATGCTAACTCTAAAAGTCAAAAGAATGTGCGGTGGTCTGATTCTTAGATGGTTAAGAAACCTCACATCAAATGTTATTATAAATATAGAATTGATTTTATAGTAAAGCTGGAACAAATAGTTGAAATAAAATGAGACTAAAAATGGCCCAAATTTAAAGTAAAACCACAAGAAAATCCATAAAAAATGACACAACAAAATATAAAATCACAATAAAACGATTGGTTTCCTTGACGAAAGTGTGACGCTCTGGCTCCAGCGAGCACCTCTCTCCGGCCCGACACCACGTATTTGTCCAGATAATGCCTTCAGCGATGTGGGTCGGCCTCCCCGAATGTGGGTGAGGTCAGTGTGTCTCACGAGGAATGTGGCGCTCCAGCCTCCTCTCTCTGTCCAGTGGCGACAATGTGGTGTGAAATCGAAGCGGGTTTATCATAATCGCCGAGGAACAATTCCATCATTGTCTGCTGTCGACTCCGTTAAGTGTACAGACTGTACTCATGCTGTCCGAGAACAACCGTTGGGTTTCTGCCAGTACTTTTCCAAGACCACGGCGGCCCGTCGGACTCTCGCCTGCTGGGTCTCGGTATCAGGACTTCGTAACGTGCGGTAGAATAAAAACGAGTTTGTTAAAAAAAAAACAATGATTGACGCTGAATATGTTTTACTCAGAAGTCGATAATAAAACCTCACACCTGATGTTTACAAGTGGAAGTTTCCAAGTGTTGTTTCCTGGGGTTCACAACAAACAAGCCTCCATGTTCCCCCTTGTGTTCGTCAACGTTTATTTTGATCGTAAGTTTCCTCCCAGCGTCAAAGATGTCTGTCTCCCCTTTTCCCTTTAGTGCCCCTAAGACTTATTTTTTATTTACCAACTTTTCTAATTCGCCACGGTAAATACATTCTGAGTTAGTTAGCGTAAATGCTAACGTTAAAGCTAAGTTGCTATGGTCCCTCTTTTTGTCGGATATTTTGCCTTATCTGGATTCAAGCAAATAGCAAAAAAAAAACAGATTTTATCCTCATTATTTAATATTTACTTTGTGTTGTCTGGATTCTGTTTGGCCAATCCAAACGTCCAAAGACGAACAACAAGATGGAGGTTAGAAGCTAGTCGCGCTAATGCTAGCGTGTCAGCTGACAAAACATATTTCACATGTAAAAACTTTTTTTTAATTCATTTTTGAATATTATTTCAAATATGTTATTATTTACAAACTCCCACTTAATGATGCTTTATTGAGATACTTGTCCATAAAAACAAAAAACTTGTCTTGTTTATCTTGCATTAATTTATTTTATATTTTATATAATTATTTAATTTTTTATTGTTGCTAATCTACTCTTGATAAACCTATTCATACATTTAATAATATTTCCCCTAAAGAATTAAGTCGTTGGGATGGTTTGTCTAATCCTGTTCTGTATTTTTATATTAGTTTAACTTAATTTATTTGTATTTATTTATTTATTTTTTCATTTAAAAGGTTTAATCCCAATAGTTAAACTTTGTTATTTGACAGACTTCTCTTATTAGTAATGCATGAATCGATATTCATAATAAAAAAAATGGTTGTGTTTTAGATATACGTTTTATTTGTTAATACTAGATAGATAGATAGATACTTTATTCATCTCCTTAAAGAAATTCTAAGAATACTATGTCAATTAACGTGTATTTATTTATTTTTTATTTATTAATATTATAATTTATTTATTTAACTATTAAGGTATGAAAACAGATTTTTTTTTTCTCAATCAGATCTTCCTTTTCATGAAAATTAGTAAAAAAAAACCAAAACATTTAAATTAGTGACGTGGAGAAAGAGGCAGACGTAATAATCCGCTCGGACGTAGAATATTAAATTGACTAGCATTGTGTGGCGCTTACAGACGTGTTAATCTCGACAACACGGGCTTACTACGTTAATCCTTCTGCGATGTAGCAAAATAACAATACGTCGACAGGTTAAAACCACGCGTCACGATGTCGTATATCGGAGATTTATTTTGTCCGAACACCCGAGATAATGAGAAGCTTCGAAGCAGCCATTCGGCGACTGTGGGAACACAAGGTCACTCGGGGTCTCCGAAGCCATTGGCATGTGGACAACTCCACCTGGGCCGGGAAGTCGCCGAGTAAGCACTTTTAGCCTCCACGCTGGGTTCACTCCCAGCGTCCAGGTGGGAGAACACCTGGACGACGCATTCTTTGCAGCCGTCTTTTAAAGAAAAAAAAAACAACAACACACTCTCCAAACCCCCTCAAGTAAAGTGCACACAATTACCAGAGGTGTAATGAGACGGTTTCGCGCACGTGACGCCACCTACAGCCGAAGCGCGAAGTCAGACACATGGCAGAGCTCGACAGCTGTGAAAAAAAACAAAAAAAACAACAAGTTCTCATGACAAAAACCTCGCCATTGTCTCCGCCCCGTGCTTCGTTCTGTCGCTCTCTTTGTCTGATTCTTGGCCAGCAGCAGCAGCAGCAGCAGCAAGAAGCAGGAGAGCTCGACTAATGATGGTATTAAAACAGAGTCAGGAGAACGACAGAGGAAGTGAAAAGGAGAAAGAACCTCGCGGTTTTTCTTTTCCAAAGCTTTTTTTTTTTTCTGCACGACACCCACAGACTGAACCGGAGAAAAAAAAAAAAGACGCTCTTTAGTGAGGCGCCTGTTTTTAGCTGCAGCTCCACTTCTTAATGTGGATCAGACAACGAGGTTGAGGGTTAAATTGCCAGATGTCTGCGAAGTGAAAAAAAAAAAAAAGGATCTTGTTTCTGGAAAAAGAAAACAAATGATTAACACTTAGTTCTGTTGTTTTTTTTGCCTTATTATCTTGTGAGCAACTATTAAGCAGAGACAGAAATTAATCATTTAATTGCAAAGTATTGAACAAATAAATAGTTTATGTGAAGGAAGTTATTATCTGAGTTCATAAGGAGTCAGAAGAGATTAGAAGCCAACATTCATAATCATTATAATATCTTCAATATATGAGCCATTTTCCTGGAGTTTTATTGCAAGGAATATTCAGTTTATCACTGAATGTAAGTGGCAGGAGTTGTTGAGGAAAATGAGGCACCCGAAGAAGAGCCATTCACAAGTTTACAAGCTTGAGTTTATCTTTAAGATTGGCAGATTCTACTGTCATGTTCCAGGTAGCCTCCGTCTCTCATTTTAAAAGTCCCTGCCATTGTTTCCCATGCTGGGCCACAAGAGAAAATACACTTTCTATACGAAACAGTGAGCTCCCATGATGCCTTGCTACACACTGCTCTATTTAGTGACGGCTGATTGGCCGCTTCAATACTGATATTTAATTCTATGTCAATGTTGCCATGTTAAAATTGATCGACGGCGCTGGTTGGTTGGCTGGGCGGCAAAGCAGTAATGGAGCTGTTCAGGTCACCGTTACTTAGAGATGGCAACACGTATGCAATGTACATTTCCACGCTCAAAAAAAACTAAAATATATGTTGTCAATAGAAAAACAAGTTAAAAATGTATTGATTTTATTTGATGCGAAGGTTTTTCAGAACAAAACAAAAAAATGAATTTTTATTATTTACATTCTCTGTATTCTTTGTATCAATTACAATGTATCTTCAAATAATCATCTCAACAACTATCTTCTATTTTAGTTTAATTCTCCTCAATAAGATTTAATTTAAAAAAATCAAATTTATTTTCAAGTATAGACTGTTAATTATTATTCCTTGAAAAGAATACATTATACTTAATAATATTTTTATTCTTTAATGGTTTGCATTTTCTTTAGATATTTGTGAACCCATTTGTACGTTTGCAGTATAATCTTGATTAAAATAACATTTAATGACACTTTTTTTATGTTTTTAATCAAATATATTTTTGCCAAATAGAAAATAGTTAAACAATAAAATTAAAATTTTTGGGTAAAGATGGGTATATCTTTACATTGTTTATAATTGTATTATACCAAAGATGGAATATTCAGTTTACTTGAAATAATAACAATAGTTTGTATCAGAAAAAAAGGAAAAAACAATCTAGTATATACCGGGGGCGTGGAAGATTTTTCACATAAAAAAAAAGTCAAAAGAAAAGGGGGCGTTTTTAGTGTTTATGAATTAGCATCGACACTTTTATGGATGATGTTTCCTTTGATCTTGACATAAACCGTTTCAGACATATTTAAAATCTTTTATTTTAACAATTTAAATGTATTTTATCTCCTCAGGTTAAGTAACTGTGACAGAAGGTTGTGTTAAAATTGACTAAAGGGCCACAAATGGACACGCCTGGGTTAAACAAACAACACCTCTTTTTGCTATGGGGGTACACCCGGCAGGTCAAAAGGTTAGGACCCCCTTAGATACATTCCCCGCCGTGCCAGTCAAAGCGTAATCACGCGTGTCGCGGTCGACATACAAGGGCCAGACCAATAACCACGTTTTAAACTGCACGCGACACGGACTCCTGCCCCGGCCATGCCCCAGGAATGCGCATCGGTCATTACCTCCGCATTAGGAGTCAATAGACGAGGCCCCCCGAGCGCCGCCGGTTCATCCATCCATCCATCCATCCATCCCGGGCCGGGCCCCGACCGTTAAGTTGGTCAGGCGTGCCGGGGTCCAAACTGCCGTGTTATTCTACCCCGGGTCACGGGATAAGCAGCTCTCAACTGTAATCAGCTCAAATTGAAATGATGACATCAATTACAGCGCAGTGCACTGCTGTTATTGACCCGGGCCCTCGCCTGGACGAGGAAGGAGAGGAGGGGAAGATGAAGGAAGGGATACCGGCAGGAAGTGCTTGAAGGGGGGGGGGAGAGCCTGGCCGGGGCATGAATGGAGACAGACAGAGAAACGTATCTGATTGCAGGTTTCCACCCCGGAGTGTATATCCACTCAAACACGCAATTATTCAATCTGGAGCTATTATCAGACAGACGAGAGAAATAGAGCGAGAGTCGAGGAGGAGAGAACGCTACCAACGGCGCAAAAGAGTGCTTTTTACCAGAGCTGTGATTACCGTAGATCGCTCAGTGCACTTAACCACCCCCCACCCCTCCAACGCCGCCCTCCCTCCGCCGCCGCCGCCGCGCTCTGTCATTGACTGGCGGCTCGATTGTTTGAGTGGCAGTAATAACAGGGTTTACCTGAGAAAAATGGAGCCGGCGGAACCCCGATGATTACAGGGAAACACCTCTGTGATGTCAGCGCTGTTAGACGCTCGAGCCTGATGCGAAGAGATTGTCGAATAGGAGACGTTGTGCTGTGTCCACTGGACGCCTCGTTTCAGTCCAACGCTCCTAGAATTCCACTCTCATTAGGATATCAATTGAAAGGTTTTTACAAAAGCTGGAAGTATTGAACGGAACTTTATTCAAATATTAAGGTTCGTAAATCCAGCACAATAACCTTTAAGATCAACTTATTTGCTGACTTAAGTGTGTCTTAAGTTGACGTTGGACTCTATTGTATCATCAGTATGTGTTTGTTTGTAAAAAACTCTCTTTTTATTAAAATATCTAGAAAATGATCTTAAGCCACGCCTCACTGAAAAACACTTGACCATAACCACGCCCACTCTGCTGTGATTGGTCACGTATCCAGTTTTGTAATCGCGCATCATAAATCCCAGAAGTCTCCACTTCCAACGGTCTTGTTGTATAAACAAAGCGGAGGGGTGATTACAGCTGGCTGGAGGAGGGGTGAAACCATACTTACGTCATAATGGACTCCGCTCTTGTAACCTCTCGTTTGCCCAGATTTCAGACGGGGAGGACTTTATAAAGTGAAAACATGGCGTATTCTGGCCTTGACTTGTGATTGCGTCACTCTGTATTGTTTGAATTAATAAAACTTAAAGCCAAAAAAAAGGTCCAAAAATCAGCTTTAATAGCAGTCGGAGTCGACTGTATCCTCTCGTCCTCAGCCATCGCCGGGATCTTGCGGGATTTCTTAGTTCCTTTAGCTGAGGAGGACGTGAAGGATGGCTTGAAGTTTAAATTGCAGCAACAAAATGAACAAACGGTGTGAGTATTTGCAATACTCATTTTTTATATTTACTAGACAACTATATATACCTGGCACTCTTTTTACCAGTCTTCTCTTTTTATTTTTATAGACATAATCAGGCATAATATGTGTTACCAAAGACACTTACATTCATTTACAGAACATATACTTTTTTTTTATATCACTTAAACCTTAAACACTGCATAGGTCAAGATATCGATTATTATTATTATTATTATTAAAATTCGGCGTTGACATAACCTCATAACAACTCTTCCATGAAGTGACTATTGGTGCAATAAATGTAGGTTAAAGTGCAAAATCTAAATAATGTTTCGAACGATGGAGAAAAAAAGTGTGTCCAGCTCTTTGTTTCGTTCACTTCAAAGTAAAAAATGTATGATTCCCGAAATCCTCAGAAAGAAGAGCAGTGTCCAAATATTATCATTAGTTTGTGGTTACATAAAAAAAATCCAATATATGCTCTAAATCCAAAACTCTCCTGGGGCAGGATTTTGTTATCTTTTGGATGAAATCTGCCTCGATTTGCAGTCATCCAACATAACCCATGGACTTTCCAGTCGATGAATACAACATGCTCTTTTCTCTGAAGCCTCTGCACAAATTCAACGCTATTCATTTTTCCGCCTCGTTCTTAAAATAAATTGGTTCAGAGTCTGTCAGGCGGTCACATCTGGTTAGTATCTGCTAACTAGCCTGGGCAATGTTAGTTTATATTTATTTGTTTAACCTCCTATTAGGTTTTAAGACGATGTGACAATAACCACAGACTTTTATTTAGTCAGAAATGTATTTCTTTTGCACTCATCAATTATTGGTCCGGTTGAGTGATCTTACTTTTATCGCACAACAGAGACATACATCTCCAAACAAATACCTCAAACTTAATGGTAGATAGAAAACAATGGATCTGGCCTGCGAATTGGTTAACTCTGGCCTGCATAATGATCCAAGTGTAAGTATAAAAATCAGCTGCAATTGTCACATTAAAGAAACTGCTGTTCTGTGTCTACTCTATGGCACAAGAATAATTATATCGAGCTAGCAAAGTGTTTTTAACAGGGTTTAGCAAGTGGGTCAAATACGACTAAAGTAGTTTTTCAATTATTTTACCATGATTTTGGGCCTACTGGGAAAAACTTGTCTGACATTGCGTTGTGTTACAACTTGATTTGGTTATATCAACGTTAGGATGTAGCTGTTTTTAAAATAACCATCAAATGATCCTGAGAAGATTTTTATCCACAATTATTTAGTGTTCCAGGTATCAAGCGGACTTGGCCGGAATTAAGTAGTCTGTATTTTATGGTCTATGCACTATATTTTACAGTCTATGGTCTATAGTCTACAGTCTATATTTTACAGTCTATCGTCTATAGTCTACTGTCTATATTTTACAGTCTATGGTCTATAGTCTCCGATCTATATTTTACAGCCTTTGATCTATAGTCTACAGTCTATATTTTACAGTCTATGGTCTAAAGTCTACGGTCTAGATTTTAAAGTCTATGGTCTATAGTCTACGGGCTATATTTGACAGTCTATGGTCTACTGTCTATATTTGACAGTCTATGTTCTATAGTCTACAGACTATATTTTACAGTCTATGGTCTATAGTCTACGGGCTATAGTTGACAGTCTATAGTCTATAGTCTACGGGCTATAATTTACTGTCTATGGTCATCTATGGGCTATATTTTACAGTCTACGGTCTATATTCTTTGGTCTATATTTTACAGTCTATGGTCTATAGTTTACAGTCGTATATAGTCTACGGGATATGGTCTTGGACTTTAGGCCGTCTTGCCTCAGTCATAATGGAGTGTGATTATTTGACAGAAAGTTATCGAAATCCACTCCAATATGAGACAAATGTTTTTTTCAAAGCAAGCGAGTTAATGTGTATTATGTTTTTGTGTATTTTTTCCCCTCTGTGCCAGGCTGGGTCTCAATATGGGAAAGTCTTGGTCTTGACTTGTTCACCCATAACTCTCTGTTTCTGCTTTTGTTATCATTATTGTTAATTCCCACACATTTCTATGACAAATGGCATCATAATGACGAAGAATTCAGTTACATCTGCGATTCAATCCGTCGTAAAAGCAGCTTCAAGTTGTTTCACACATTCATAGGCAAAGCTGAGAATAACTACAGAGGTTTCTTCAGGTTGGAGCATGAAAAAGGAAACATGTGGGGAGAGTGGGAGAAGCAACATAAGAAATCAATAATAAAAAAAAAAGGATGGATGGATGCTGACCTGCCAATAGGTCCGGTCTCACTGGTGTCTGGTTCTGAGTGAGCGGATGAACGATGTCTTAGTTGTGTTGTCAAATTATCTTGGTGTCTTCTTTTTATGATCCTTTTCATTGTCAATTTATTTATTTTAAGCTACTTTTTATTTGTTTTTTTATCGAAAAAGTAGTTTAAGTCAGTTCCTAGAAATGAAAAAATATGTAATTGGACGACTAACGATTCCCTGGCTTCCTGTAAAAAAGGAAAAAAAAAAAAATACCACCTCGACATGTTTTACGAGAGAGAAAACCTGATTATTCATCAGTAACACGAGACAAAACAGAGTCTGTGCAGATGTAGTGTAATTAGGTGTTTTCTTCCTCCCAGCTACTTCAAATGGTTTGAAACCGAAGACGATATACAAAGTCGGGCGAGGTGTTCTTTTAGCAGAGACCAAACACAAATTATACGAGACAAGTGAACAAGAGTAAATGGAATCTATCATGAGATTAAACGTAGGGTAACCAACCGAAGGGATGTTATTCATTTTGGCAAATCAAACAATGCTCTTTACTCCTGATATCTCTCTCGCGCCGGCTTCACGTCGGCTTCAATCAGGGATACGATCCCAGCGAGCCGGAGTTTGCTTTTAACACCTTTTCTTACCTGCTCACATCACCGGTGTGTGCGTCACATTTACACCGCTAACACTGCAACTCTCCGCACGACACGGTTGCTCGAGGATTATCGACACAGAAGCCGTGTCAAAAGATTCCAAATCCACTCACAGGCTCGGATTAATCCACCTCGTGTACACTTTCTGATGTTGTACTTTGGCACAACTAAAAAGACATTTTCGGACTCGGGTCACCGGGGATGCACCCTGAAGCACAGTCTGGGGAAAGGACCTGGGATCTGCTGGGCCAATCCCCATGCCGTTTTGTGAGCCTTAAACTAGATATTCTCGGACTCACCTTCACTGAAAAATGTAGGCTCTTCTTCCAATCTGCTAAAGACCGGCTTTCACTCCGGAGTCACCCAGGATAAAAGAGACAAGCCTAGTACGAGGCTTTGTTTCGCCGTTGGGTTTGGGAACTGCAGATCAGAGGACTTACCCTTTTGTTCAGTGCATTGGCAGAATACTTCTGTGGGGCGACTTTATTCTTCATGGAGGCAACAACTGTGAATTCTGGACCGGCAATGACTCGGAGGGAAAGCTTTTCTTTCCCAAATGGTTGTATGTTCTGTAACAAACACCTATAGTATCGGAAAAAGGCCACTTGAGGGAGACTTTGGCATCGTGTCAGGATCCTTAAAGATAACAGACTTCAGTTGGATCTTGACAAGAACTGTTCCATATCTCTGGTCTGAATATACACAGTTCGAAATTGTCAACTCGACTCAACCTATCACGATACTACTCGACACTACTGTTGGCCGAGCTACCTACTTGTGGTGGGCGGGGCCCTCATAACCTAGGGGTGAAAAACTTGGAGGCAACAATCTTAACCAGACACAAAAAATGTCTGGACCTGGTCCACGGATAAACTTTTCGGATCGATATTCCGTCCTCCTTATCACTTTATTTATTTATTTTTTGCACGTTGTTTTTTTTTGGTAAGTGTAGAGCTGCTAACTCTTCATTAACGTCACCTTCTGAACAATCAGTGGCATTTGATTGTTTACCTTTTTAGTGCCGGCCAATGGAAATGCACCAAAAACCAGATAGAGTCTAGTAGGGTAAAGTAGGCCTAGGAAACTCCCCTTGTGACTAAGCTTCTCCTCAAGGCTGTAGCTTGACTGTAGGACCTTCCCAGTTCTTCAGTTTTTGATGCGGTTTTTTTCTCCATTATTGTGAAGATTTAAAGAATTCTTAAGCCCTTGTTCTGCATTCATATACCTCAATATTAGAGGTTAACTTCACTGGACTTTATGGTCCACGGAAGTCTTGTCAAAGTATGAAAACCATTGGAGGGGACTTAGCAATTTTACACAGTAAGAAAAGATTCCATGTGCTGCTGTCTTAGACCGAGAGCTAAGTGTTAAGTGTGTTGCATGGTTTGATTCGCTCGATAGTTTAAAGCATTTATTTTTACATTTCTGTTTCCCCCTCAAACCTGTTTCATATGGGCCGTCCTTTGAGGAAGAGGTTGCCAAACCTCATCTCTCGGAAGAGAGGGGGGGGGAGGGGGCGGTGGTTAATTTGGTTATGGGAGGTAACTATGAGATATGGCGGCGAGTAAGGCCGGCTTTTGACACCAGCACTTGCTGCTGCTGTGCCGTGATGTATAACGTCAGTGTGACCCACACACACACACACATGACCACTTATCCTTCTTCCATTACCAAACACTACTCCAGTGTGAGGAATTCATGAAGAAGAGAATCATGTGAAGTATGTCTTTTCTGCCAAATTGCAAATTACGTTTTTTATTTTTCACAGCGCGTCGTAGATTAAGTGGCTGAAGAACGGCAGCAGAGAGCTAAGAAAGGAGACGAAAATAGGCTCTCATTTCCTCTGAGATGATGTGGCTTTATTTCTGTTGACTTAGCGTCAAGCCACCCCCGGTGGTTGGGGACTTTAGAGGGGTCTGGTGTGGAGGTTCCTGGTCTACCTCTCGGTTGAAGGAAATGCTGTTCTGATGGTCTCCAGAACACCGACGCGAGTATGTTTTTCAACCGTGTTTCCGTGTTTGAAGGTGGTTGGGATTCCCTCGCTTTTCCTCTGAGACTTACTCGGTGGATGCGAACTTCACAGGGGAGTTTCTCTTTGTGTCTGCCTCGCGAGTGCATCGCCGTGTCAACTTAAGGATAGACTTGTTTGAAGATCCTCCATCGACCAGCCCTCTTATGACCTTCGTCTGACGTACGGCGATATTTGAAACGCCCTCCTTCACTTCTTTAAATAATTCACTTTAAATATATATGATAAAAAATATGTAGGGGAGAGAACAAATAAACCTCTATACCCATTCTAGTGCAATACCATTTCCAAGATGATGTATTCGGAATATATGCGGCGTTTTATTCATCTCTTCTGGTTGCAGAAGAGCCTCCAGGAGTAGCTGACACTTCTGGAGCGTTATTGGATTGACATATATCACTCTGGTTCGGCCGTTTGACCTCGTTTATCGAGTCATATTCTTTCTCTGCTGGCCAAGAAATGTGCAGTCGGAAGAACCTTTGAATGTTTTTACTACGAAATCATTCACTCGTATAAACGTTTAGTCGTTCACCATGCGTTTGGTTACACAAGTGTTTTTTATCAATGGATCGGGAAAGATTTAGTGGCAACATCTCGGCACAGAGGGATTATTTTTTTTTATCACATTTAAAAGTATTATTGGGAAGTTGTGGAAGGAAAACTAGATTTTTTTTTTGGAAAATAATTTGACGAGCAGCGAATGATTAAATTCTAGATCAACATCTGCGTCCCGGAAATATTGAAGAATTTATAATGACCCTGGATATGAACTATTGCTCCATCCATCATCCGCCAACGCTCCGACATCTATCCCTTCATCCATCCATCCATCCAGCTAGCCTTCTCTTCATCCCTTCATCCATCAAGCCATCTGTCCGTCTATCCCTCCACCCTCCCTCCGTTATCTATTCCACAGGTGTCATACTGGTCCAGAAAAGGGCCGAGACGGTGCAGGTTTTTGTTCCAACCAGTCAAGCACACATGAGTTAGCCAATCAGGCGTCAGCTTAAACAAGCAACACCTGACTGACAATCAATTTATTACTGTCTTCAGACTCCTGATTGGTTCAACTATATGGGTTTGACTGGTTGGATCCAAAACCTGCACCGTCTCAGCCCTTTTCTGGACCAGTTTGACACCTGTGATCTTTTCCTTCAGCCATCCATCAATCCAGCTAGCCACCTCTTTGCTCCATTCATCCATCCAGCTAGCTGTCCCTTCGTCCCTCCATCCATCCGTCCATCAATCCATCCGTCCATCTTTACCTCCGCCCTCCCTCCTTCATCTATCCTTTCAGCCATCTATCCATCCATAAAGCAGCCATCCCTTCACTCCTCCATACATCCAGTCATTCAGGTAGCATTCTCTTCATCCCTCCATCCATCTGTCCATCACTCCATCGGTCCATCTATCCCTCCACAACCACTTTCTCCAGCCATTCATTAAGTAAGCCAATCCCTTTGTTCCTTCATCCATCTATCCACTAGCTTTACCTATGTTCCTCCATTCATCCATTCCTCAAGACATCCAACCATCTAGCTAGTCCTTGCTTCGTCACGCCATCCATCCATCCATCCATCCATCCATCCATCCATCCATCCATCTGTCCAGCCACTCCCCAGCCTGACAATCCATCCATTTGTCATTCCTCAACCCTGACCATCCAGCTAGCCGTCCCTTCGTCCCGCCATCCATCGGCCCCTCCATCCAATGTCCCTTCCCCCATCCGTCCCTTCTTTCCTACTTCTTTCCATACCCAAATTCATCCAACTAGCCGTCCCTTCCTCACTCCATCCATCTATCCATCCATCCATCCCTCCAACCCCTACCCCGACCATCCACCTAACAGTACTTTCATTGGTCAGCTCACAGTCCCTTTGTTCCCGCCGTCAATTATCCATCAATCCCACACGTTTGTCTTTTCTGCTCTCTAATTCAACTTTATTCATTTTAGTGTTGATACACACAACATATGTAAAATTAATTATTTTTTTGGGTCTGCAAACATGGATCGCATGCATGATGGATGATTTAATCTCGGGAATAATTTGACTTGATTTGTCTCACTGCCTAATGGATACAAATCCAACATGTTATTTTGAAACACAGTCGGGGAAAACAATCTCTCTTCCACACATGCAAACGTCCACACACACACACACACACACACTTATGTCGAGGCGAAGAGATTGGCGACTCGAAGCATGCCTGGGAATATTTTTCCTCAATTTGCGAGTGAGTGCTGTGGATGTTCGACTGCTGGCTGAGGCCCTCCTTTGTCATGGAAACACCAATTTTTAATTTGGGGTCCTCAGACCAGTGAATTCAACGCTCTGTTTGCGAACAAACTCCCTGCTGTCTCAATTTGAAGACGGTGGTTATTGACTCTGAGAAGTTTGGAGCCGCGACGAATCACGAAACACCTCGGATGTTTAATGTGCGACACACAAGTTTGTGTTGTTTTGGCCGTTTTTTTTACGGCGGCGAGAGGATCAAATGGTTGACCGGGCCCAGACTTGCCACACCCAGAAATGTTCACAGACGTCTCTGACGGTATCCGTGGCTACCGATGGTAACCTTGGTGATACCGGTGCAGATATGCTGCAGTTGGTGGGCGTTTCCAGGGCGTGATATTAAAGCCCGGCAGCCTGTGTGTGTAAATGATGATCCGTCTGACATCCTCGGTCTGACGGAGATTCTTCCCCCCCGCCCCCACACATGACGCTGATTCAGCATCTTTTCCTTGATCAGACAATAATCATTATTACTTAATCCTCATTTAAATCCGATGAAGAATTTCTGTATAAATATTCTCCTGATTAATGTCCTTCCAGTTCCGGGAAGACGCTGACGAGGGTTATTTTGATAGATGACCCGGTGATAGTGCTTCATCGACACTATCGTATTCTCAATCGCAGGTGCGTCTCTTTAGCACGAACCCGGCGCGTTTATACCATTTCATTTAATAATAAGATGATCAATAAAAGCGTTTAGAAACCGCACCATCTCAACGGCTGATGAGTCTCGACCCCTAAATAGAGCCGGGGAAGTAATTACATTTGTTTTTTTTTCAGGGGGTTATTTAGCAGCAGTTGAGTATCAACATCAGTGAATTATCTCTGCTAAACGACTGAGGATGAATTCTCTGTTGGTCAAACACACCAATGCTTGGATGATTTTTTTTGTTGTTTTAATCTACTGTTATCTCTGGAGAAGATTGGTCTTCATAGACGTTTTAAGGCTTTCTTCATGGACACCTTATGCCGATGATATAGTTGTTGTTTTTTAACGCCTTTTTAATTATTTGTTTTGATGTCCTTGGTGGCTGGACAATGAATCAGCCTTGCTCGATGTCACTCGGCGTTGTCGCTGACATTTTGTGTGGATGGTTGTGTCGATTCAAAGTACATTCATGTTACTGTGCATATGGTGACCTATTAATATGCTGTTTAAGATAAGTTAAAGAACATATTCAGATGCAATAAGACTTACTGTTACTGACTGATTTATTCAGGATTTTGGCCCCTTTGTGTGATTGATCCTTGACATCCCTTAGCTAGTTGATCTGTTGTAGAACTAGCACAGCAATGTTGGTACTAGTACTGAAAAATATAAATACAGCTTGAAATATAAATATATACTCAGAATATTCTTTATTTATGGTGCTATAGTGTCCAGGAGAGATAATCTCCTGGTTGTTGGAGTTAAAGTATCTCTTGGTCTTGTTCATGAGTGAGGGGAAAAAAATGTTGCCCAGGAATAACAGATGGATTCCGTGCACCGTCTGTATTGATCCATTGTGGTTCTGCAAGAATTGATCCGAAAGAGGGAATGATCTCTTTTTTACTGCATGAGCTGTATATTCATGCACTGAACTACTGTCGCGAACTAGTCATTCATGAGGGACTCGTAGTAGAACTGCGGCCAGTCCTTATCGTGAGTAGCTAGTAAGTCATAGTTCACCCAAAATTCTAATTTCACTCATTTTCTACTCACCCTCATGTCGATTAAGGGTTGGGATTATTTTCAAAGTAAGTCGTTTCTTTTTAGAGTTATAGGCAAACATATTTGTTCATTTTAATGTAGGGACTGGAGCTCAGCTGTCTTCATCTTCGTCCAAAAAGACACTCAAAAACATCCAAATACCTCCATACTGCTCGTCTGTAACATCCCTCTTGGAATAAAGTTTCGACGAAAGGAATTGTTCAGGAAAATCTCAAACAATCCTCTGAAAATAATCACAACCCTAAGTCGACATGATTGTGAGTAAACTATGACTTAAGTGGTTTCTTAAATGGGGTGTTTCAGGCATGTCAAACTTTGAGGAGGCCCCAGGGCATACCCAGGACACCTTAGAGAAACTGTATTGCCAGATTGGTCCGGGAATGTCTCTGGGTTTTTTCCCTAGAGGAGCAATGTGGCGGGAAGATTTACAGATGGATTGATCCAATACGTTGCTTGAAAAAATCATATGGAATAACCAGTGACGTGCAGCAGCCAATCTACTCAAAACCAAATCTCAAATCGATGGATTAATAGATGTTGATCCAGGCCTTAAATGGCTCTCTTGGCCACATGAGCAGTTTTTTAAGTTGCACTTCAGATTTAAGAAGGTAATTTTAGGGAGTTATCCACTTTAACAGATGAACTGAAGTGTCTGTCAAACAGATCTTTGATCCACATTGTCGTCTTAACATCGTCCATCTATGTAAAGATTCTTTATGTTGATGATCCACTGATGATATACTCTTAAAATATATATATTTTCTCTTCAACTCACCAACGGGAAATCTGCGATTCTCCTATAATCATTTGACGTTTTCTTGTTTAATCCGACTCCTGCTGCTTCACGTCCGTAATCCCTCCGAGAGCCTCCTCCGACTAATGTACGTCGGGCAGCGCAGGGAAGGAGATGCACTCGCCGAGAAACTCTGGTGCTTTCCCAGAGAGGGTTGAGGCGGAGGCCAGAGATGTTCCCTCGTCTGTCGAACATGCACAGCGTCTTCTGTCCTCCAGAAACTCCTCCATCCTGAGCTGCATTCATCAGCAACATGATAGCGTCTTTCAAAATACTCGACCAGACGGGAGAATATTCAGCGATTTATTCAAGACGATTATCTTTGGAATCCTTTGAGTTCTTTCTGATCAAATATTTGACCCGACGACGAGATTTATTAGAAGTCGCCAAACAGAGAAGGTGTCGAATTATTCCTCTTTCATTTTCTTGCTGATTTAAAAACCCGATGTTACTGCGTTTGTGAGTTATTGTGGAAACTCGTGGTCACTTGTATTGATTTTTTTTAAGCCTCCCAGGACACCGTCAGTTCATTTAAACATCATCTGTTTCTTCTTGTTTAATTAAAATCAGGTAAATGAGTCGAGAACTAAAACCAAGCCAAGGTTCTTTCACTGCCAACAAGAAATATGAAAGTAAATCCATTTAACTGTCTGTCTTTGATTTTTGGATAAATTGGAAAAAAAAAGTCGACTCCGTCATCACGGCAGCAGAAAATACACTTTGAAAACATTAATCATGACCTTGTGAAGTCGAAAAGAAGAAAAATAATAAATGAATGAAGCAATAAATTGAATATATTTAGATGTTAGATGTACATCTTGAACGCGTACATTGTGTTTTTTGTTTTTTTTTTATCTTGAAAGAATTTTAGGATTTATTATCGACATTTACATGTTCTTTAACATAAGTTAAGTAGATTTTATTTCCTTTAAAACAATCTTTAATATTTCATGTCAAATCCCCTTTAAACATAATTTGAGGTCATATGTCCAATCTTTAACCCTAGCCATCCGTCCATCAATCCATTTGTCCCTCTCATTCATTTAGCAAGCCAATCCTTTTGTTCCTTCATCCACCTATCCAGCTAGCTTTCAAATCCATTCCTCCAGACCCCTCAACCAAAAAAAAAGAAAAGGAATACACAAAAGTATCAGAAAAAGATTTGTCCAAACATTTCATAACATCTACCTCGGCCATATTTGTTCTTTGACACCTAAATACACATATATCACATTATAACAAATTATCAAAGGCTTTAAGCTGAAAAATGGCGTATTAAAAATGTGCCCATAAAGAGTGTGATCAAGACGGTTGTGCCTAACAGTAAAGAAAGGCCCAATTGGAAAAAATAAAAAGTTAGTGCGTGGCCTCAACTCCCCCCCGAAGCCTGATATTTACATGGCGAGACGGCTGCAAATGCCAAACAACACGGCCTGGAATGATGGATTCTCTGCTGATATGTAAAAATGTGCTAATGGCACGAGTTATTTTCAACATACGATGCAATGAATTACGATGATTTTCCTTTAGAGCTTTTCATTCATAAACGACATGTTATTCTCATGTGACTGCGACAGGAAGTGTCATTTCAGTGATTAACACATGTTTTCATGACGATAATCTTATAGAAATATGACATTTTCAGCCGATTTAAAATCAGTTTGCAAAACAACCCTTATTTGAGTAAATCAAAACATCCAAATAAGACCTTTTAAAACTAATTTGGTCAATTATAATCAGCTTAATTCACTGAAATTACAATATGATTGAAGATTGAGTTGAAACTGGGTTAAAATCCGTCTTCATCTCAGAGAGATTGAAGATCTTTGTGTGTGTTTCAAGGCAGTGTCGGGGTCGTGCTAGTGTCCGGATCATTTAGGTTTAACTATGAATTAATCAAGCGCCGGAGGAAGCGAAGGCGAGTGAGGGGGCGAGACGGAGAAGAACACAGCGAGGCCTGAAGGGTGGAGATCGCTGAAGCTATTTTCTCATCGTGTCGGTGGAATCGGGGAAAGCGTTAGACGGCGTCGACTTTTCTCCATCCACTGTTTACAGTTTGATGACGAGACCATCAACCTCAAAGCGTTTCTAGAGAAAGCTTGGACTGAAAATGTTTTAACCACGATTGAACAGCTGCGTGTGTTTGTTTTTCTCGGTTGTTTTTCTGCATCCGAGACTGTTTTTTAAAAAGTTGTTTTCTATTGGAAATGAGTCATTTATCATAATAGGTTCTCCAGACAAAACACAGTTGAGTCACACAGACCCGAACGAGTCATGAAGAACCAACAAATCATATTCAGACGACTGTAGCGTCTGCAGGCAGCTTCTATTTTATTTTGAAGTCTGGTTTTTAAAGTCTTGTTCAGAATAGAAACCATATCTATTTAAGACTATGATTGATTTTACAAAATATTTATTATCAAAAAAAAATAGAATTGTAAACAAATCATGTTAAAAATCCGTACATAAATTGTTGTAAATAGTTTTTTGGGGGTACAACTCACCTTATATTAAAAGTACTATAAGCAACTAGCAATACAATAAGATATACCACTCAGTTTTAGAATTTTAATTTTAGAATTTTAGAAAAAATTAAACAAAAATCCTCAAAAATAAACATATTATGAACATTTAAAAAAAAAATTTAACTACAAAAAAGATGAAATTAATTATATCCAATTGTGTCAAAAACGTAATTATTTAAAAGTAAGAATATAATAAAGATTTTATAAAATACAGTTATTATACTTTAATAAAAAAATATATAAATAATTTAAAAATGGATTCTTTTCTTATATATATATTCCTTTTACTGCATATGTATTTTTTAAATATTTTTATTTATATATATATTTTTTAAAACATTTTAGTAGTGTTTTTAAATAATATTTTTAATAAAATGTATACAAGACCATTTATCTCATAGCATAATAACACAGTGTTGCATTTGATGCATTTCATTTAAATAATTAAAATTTGTAAAATACATGAAATATGTTTCTTATTCTTTAGAATCTATAAATACAATCAATAAAAAAAATGTAAATAGATATATAATCACATTAAATCCTTACATAAGATTAAAGCTTATTTTCCTAAATCCTGTTATTTATTTTTAGTTTTTTTTATCATATTTCTTTGATAAAAGTATATTTAAATTGACACTGACATAAGTTTTATGGCATCATTAATATCATTATCTATACGTTTTGACGCAGGTTTACACAGCTCATGACAGGTTCCTGACGAGAAGAACTGTTTTCCTAGAATAACCCAATATCTCTCGTATAATATTGAGAATTTCCAGGTGATTTAATTCACCACATTGTGTCGTGCGTGTACGTAAGCGCTCCGATACATCTCCTGGAAAGAGTAATTCCACAACACGTCTTTTAAAGGCTCCATCAAAAGATGATCTACAGTTTTTTTTTTAGTTTTTTTTTTTTATGTAACCCACTGAAACGTTCAGTCGCGCTTTTGTTTATCCGCTTTTTATTCCAAATTGTTTGGATCTCATTTTGAAAGCAGTTCTCTGTAACCTTGCAGCTCGCCCGGAATATCAATAGCATCACCGCCGAGCTTTTCCTTGACACTTCCCGAAGCGCCCCCCCCCCCTCACATGTAGCGGGAGATTCTGGCTGATAGATGTTGAGTTTTTCAAAAGGCCGGCCGTGCCCGCCGATGTGTTGGCGGCGTACGCCGGTGCCCTTCTCTCTGGAGCCGAGCTGTGCAGGAGCTCTTGTGTGTTCTATTCACTCCACGGCCTTGTGCGAGGTTACAAAAGTGTCGGTGTGTGTGCGCTCGTGGAAGGACGTGTGTGTGTGGATTATTGACAATCATCTTTTGACACTGATGTGTTGTCGGTTTGTGTTCGCCGTGCGATAAAAAGTCTTGTTTATGTTCTTGTTGTCGCGTCGACTGACAAAAGGTTGTATTTATTTGATGCTATATTTGTATTATTGTGATTAATTGTGTCTTAAGGACGAGTCATGGTGGAATAATTTAAAGTCTCTCGGTTATTGAACGTGTTGTCGGTCGATGAGCGAAAGGATCGTATTCTCTCGTAAAGACTCGAGGAAGCTTTACTGTCAGGAAAAGAATCGGTAAAGGTTTGAAATCTGATCGCGGAAATAAACGACAGGAAGAAGCTCTGGTTCGACACATAAATGCTCGACTGCTCTTCTTTGTAAGTAACACAACTTTACGACTCTTTGTGTTGGATTTTAAAATATATATTTTGCCAGCTTTAATGACCTGGTTGCGCTCCGTAGAAATCATGACATAAAAACACAATCGACAACAAACACTTTGTTTTTTACCGAGACAGATGTGATCGAGCGCCGTTGCGACGCTAATTTGAAATATAAACTGGTGAAAGTTATGTGGAAAATATCAAATACCGTGATGGTGTGAGTACCTCAAATGTTTTTTTTTAACCACCTTTATGAATCCATAAGCAAAGAAGACACAAATCCTAGCAGCGGATGTTCTTAATCTAAAGCTAACCGCTATCTGTTGTTGGCGCTTGGTTAGCTTTGTTGTTAGCTCATGGCTAGCTTTTTTTTTAAGTTTGATTAAATCCTGATTAAATGTGTAATTGATCTAAAGCTAAGAACTTGTACCTGAGAAATGATCTTTAAAAAAAAATGTATTAGCAAATTAGCATTCATGCTAATGTTTGCTTTTTCAACACATGTATTAGTTTATTAAAGTAATATCAGGGATGACAAGTCTCACGCTTCGAGTGTGACAGTCAAGCAATTTGACCCTTTCAAAACTATATATATATATATACTGTATATATATTATCAATAATAAACTTTGGTCATTTTTGCATAAATCTAGCCAATCACTGAAGCCCCACGCAATATAAACCAATAAGAAAGAAGATAAGGCGGGTCTAACTATCAGTTCAGCATCTCTACTCGCATAGATAGAAACATCGTACTGCTGTCAATCTATCAGTTGTTCCGGGTTTCTCCTGTCATGAGCCGCACTTTAATTTGTAAAGTTGTCGCTAAACTGTGCGGTAAATTCCCCAAACGCCGCTCAGAAGGAGAAATGTATGTAAATAATGATCAAATAATACCATCTCATATAATTTAAATGAAGAAGTTGGGATAAATTCACAATCCAAACATAATATTTTAGTTGTGATTCTTACATGTCATTGTCAAAATCAATAATTATCCAAAGTGACAATCAATCATTGCCGTAGATATTTATAGAAAATGTAGTTAAAACAGTTAACTGTAGACTTTTGGAAAAATGAATGAAATACATTTATTTTATTTAATTCATGCTAAAAACGAGTGTCATAGAATTGAGTTGTTTTTTTTTTCCTGGTTGACTGCCCTAGAGCAGCCAGGAGTGTATCGAAGGTCAGTCATTCATAGCCGTCCTTGACCTACTGGCGGCCATGTTGGATGAAGTCTTGATTAAAGGCTGCAGAAGGCGACGACGGAAAATGCCTCGTTCGTCTAACAAGTGTCCAAACCTGGTCAGGTTTCGTTGGTTTATTTCTGAACCATCAAACCTCAAATACGTTCTTCTTTTTTAGAAGTATTATCAACAATACAAATGATTTTAATCCGTTTCCTGTGGTCAAACATGCTCCCTCTTCAAAGTAATATTGAGTAATATCCAATATATATTTAACAACAGTCTCTTTTCAATAGAAGGGTGTATTAACTGAAGTCTTCTTTTTTTTTAAACTTACATTTTTATTTGTTTTCCTAATCGAACAACAACGCACAGAAAACATTAAATGCAGAAAACAACAAAAAAACAACGTTACATAAATAAATACAAAAGAACGAACGGTTGGATTGAGGTTTCGTACAAATAGTATTTTAGTCTCTGTTTGTCGTATAAATGTAAAGTCCATTTATTCCCATTTCTAGGGCACTTTCGTCCTCTTTTTTAATTTTGTCTTTTACATTCATCTCTTCTTTTCCCATCTCTGAATTACTCAGATACATATTTTTGAAAGTACATGGAAAATAGTAGCCCAGTATTTGAAAAATGTACTTCCTCCTAGAATATATGGGAATGGTCGACATCTATCTCTCCATATTTTCACCAGCAAGTTTGTGATATTTTTAAATGTTCGGCGTGATGAACAACAGAAGGTGTTTGAAGAGCCAGTTGAGGACATTGTACTTGTTTTGGTTGTTGTAGTGAAATTGAATACGTTCGCCCGGGAAGGTATATTTTAGAAAACGTTCAACGATGCTTTACATCTTGGCATAAATCCTTGACTCACTTAGGTGTGAATGTCTCGGGTCGACTGAATTCATCCACTTTCTTTACAACCTCCTTCTCAAGCCTGCGAGGAAAAGTGTTTTTCACGAAAACGAGGAGAAGAACTTTTTTTTTGTTTTGTTTTCCAAAATCCTCCTCGCTTTTTGCATTCTTCTTTGCCAAAGATGACAAGAGGAATGGAATCTCTCAAATCCTGCCAGACGCGCAAACATATTGGCAGGTAACTTCCCGTCTCAGTATCCGGTCCCGACTCGTCTCGTGCCAAGTGTGCCGAAGGCCTCGCCGTTTCCGTTTGAAGTGCAAGAAGTCGTCTCGGTCCAGCCGACCCGACACGTATAGGGAAGCCCGGGCTTTGCTGCTGGGAACTAATGGGGGCATCCCATAGTCTGACCACTAGGAAACACACCTCAGATGAAAGGAAAGCGAGGTACACAGTTAAAATAAATCCCATATTAAGGAAAAATTCCTTTTGGGCATCAGTATCCCTTCTTCTGATTGGTCGAACTTCTGCTCTGACAGTCAGTGAAACATAATCTCAAATCCCTCCAAACCTCATTTTCCGGGCTCCCCGTCGTCTGACTCCTTCTGCTGTACGTTGTAATCCCTAATCTACTTTGTCATTCATCTTCTTCATTCATTTATAAGAAGATTATAAACGTCTTTGTGAACCTCAGACTCTCTTTGTGTTCGACAGTGTTAGTCAGTTGTCGCCTCAAGAGTTAGTGGGTCAATAGTAGGAGTGACGGTCGAGAAGTGTACGACGCCGGTACTGATACTTTCATTTTAATACCGGTTCCTGAACGAATACCAATTTTATGAGATCCATTCCAACCAAAAGAAAGTGACATTACACATAGAACATAGTCATTTTTTTCAGATTTGGTAAATTTAATCTCCAAGCTGTTCTCCTACAGAAGAAAATAAATAACAAATAATTTCCAGCGCCAAAAAACACTTGCTAACAAGTGAAAAATCAATCTGATATTCATTGACTTTGTCAGTTATTAGTTTTTCTTAAGAAAAACCAAGACTTTATTACATTTTGTTCACGCTTGGGTACCGAAATTTGCCACTGAAAGACAAAGTATGTTGGTTCTATACTCAGTACTACTGAAGCATTTGCGTCGGTGCCACAAAAGAGCCAAAGTTATATACCTAGTTAGAAGTTTGCTATTCCCAGTTCAACACACTAATTATTTTCTTTGTGTTATTTCCTTTGCTCTATGTTCTTGATATTTGAACTTTGTCAAGGATGGATTTGTTATGTAATGAGTTCAGGAATTGAATATAAAAAACAATTGTGAACAGAGAATGCTAGCTTACATAGTCTTGCAATATAATTTGTCATGAAACAAATCGCAAGTGGCAAGACTAACTTTTTATCTCCTGAGATGAATAAAAAATATTAAATTAATGTTAATTCATAAAAAAACAATAAAGATGAGGTAGTTTTTCAGTTCACCACTCAGGTGTGTGCTAGCATTTGAAACTAAGCGTTAGCTAGAATGCTACATCAACTTGCTAAATGAGTTGCCAGATTTAAAATGTTCATTTTGATTCAAGCCTGGCATTTTTAAAAATATATAAACGTCGTAAAAGGCGACGCAAAAGCCATCACAAATCTTCTTATTTCTTGTTATTTTTACTGATTAGCATCATAGCTAGTGCTCCGGAACTCTAGCGCTATCCAGGATTTATCGATGTTTGGCGCTTAAAAACATTGATACGTAAATGTTTTCGCAAATAAGTATATTTTTTTTACCGTATCAACATTTTATTTTATCCTTTATAAGTACTTTCTAACACAGATTTAAGCCCCTACGACCCAAATATGGACTAAATTGAGAAATAAAGTCCAGCTGTAGGTTTAGTTTGGACTTTTGAAAAGTGTAGCTCTTTCAAGGTATGTGTGCACGTGTGTGTGTGCACGTGTGTGTGTGCACGTGTGTGTGTGTGTGTGCGAGCGCATGCCTGTCCGGTCATTAAATATTAAACTTGAACCGTCAGCCCTTCTCAGGAGGAACTTTGCCTTCAGGCACGTCCAGCTTGCAGTCAGAGAGGAAGACATGGAGGGAGAAATGAGGGGGAAAAAAAGTATTACTCGAGTGACAGATTTTTTTTTGGTCATTCTTCGGATGTGTTCGCTCAACTCGACGAAATGTAAAGAAAAAATTCAGCAGGTTTTTGGGTGATTTGTTTGTATCGGGGGTTGCCGTGACGACGGGGCGTGAGGGGAGCCTGTGTCAGGTGGATGTTGGTCTGACCCTCCTCTTTGAAGCTGACAAGTACTTGAAAAACACACACACACACACACACACACACACACACACACACACACACACACGGGAGCTCACCTTCGCCGAGTCAGCGTTTCTTCAACAGCGCTGATATTGTCATGAATCCGGAGCCAACTCGCCAACATTTTACGCCCGGAGAAAACATAAAGCGGCCACGTAATGAAACTTATAAATAACAACGTTTTATCCTTTTTGTAAATAAAAGCAAGAAAGAAGCAAACATTCGTGTCAAGAGGTCGAGAAATGTTGCAGGTTTTCTTTGTGCTTCGGCTGATTCGAAGTGAATGAGTCTCTCGTTCTGTTGGCCGCGTAAATATTTCAGCAGCTCGAGCACTTGTGCTTGTGCCGAGCCATCGTGCTAACTTGTCATTGACCATTAGAGCAGACCTGCTTCTTCACCTTTTTACTGCTTTAAAGAAGAAAAAAAAACATCGATTTATTTTCTTCTTCGCCTTTATTGCTCGGCTTTATGTGATGACAGACAAACATTTGTCAAGGACACATGAAGGACACGACAGTACGAATGTCTTACATTGAAAAGCTAGAAATATAAATTACTTAGACTTACATGTCAATGTGACGTGGATGCCAGTCGAGGGGGCAGCAGCCTGAGCAAAGAGGCCCAGACATCCCTCCACCATGAGTGTGGTACTTTTGTAATTTTTTAGTAATTAACTTAATGAAGTTTTCTAACTTTTTGGATACACCTTTAAACAGACATTAGCTTAACTAATACTCTAAAATGTTTGGAACAGTGTTTATAAACCTTTTTTGGGTTTTTAAAAATTCAGATATTTGTAAATACATAACTTTAGGGCAACACAATTTTTGAAAATACACTTTAAAGGAGAGTTTGAAGCCTTTTGAAATGTAACTTACATTTCTACGTATTCTGATGACACTGTTCTATTTTGATTGATTTTTACTCAATATTTTTACAATTATATTCATATAGGGTACCTTTATTTAAATAAATATATATTTTAAAAAACGTTTTGCTTTCATTTTTTACCCTCATTTTTTAAATGAAAAAAAAAGTTTTTAATTAGATAATTTTTGTTGAATAAATCAAACTCATAAAAGTGGTGGAGATGTTGTTGGAAGTTCATGGGCTGGAAATAAAAGCGATATTCAAGTGTTGCATCATGGGTAAGTGTTGAGAGTGTTGATGTTGACTGGCGTGAAAGATATGCGACGCGTCAGATTGACAGGCGTCATGATGCTGTAATGTTGTTGCAACACGGTCGGTGTCTTGCTCGTGGACGTCGAGGCAGAGAAGAACTTTAACTCGCACTGACATCGCAGCTCTCATGACCCGACTGTAATGAAATGATCTAATAACACTAAATTATATATTTTTAAATGTATTTCTTGCTTTTTATTCAAAACAAAAACTAATTATCAGCCCCGGTTGTGACATGGATGATTTTTTTTTTTAATCTTAAAATACTTGTATCTTGTGATAGTCGTATCTCACGACAGTCGTATCTGGTGATATTCGTATAGTATCATGAGATACAAGTATCACGTGTATCTCGTGGTATGAGTATCTCATGATACTTGTTGTATCAGGGGATACAAACATCATGAGATACGAGTATCTTGTGATATTCGTATCTTGTTATAGTCGTATCTTATGATATCCGTGTCTCATAATATTCGTATCTTGTGATAGTTGTATCTCATGGTACTCTTATCTCATGATACTCATATCTCATGATACTAAGTCATGTGATAGTTCTATCTCATGATACTTGTATCTCATGATACTAAGTCTCATGATATTTGTGTCTTGTGATAGTTATGTCTCATGATACTCGTATCTCATGATACTTGTGTCTCGTGATATTCGTATCTTGTGATAGTTCTATCTCATGATATTTGTGTCTTGTGTGTTGTGATAGTTCTATCTTATGATACTTGTATCTCATGATACTCGTGTCTCGTGATATTCGTGTCTTGTGATAGTTCTATCTCATGATACTCGTGTCTTGTGATATTTGTGTCTTGTGATAGTCTAATCTTATGATACTTGTGTCATATGATACTCGTGTCTCGTGATAGTCGTATCTTGTAATAGTTCTATCTCATGATACTCATGTCTTGTGATATTCATATCTTGTGATACTTGTACTCCCAATACTATAGAGTAGTACTAGAGTATCACAAGATTCGACTATCGCGAGATACGACTATCACAAGATGCGAATATCACGGAACACGAGTATCACGAGACACGACTATCACGGTACATGAGTATCATGAGATACGAGTATCATGAGATAGAACTATCACAAGATACGAATATCACGAGATACGAATGTCACGAGACACGAGTATCATGAGATACGAGTATCATAAGATAGAACTAACACAACACACAAGACACAAATATCACGAGACACGAGTATCATGAGATACAAACATCATGAAAAACTTGCATCTCATGAAATTCACGTGTTATTTTCACTCACTCGTTCACGATACTTAAGTTAAAAGAACCAGAAATATTCTCCAGTAGTGATGGCGAAGTAGTTGCAAAAAAAAAGGATTTCTGTTTAGTGACTTCTTTTACACCAAAATAAACAAGAGAAGAAGATCGAACTGGAACAATTATTGAACATATTCCCATCACTACTGGAGAATATTTCTGGTCCCTTTTAGCTTAAGTATCGTGAACTAGTGCGTGAAAATAATGAATTTCATGAGGTCCGACATAAGAGTGTGTTTTGGAGCCTTTTATAGTTTTTTTTCAAAGCACATTTTTTTCCTTCTCTTGTGATCCTTGGTTTGGACCGAAGGCTGCTTCAGTCCGACACGTTCGTCAGCGTCACATTCAACAGTTTTTAAAATCAAACCCTTCTCTGCCGATAACGAAGGAAGATTCTCTTTTCCACGGATCCTTATTTTCTCCTCCTTCATGTCTTTTATTGCCACTTTGTTGCTCCCGGTCGTGTCTTAAAGGGAAGCACTGCCGCACCATCGAGCTCGCAGGAACAAATCCCCGCCGAGCCGAGTAAACAAAGATTGAATTCTGGTTATTTTAGCAAAACCCTGCCTCGTTAAAGGCAGGATTTGCGACGGCCGGGTGTTAATGATGGGCCCGGAATAGCCCTAATGATATGTGTGACCTTTTATCAATGTGTTTTATTGCCGATATTTGCTCCGCGGAGATGCCGTACCTCCTCGAAACTTCCACCGCTTTTGTTTGCGTCTTACCTCTGGACCGTCTTAAAGTGAGGTCCAGGTCTGTCTGCGCTAATTAAAGCTGAATTATTGATACCTGTGTGAATTATTCAGGCGGGATAATTAGATATAGACAGTGGTAAACACAGGTACACCTCCGACTCGGACCGGGGCGAGGAAAAAGGTGGAATGGCCTTTTTTTATTCCCCGTGGCTCGCCGCCAACACTCCCTCTTCCTTCCCCTCCCCTCCTCCTCCTTCTTTTTCATTCCCTTTTTCCTCCCGCACATCATTCCCATCACTCCTGGTGTCTCCGTCCTTGACTCTCCACCCGTCTCATTTTGATCCCCTTCTTTCTCCGCCCGTCTTCCACCCCCTCATCCGTCACTCCTGCTCGCCCCCAGACACGCCGCCGCCGTCCCGGGTTTACCTGCTCCTCCTGCATCGCCGCCGCCGCCGCCGCGCCCATGGCTTCTCCTTCTCCCTGTTGCTATGACATTAGCTAGCTGGTTGTAGTAGCGCTAGGTCGTTCTTGAAGGATGCGACTACAGAGACAAGTCCTTCTCTTTTAATTGAATCACTCCTCCCTTTTTTTTTTTTCCTTGAACATCACGCCCTTTTTCTTTTTCCTCTCGAAGACAAAAACAGATTTTTACGTTCAAGTCTCGATCAGGTGAAGGTGTGTGTCCAGTCCCGGTGATGGCCCGGGTTTGACCTTGATCACCACGGCGACGGACGAGGCTGCTCATTAGCGCCCGACTCAAAAGAAACGCTCGGGTAATGAGGGAGCGCCGGCGTCCTCGGGCACAACCGACCGGCCGACGCGCAGACACTCAAGGAAAAAGAAAAAAACGCACACAGATGCCGATGCACCACTTCATATTAGCGCCGGCGTGCACCTGCTGACACCTGCACTTATGCAAGCACATGCACACACATGCACACTCTGGAGAACATTTCAGAGGCTCTGACTCCGGTTGTCTGGCTTTTTATTCTGGGGCGTCAGCCTCCTCACTCCTGAACCAGTTTATGACTGAACCCCAGTCAAAATCCCTCATTTTCAGACTCAAATCCAACTGTCCAACTGTCTTTTCATCTCCGTAATATTAGCACTTCATTTCATTTTTTGAAGATGTTCAACTGTTGCAGTGCATTATGGGAAATTATGAGTGACCCTTTTAGTAGGCCTTTTATTGATAATAGATGTCATTGTCTTTACAATATATAATGGGAACAAAACTTAATTAACACGTTTATTTAAACCTATTTTTTTTTATTGTTAATGCACAATTTTGACATATTAGAATCGGATACTTTTTTTTATTGCCGGTAAAGTAAAGAACAAAACAGTTGGGTTTTTTTCTTTGAAGTGGGAAAAGTCGAGACGGTCTTAAATAAAAAAATAAAAAAAACACATCTCAGTAAATGTTTCTTAGAATTTAAACAAATTAATAACAATTAAAATATGCAGGTCAATCATTTGTTGTAATATTTGATGATTATCTTGAAAAAAAAGTATAAGTTAAAAAATATTAAACTAATTTTTACATTATAATATAAGATTACATTTATATTATTATATTATTACATTTTTATTTTATTGAATTTTCGTATAAATATAAGTAAAAAATATTAAACTGATTTTTACATTATAATATTATATTATATTTATATTATTATATTATTACATTTTTATTTTTATTGAATTTTCCTATAAATATTGGGGTTTTTTTTTCCCCCAGTCACCTTTTTAGTCTTTATTAAGACATCTTACCTTTGAACTATTACCAAAATAACCACTCATTTCCGAGATGGATAGATGGATGAATGGATAGATAGATAGATCACTGACATGTTGTTATAGTATCAAAGGCAAGCATCTTGTTCAAACACAAACCAGTAAAGTCCTAACGACGACCTTAGTAGTAGTATTTTGTCGTCACTCTAACAACCCACACGAGGAGTTGTGTTGTGTTGTGTTGTGTGGCTGCTTATCTAATGAATTCTTTTTGAAGGAGCTCTTCCTTCAGGTGAAGAGAAACATCTGCGTCTACATCCACAAAGGCGCCGAACAACAGACGCGAGCGTCGTGTGATGGGTTTCGGCTGCGAGAGTCAAAAAGGGGGATTTAAACCCGTCTCATCCGGAGCAAAGTTCCTCTTAATTGCTCGTCACTTTAGGTTCAGAACCTTCCCTCGTGGCTTCTTTGTCTTCGCCCGTTCCATCGCCGGCGTCTTCAGGCCCATCCGTGTCCACGTTACCCACGTTTCCTCACGGGGGGTGAAGAGCGAGAGAGGGGGGGAAACTCCCAGACCCTTCCATTGGCTTTTCGCGGCCGGCCTGCGAGGACACGATTGGGCGTCGGGTCTAGCCATCACCAGAGCCAGCAGGTAGGGGAGGGTCTTGGCTCAGGCTCTGTTGCTAGGTTACAGGTATACCCAATAGATGTGGAGATATATTAAGATGGTGGAAGATAGGAAGAGGTGTGGATCCGAGCACGTGTGTGTAATTGTGTGAGGGCATGCGAGGGCCTTCCTGGGTTAGAGGGTCACACGGAGATCCCCCCCCCCCAACAGGTAGAATGAAACTTTCCGTGGAATTAGAAAATACTTGCAGTGGAGCAGAAAAACAATGGAGTCTGGGAAAGTTCGTAAGAGGTGATTGTCGGACGATCAGCTGATCTGAGGCCTGTGGTCAGGTCTGTTATTCATTAAAGTGCTGTTGTATTAATCACAGAACGCTTGGGACAACGCTGCTCTGGGAACAGCTGTTGTGCTGCACTTAAATTGCAATCATAGAGCGGTCAGTCGCCACTAATCGGGGTCATTTATCAATCTGGAAGACCACACACACACACACACACACACACACACACACACGCGCACACACACACACACACACACACACACACCTACACACACAACCGGGCAGATTGCAAGCGCACACACTGATCGATGGCTGGGCTGGGCAGGAGAGGGGATTGATAGGTGTTTGGCTGGCTGCACCGTGTGTGTGTGTGTTTGTGTAGGTGTGTGTGTGTGTGTTTGTGTGTGCGCTGTCGTGAGCAGACAAAAGATCGGCTCAGATTGATTTCTGGTCAATTAGGATGTGTCAGTTTTGTCACTCAAACCGCAACGAAATTCTCAAAATGTAGTCTGTTAACTGTGTTTTTTATTAAAATTGTTTTATTAAAATTGAAATTTGACTGGAACAGGAAAAATAATTATACTTTTGGATCCTCAAATGTCCAATAACACGCCGAGGTGTAAGATTTATTAATAATTCTAAAGCATCTGTAGGTTTTATCGTATATGAATGAGTGGTTGTCCCCCGACCTTACCTCCCCGAGTAGCTGGGATTAGGTCCCATGTGACCCTAGAGCTGGATTTAAAAATGTAGATGTTATAGTTGGTACTCAATGCATTACGACTATAAGGATTGATTTTGTATTTGCGTCTTTCTCCCTCTGCTGTTAGAACGATGAACTTGCATTGTCGTGAAAATGGAAGCGTCTCTAGCGTCGCTGTCACAGTCCTAGTCTATTTTTGATTTTCTTTAACTAAAATCTATAAGAGGAAAAGGGAAAAGACGTATTAAATCCATGATAGCAATGAATGCAACTGCCGTCTCCAACCTACGGCTGTAAAGAAGTTAACACATCAAACCAATTAAACATTATTATACTGTCATTTGATTTTTGTTTTGTTTTTTAATGTGTTTAAATGATCGCAATTTTATCCATAGTTTAGTTTTTCTTGATTTTTAAGTGGAATAACTTTGATTTAATATTTGAACGCCAGGAGGGCAAAGAAAATAAGCTACAAAATCAATAGTTAATACATTAGTTCAATTAACAAGTGATATTAATCTACATTAAGAAAAATGCTGCATTTCCATAAGAGTGCAATAGTAAAGGAATATAGTTGTTGTTGATGCATTATGTTTATTTTAGGAACGATCCAAGAGTTTAAATTTATCTCGACATCAACAAACACCTGATCCGTCGTCAGTTGACTGGATATTATGGGAGACTTGTTTTTGTATAAAGACGATAACTTAAAAAAGCTCGTCGAGATTAAACGCGTCTCTTCCCTCTTGGTTTTTTTAAGCACAGAAAAAAAAAATGGAAATACAAGTCGACGGCTGAACTTTGGACACCGTCGTCCTGTATTTTTTTTTAAGGAAAATTCCCTAGAAACCTAAATTCCTTCCATATCTTAACTGTTCCGTTCTGTGAAGCCTCGACAAACTCCTCCTGCCTTCTATCAACACGGATCTGCTCCCGTCTGGGACACGGATCTTGGGAGACAAAGCCTCTGTCCTGATGACTAACTATCAGGATTTACAGACGGTGTGGAGGCAGCCTCTCATACTGTTTGTCTGGCACTTTGTCTCATCGTTGATCTGGCAGACTGTTGCCGAGCCCGTCTGGGTCTGAACGTCCTGCACCTAAATTTCCACTCTTCACGTAATCGTCCTGTTTTTAGCCCGAGATGGTTTGTTCTTGAGTCTTTTCGTGAAGTATAATTGTTACATAGACACCGGTACTTTGGGAGGGTAGAAAAATGACTGAAGAGAAAAGATAAAAAGATAAAGTATTGCATAAAAAACTGAATGGTTCTTTTCACTTCAACTTCAAACTTTTACTGTTTGTCTCAACTTTAACATAAATTGCCAGTAATTAATCATATAATAAAAAGACCAATTTTTTTTTAATATATTGACAATTTATAAGATGGCGTTGTATTCTCACTTTTCAAAACTTTGGTGAACAGAACTATTGACTTCATAACACAATAACTTCAACCTCTCTTTTGTTTGTCATGGGTTCAGAAAAAACCATACAGTTTTCAGAACCAATAAAACAAAAAACAAAAAAACGGAAATACAAACGTGACTGAAAATTGTGTTTATCTTGAAGTGAACTTTACATGTGTACTTACGTAACCATTTGACGTAATGTATTCGATTATCAACTATAACCCAATAATGACAACAACAACAATATAAAAAAAGAATACTTTTTACAAAACTAGACTACTTACTTCACAAAACAAAAATGACAATAATAGACCATATTGGCATTAATGGAGATCGGTACAACATCGTAATTAATAAGAAATAAATAACCTTCTAGTACAAGATATATTTGTCAGAGTATAGATTGGAATTCAGTAGGATCTGGAATCCAATCTGAACCCTTGTGTTGGCCTCGGGTCTGGGTGACCCGAAGACCTGAAAACAACCGATTACACAAGGGTTGAAAGAATGTATGACATATATATATATATATATATATATATATATATTAGTATAATATAGTACAGATTGGAATCCAATAGGATCTGATATCCTACTAGTACAGATCTGAATCCTACTACTAAACTGGGATCTGAATATTGGAATACCAATCTGTCCTAGGAGGATTCCAGATTCTACTAGTGAATTCCAATCTCTACTAGGGGAGATTGGAATTCTACTACTGTATTGGGATCTGAATATTGAAATTCCCATCTGTCCTAAGACAAATGGGAATTATACTGGGACAATCTCCAATATTAATAGGATAAATTTGGATAACATCTAACTGTTTTTTTTATGTAATCAAACCTTAACCCTAACCCTAAACCATATCAATATTAAGATCCCAGTTCAGTAGCAGCATCCGTACTAGTAGTATTGGAATTCCAATCTGTACTGTGACATATCTATACATAGGTAATATACATTATTTCAACCCTTGTGCAACCGCGGTTGTTTTCGGGTCTTCGGGTCACCTTGACCCTGAGCCACCACAAGGGTCAAATCTCTTGAGTTTTTCCGAGTATATCTCTTGTAAAATACAAATATACAGAATAAAAGGACGAAATAAACAATCGTGTTTGCATGTCCTTCCAAACCAATGTTATTAGCGCTAATGCTAATCTAGCGTCTTGACCTACTGCTAACAATCAATACAACAAAAAGGCTAACTCGATCAAGTTTTTGAAAAAAATATGAAGTAGTCTCTCCGTCTCCCTTTTAGTGACGCACAGTTTTGCCTTTTTCTTTTTTTCTTAGCTGTGGGGTTAGAGACGGAACACAGTCTGGACCCACGGCTGAGGTTGGAACCTGAAATAACCCAGATCCTCCCTCCCTTTCCTTTCCTTCAGTGTGGTTCTGGCTGTGATCAAAAATTTAGACAATTTGCAAACGAGGTAGACGCAGCGAACGAGAGCTGTCGTGCGTCTATTTCTTTTCAGGGACCACTCAGAGTGATGAGCCGAGCAAGATGCATCGCTTCACTTTAAATCTCTCGCATCTGGATTACAACACTATAAAAAGCCTCCCATTCATGTGTTTATATTTGTTTGGGATTTTAATCTTCTTATTCTGTGAAGCGCGTTCCTCGCGTCATTTAGCGACGCCGGTTCTTGAACTTTGATTGCACTCCTGACACTCCGCGCGCCGCCTGCTCTCTACCGCCCCCTAGAGCCCCAGAGCTCAAGCCAAAGGTCGTCATGAATCGTATCTTCCCTCTGTGTTTCTAAACAGTGTTTTGTTTTTTTTTTCTTTTTTGCCGCCTGCTTGAACCCTGGATTAAACATTTCCTACGTGGGACGGGAACACAAAGGTTCCCTCGGAGTGAATGAAGGTACAATTTAGCGTCTAATGCGATTAAAGGGAATGCTGTTAGAGAGACTCCGTGTCCTATTAATTTCCGTCTTTGAAGTGATTTTCAAATCAGCCTGATGCTTGTAAGACTCTTATTTCTAACTGGATTAAGGGATGAATTCACAGGTTCCAGTCGGAATGACTCACTTCCACAGGCTATATTTAGCCACGTGTTCAAGTTAGTGATGCCAGTAGTAATAGTAGTAGTTGTAATAGTAGTAGTATTATGAGCTCATCTGGTCAAACACCACTGCTGCTCTTTTGTCTTAGGTTTCCCAGAAGTAACTGGGGCTCGACTCAAGTTGCTTTTTTTTTAAGGATAAAAAGGGAGAGCGGTTTTATTTTTCGCCACAAAAGTATTACTTGAGCTAATTCAGCATCTTTTTCTAATAACGTCTGATGGAGAAAGTCGTGGATGTTTTTCAAGATTCCACGTCAGTGCATATTTTAGATCAAGTATGAAGATAAAACGTAGTATTTAGTGTATAAGAATATCATGATTTTTTTTTTTCTTTCTTTCTTTTTCGGGCTTCAAAATAATAGTTTATTTTCAACTTAATTCTTTTGTGGTTTATATTTGTATAAAGTTTGTTTAAATTAAACTAAATGTATTTATTATTTTTATTTTTTCACAATCCAAACATCCAAACATTAATGAGTATTATAATGAGTTTAATATATTTTCGGCCTCTGGATGGTTGAACTCTCTTGCGAGGCCTCACCAATGACTGAGGACGAGAGGATACAGTCAACTTCAGCAGCTTTTAAAGCTGATGTTTGGACATATTTTGGTTTCAAAACAAATAAAAGAAATTAAGACTTCGTCAAGAGTCATGTGGTCTGTAAGTTCTAGTACTTAGGAGGATACTACAAATATATTCTTGTTCTTACAGTATCGCGATATATCGTATCGTTGCCCCTGTAGTGGATACTTATCAGCAAATTGTTGCCGATACACACGCCATATTGCGAATAAAAGTTTCTGCAATGCGAGATAAATGAACTGAAATGACATTCACCAATTTACGATAAAATCCACAATACAGCAACCAAAATATAATTATTTTTTTTTATCATATCTGGAGATGAAGCAAAACTTGACCCTGACTAACACATGTGATGGTTGACGGTTGGTTCTTCCAAACATGGCGAACAAATGGTCCAGAATCCAATGATAAGGTTACAAATTTAGCATTAGCAACATTTATGCTATCAGGCTATATGGTCTTTATTTACATGCAAATACTAGAGACAAGTGTCGGCCATTTTAATATCTAGGGAGGATCCTTTAACCGCCAATAAGTTAAACATCTTTATATATTTTTGTTTGATTTAAAATTAATCTACAATTCCCAAAATTTTAGAGAAAATAAACAAGCATATATCTTCAAATCTATTCACAGATTTACCAGGAAATGTTTTGAGAAATGGTTAATTTATTCATTTACTTATCTGCAACCAAAAAAAAAGAATAGTGTCTCGTATGACTCGTTGACACCCGTAACAATGGATCACTCTCTACTTTTTACTATCTTCCTTAATGTTTGATTTGTTGTGATTTATTAAAGTTACTTTTGACACATTAATCTCACTCCTGGTGACTAATGAACGGCCAGAAAAGGACAAAGATGAGTATTTAAATGTGTTCCATGATGGACATATACAGTACTGTAGCAGAAATTAATAAAAAGTCATAGTAAACCTAAAAAAAGAAGGCAAAAATAGAAATTAGAGAGTTAAAATTGAGTAAAAGTAGAGTTTGTTGGATTTGTCAAGTCTATTGAATCAAGAAATGAGAAGAGCCAAAAGTTTTTGGATGATATATGCGAAGACAAGAAGATAGTTGATGAAATTTGTGAAGATAAAGTGAGATTGATGGAGAACGTTCATCCACCGCGACGACCCCACGGGGGGGGGGTAAAAGTGTTGACGCGACGAAAGCCGGCGATGACCGTATATCTTTATCTGTAATTTCTGGACAGTGCTGGAGAGATTCTCTTAATTCTCGCACCGAGGATGAGGATGATGAGGAGGAGGACGCTCTTCTTTCTTCGTATGTAAATGTACGCCCGGGTCTTTGATGTCTCATCAGTGTTTTGAAGGACACGTCCAGCTCCTGGTCTCGCTCGCACCGTCCACTCTCGCTCACCCCGCCGGCTCCGATCGATCCCACCACGTCTCCCGGTCCCACATGTCATCTTTTTTTTTTCTTTCTTTTTTTTTTTTCTTTGACACGGCTCCTCTCCTCCGACTGCTTGGTATGCTGAAGTGGAAACACATGCACCATTGCAGATCTATCAGCTGCAATCCTAATGCTGCGCCACGGCTTGGGGGGGAACGAGGGGAGTGAGGAGAGAGAGGTTGCGAGGGAAGGGGTCACCGGCTTACGTTTCAACGTCGAGGAGACGTTTTCTTTTCCCTCTTGTGTAAAATCCCGCGACGGCTCAAGTGACGGTAATAGTAGGTCAGAGGTCGTATCTTTGCTAAAATATTTCCACGCTTTTTTTCTTTTTTTTAATGGAAAAGTCGACTTACTGATGTCACTGCGGTTGATTATGTAACGTCGAGGCGACAGTGGAACGGAAAACAACGTTGATTTTGTTTAAAGTTAAGAAAAGTTCAGCTGCGATAAAACACTCAAGATCGGTGACGGTGAAACAAATGTGTGAATACTTTAAATTCTGAAATGATGATCTGGATTACACACTAATGAACGTTGAATTTTAACGACAAATTAACTGCTTTTTGTTCAATACTGTATATTGTTTCTCACAAGATTCTGATTCTCTTCTCTTCGTGCTTCACCTACGGAACACCAGGAGTGTCATAATTAGGGAAGTAAAAATAAAGGATATGAATGGAGACAGAGACAGGAAGTGTATGTTAAAAATAAGTTTAAATGTATATCAATACACTGGATTATGGATTATATACACACAGAAAGGTTTAGATTAATTCGATTAATTGTGTGTATAGCGGGGGGAAATTGTTTATTTACATTCGGATATTTTACAGGAAATACAAGTCTTAATCAGGGGTTTCAAACTTGTGGCCAGCGGGCCATTTGTGGCCTGTCAGATTGAATTCTGTAGCCCTTCGTTTGACGTCTTTGAGTTTTTATATTTTTGGGCGATTAAATCTTTGTACAATGAAAGATGATTGAGCAATAAAGTCAAAATTTATCTGTTATTTAGATGATTTTGATTGTTACAGTTCAGAATCGAATAAGAGTTAAATAATAATAATAATAATGTATTTTTAATGTTATCTCAGGATCAAAGTGACCCAGAGGCCTAAAAACAAATGTGTCTGTGGTATCCCTTCTGTTATCTTATAGTCAAGGTGACCCAGAGGCCCACAAACAAATGTGTTTGTGGTGTCCCTTCTGTTATCTTACAGTCAATGTGACCCGGAGGCGCATAAACTAATGTGTTTGTGGTATCCCTTCTGTTATCTCAGGGTCAAAGTGATCCGGAGGCCTGAAAACAAATGTGTTTGCGGTATCCTTTGTGTTAGCCTTAGGGTCAAGGTGGCCCAGAGGCCTGACGACAAATGTGTTTGTGGTATCCCCTTGTTATCTTAGGGTCAAGGTGACCCGGAGGCCCGAAAGCAAATATTTTTGTGGTATCCCTTCTGTTATCTTGGGGTCAAGGTGACCCGGAGGCCCGAAGGCAAATATTTTTGTGGTATCCCTTCTGTTATCTTGAGGTCAAGGTGACCCAGAGGCCCGAAAGCAAATATTTTTGTGGTATCCCTTCTGTTATCTTATGGTCAAGGTGATCCAGAGGTCTGAAAACAAATGTGTTTGTGGTATCCTATGTGTTATCTTAGAGGACCAGAGGACCACAATCATCAATAATACAATGACCTTGAAGTGCTACAAGTCAGTCATTTATAAATCCACCATTAAAACTGTTGATGGAACGTTGTGTGGTTCACAAAGAATCAGGGTCAAGGGTTCAATAACTGATCGGAAGCGGTTCATTCCGAAGTCAAAAGGCAGGAGAAGAAATATCATCTTACATTTCTCTCTCCCTTTACAAAGCCGTCGGCTTAGAAAACACATTTTCTCTCCGTTACTTCTTCGACTCGGATCCGTGGAAGTCTTTGGTTCGCTCCTCAAAGCGCCGCCGTCGTCTCACCTCCGCCTGTAATGCACATGTAATGCAATGCACTGTAAAAGTATCGCCTTCACTCATTCATGCACTTCCCTGAGCTGTGATCGAAGAGGCGGACAAGAGCCATATTGATGTTTTCTCTCTCTTCTCCACTTATCCGTTTTTTTCTGTTGCTTCTTCTCTATCAAAAGCTATCTATGTGCGCTCCCTCTCTCTCTCCCCTATGGCTTCCCTGCACAGCCTAGTGTTGCCGTGGTAATTACCAGTTGTCTTAAACAGACAGATGGAATAAGAGAGAGTGACGGCCAATTTTCCCACCGCTTGTTTTCCCCGCGCTCCACTCTCTCGCGTATGTGTTCTGTAGGCACGTTTTTACTTCTGTCCATCTCATCTGCTTCTGTCGTTTGTGTGTGTGTGTCCGTCCATGTGTGTGTGTGTGTTGACATCGACGTGGGGTGTTTCGACTGACAGCTCGTCGCCGGTCGACGCGGGACATTTTCATCTCCTGTTGATCAGTTTGTACACGGGTGTCAGTCCACCTCGTTCGCTAAAACCTTCTTCTTTTTTTTTCCCTTCGCCACATCATTCCATTTCGCCGGCGAGGCGAAGCGTTCGCACGTGGCTCCATCAATCTGAGAGAGATTTAACTTGACACTCAAGTCCGTCTCGTCCCGTCGCCAAATTCAAAACGAAAGAACACGAGTGTTTTGTTTTTTCTTCTTCCCTTCATTTTCTCCGTTTGATTTCAAGATACTTTGTTGATGTTTTATTACGACAAACAGTGGGTTGTTGTTGGGATTGGAGTCAGTTAACTCTTAGGGTCAAAGTGACCCGAAGGCCCCGAAATCAAATGAGTTTATCCCTTATTTCGTATCTGGGTTAAGGTGACCAGGAGTTCTGAAAACAAATGTGTTTGAGGTATCCCTTGTGTTTCTCATGGCCAAGGTGATTCGAAGGCTAGAAAACTAATGAGTTTGAGGTATCCCTTGTTTCGTATCTGGGTTAAGGTGACCTAGAGGCCTGAAAACAAATGTATTTGCGGTATCCCTTGTGTTGTCTCTGGGTCAAGGGACCCAGAGATTCCATAAATACATATGCAGTGGTGGAGGCCGTTCACCTTGACCCAAAAGACAACACAAGGGATACCAAAAACACATTTGTTTTCAGACCTTTGGGTTACCTTGACCCAGAGATAACACAAGGTTTTGTAGTTAAACCTCAGATTTCTAGACTTGATCATGAGCTGCTGTGTTGGATTAAAATGCTTCAACTAAACTGTTTTCAAAAACTGAATAAATTAAAGAATATAAAGAAGAATAAGAATAAAAAGGGAAAATTGTAAACAAGTTTAAATATATTTTTTATGCAATTACTTTTAAGAAGTAAAAATACTTTGCTACTTTTTTCTTTTTCTTTTATATATTTTGACTTTTTATAACATACATAACATTAAGCTGTTGATCTGCCTCATCTTGATGGCTGGTCCGTGGAAATATTGCCAACTTAAAACTAGTCTGAGGTACAAAATATTGATATACAGATATTTCTTTTCGCAATGATGTGATGATATTGAACATCACTGTATCAATTATTTTTTTTACTTTCAAATATATTTTTTCTAACATAGTTGTTTTATGGTTTACAGTTTAATAAAGTGTTTTATATTCAATATTATTCTGTTTTCTAATCTACAATCAATATTCACAGCTTTTAATTATTTTGGTGTTGCAAATAAACTTACAGGAGGAATAATGAAATCCTGCACGATCTCTGCTATGACTGAGGACGAGAGGATACAGTCGATTTTAAACCTGATGTTTGGACATATTTTGGTTTTTAAATGATATAAACCAGATTTAGGTACTCGACAATACTACAAATATATCCTCGTACCTCAAGTATCCTAATAAATCTCATTGTTGTCCCTGTATCGACGTACTTAAAGTATGTCTATAAGTTCTTGGAGTTGACTTCAGAACTGGTATTTTATCAAGAGGCAGGAAGTCATACTTGGTAGTCCACATGGTGAATCCAGTGACTGCTGGAATCTTCTATGACTCTCAGAAGGTCTTGGACTGTGTCTCGGTACCCGGTCTCTTCTTAGGCTGTCGACTCCTTCTCAGCCTCGACCGACCGGAGTTCAGGCCGCGAGGCAGACGACGCCTGTTGCGGCAGCGCTTTCAAAGCTGTGGTGGTTACCTTTTGAGATAAAGAGACTTGTCAAATTGACGCATCCGGCCTGTCAATCAAGCTCTATTGGCTCATGGGAGGCCCGAGGCGGCGGACAGGTATTGGCAGGCCAAGTGGAGTGTAGCTCTGGGGAACAACTGGGGCCTGGGAGGAGTTTATAATCCACACTGTAGCAACATATTTTTTGTCTCGGAGAATTCCTGCGTCACCATCCGACATCTTCTGAGGTGAAAGTAATGTTTGCTTTAATAAGAAGTAGAAAAGCGCAGAGACGACGCATACCACAGCCAAGAAGCTAATTTCACATGCTATTGCGAAAAAACAAAACAATAGACTCAATAAAATAAAAGTTTATAATTCAAGAACTTTGTTAGTTCACATTGTATTTCAAGATTAGGGACCGCCATTTCCAAATTAGACCTAATTAGCTGTGGCTAACATTAGCGTCGGCGTATTTAAGATTTTACCGACAAATTAAATGTATTATGTTTATTCAATGTTGTGTAGTTGCGAAGTCGGTTTCATTCTTAAGTGATAGTGAACATTACATTTTCTACTCACCCTCATGTCGACTAAAGATTGGGATTATTTTCAGAGTAATCTGTTCTTTAAGCGTTATATACAAAAATGTTTGTTCATTTTAATGTAGCGACTGGAGCTCAGTTGTCCTCGTCTTCATCTTCGTCCAAAAAGACACTAAAAACATTCAAATTCCTTCATACTGTTCGTGTGTAACATCCCTCTGGTATTGAAAGTAGGAATTTGAATTGAATTTAACTATTTTGAATCCTGAAGGCACTTCAGAACCAGAAATGTATTTATTATTAACATTTCCTGAAATTATACTTTATGTACATTCAGAACTTTTAAGTTATTTTGCACGTGGGCAAAACTATTTTTTTTTGGATTGTCCTTCTTGGAATCTTTTTTTTCTTTCCCATGTCAAATCAAATCTTGACAGGAACAAAGACGTTGGCTTTCTAGATCAGCACCGGTCAAAGTGACCCAGACAGCGGCTGCTTCACAACATGAGACTTTGAACATGTATTTTCATCAGTGAGATATTATTTACTGGTCACGTTTTTTTTTTTGGTTCTGTCCAGTCAATCGTGTCCTTCTCTGTTTCAGGCCGGTATGATCAAGACGGAGGAAGATGAGTTTTTCATTGAGCCTGTGGAGGGAGGCGATGGAGGGATGGAGGAAGAAGGAGGAAGAACGCACATCGTTTATCGCTCCTCTGCCGTCAAGAAAACCCCGATTAGCAACAAAGCAGCCGACTTCCACTCCAGAGGTGAGTCCTGCACTCCAGCTGGAGACTTAATGTTTTTATAATAACTGCAGTGTTCCCATCGCAATGTTCATGTTTATTGGATGGATGGATGGATGGATGGATGGATGGATGGATGGATGGATGGATGGATGGATGGATGGATGGACTTAATTAATCCCTCTGGAGATCTCCTTTGGAAAATTTGGTTTCCAGTAAACAACAGACGATAGTTTTATATAAAAAAAAACAAATAAAAAAACAAACAATAAAAGAACAAAGTGCAAAGGATGACAAAGTGCAAATATAAAGACTATAGATCAAAGAAAGGGAACATAAAGGATAAATATATCATGGTTGCTACCGTTTTCTGATTGATGATTGGAAAAAAGATAAATAAATGAATACTTTCAAATATAAAAAATATATGCTCTATGCAAAGTATTAAACAAAAACCCTTAAAACAGGACAAATGTCAAAGGAGAGGAGAAAAGAAACACTTTCAAATAAACCTTTAAAAGCTGCTGGACTTTGGTGTATCTTTTTGTTTTTCACTCATTGCTGATATTTGGCCGGTTTTCATGTTACTTTGGCAGGAGGTTAAATTGCACCATAAACAGAAAAAATGCCTGAGTGTTAATTGTATAATTAAACATTGAATGGTTGTCTTTTATATACACACTATTGAAATATAAACCATAAAATAACTTTTAATGAAAATAAAAATGTTATTTCAAAGGTTAAAACATACTGTATGTATGTTTATTTATTTACTATTGAATATTGATACAGTATAAGGAGAAAAAGAATCTTGATTTATCGTTATATTGATATTTTCTTAGGTAATATAAATATAAAAAAATTTAATATGAGAATATGATAACATTCAGTGTTATTCAGGAACCGGTATCAAAGTAAAAAGGTATAAGTACTTGGATCGATACCTTGATAAAGTGTCGTGAATCTAACGTCAAGTCGCTCGGCTTCTGCGGGCGGTTGTCGAAGCACTTGACAAGAAGTGCAATAAGGAATATGATAAACGACTATTCCGAGCTCAGACTCAAGTCTGTCTAATAATACAAAGAGAAGCAGAGTTTCCATAGGAACACCCAGAGAGGACAGACTGCATTAGAGTAACACAGCTAAGCTCCCACTGTTACTGACACCATGCACTTCTTTCAAACGCACACGTGCATTAGTATGCACGCAACCATGCACACGCGCACACATGCAGGATGTCGCCACCCAAGTCTGCTTTGATCACACGTTCACATTTCTGAACACACACACACACACACACACACACACACGAATGCAGGCGAGTTGCAGGAACACAAACACAACACGCCTCTCTACTCCTGTTGCCTTTGAATCTTTCTAATGAAAAGTAGGGTGCAGATCAATAGCGTGGGATACAACAGGCCACTGTGTGTGTGTGTGTGTGTTTGTGTGGTGTGGGCATGAGTTCTGTGGTCGTCTGGCTTTGTGAGCCGGGATTTTTTTTTTTGGTGGAAGGAGACTGACAGACACGCCGAGCTCCCAGAAGCATTCGATGCAGATCTTCTTGTTTTTTCGGATCCTCTTTATCTTCTGCTATTCTGAACCCTCAACATTATGTAAACACGTGTTGACACGTTACATCACAGCCATGTCAGTCAGCCTCGACATCCACCGTCCGATCATCATCTTCATCTTTTTTTCATTCCTTTTCGATTCCTCAGCCGGGGATCAATGGCGAGCATTACCAGAGGAATTAGTATTTAATCAGTTATTTATGAAGATCGTCTTCACCCACTAGTTTAATTTCCACACGTTATTGAATTCTGGTCTTGTTTCCGCGCTAAAAGACGCCAGGAAAGAAAGTTATATTTAGACAGGTAATAGCCGCACACAGGAAGGAGGGAAGGGGAGAAGAAGAAGAGAGTCCAGATTGATCACTTTCTTCCACAATAGAGCGAGGAGGCGTGAATCGATGTCCTGAGTGAGGAGAGAACGGCGCATATTAATGGTCAATTAATCATAAATCCCTTTTCATTTTCGCCGCACACTGACTCGCACATCTCAATTAGGTTCTCTTTCTTTTTTTTTTTACCTGCGATTTAAGGCTTAGCTTTCCGTGCTACGGCTTCTGTTTTTTAAACTTTTCTCCAGACATGTTTTGGCTGGAATATTTGATCATTTTTTGGTTGTCTTTTCACTAATTTTTTGGTATTATTTTAGTCCAGAAATTTCATCGCGTAAATATTTGTGTTTAAAATTCCAAAAGAGGTAAGAAAATTCAACCACCAGTAGAAAGTAAAGATCATAGTTTGTTTCCTTCATTTAACCTAATACTGGCAAACATTTTTTTGAATGTTTCAAGTATTTATTATGTCTAAAAAAAGAATGGGATTAAACTGGTAAAGGGTTAAAACTAGGGACGTCATTCAGGTCTCGAAAGAAAATCAAACAGTTAATCAAATGCAACAAAATCTAAAAAAAAAGGATCAATTTTAATATTTTGCTTCCTTTAAAAGTAATGAAACTTACAAGTTAACTTATGTATGAGCAGCATAAACTTTTTTTTTAAAGCAGTTACTATAAAATAAACACCAAATATTGATCACATCTTGTTTAAACTGCTTATTAAAACTAAAACAAAAATATCTTTTAATGCATTTTTGTTGTCTTAAAGTGATGGTTCACCCAAAATTCAAACTTATTTTCCACTCGCACTAGACTCGACCAAGGTTTTCGGATTATTTTGAGAGCTATCTGTTCCTTTTCAGAGTTCGAATAATAGTTTGAAAAATATTTTTTCAGTGCACACAGTAGACAGGAAGTGGTCGCCATATTTACCCAGAGTACTTCCTGTCTGTGTAGCATGTTAGCCTTTTAGCTTATGCTGCAAACAAGCTTAAAATACAGACTTGTTTTTTGACTTGTTAAAGTTTTTCCTAAACAATTTCTAATGTTAAGGCTTCAATACAAGATGGACGTTACAGACGAGCAGTATGAAGGTATTTGGATGTTTTTAAGTTTGTCTTTTATAACAACTGAGCCCCAGTTGCTTCATTAAAATAAACATACATTTGTGTCTATGACTCTAAAAAGAAAATAATCCGTACTCTTGAGAGTAAATCACTTTAAATTAAAGTAGATTAATGTTCATGTTGATATGTTGACCTGTACAGATACCAATGGTTAAGATAAGATAAGGGGATGATGGATGTCGAACAAAACGAGAACTTGTTTTCTGAATAAACACTAATAAATAAGATAAAATGAGCCTAAAACATCAGATTCATACGTCCTGTTGGCTACACAAACATTTAGTTTGGCCCACGACTTGAACTGCTAAAAGATTTAAGGCCCCTTGAAATTTCACAGGATGTTAAAAGGTATTTGAGATAAAAAATCCTATTCAAGGATTTCCAGAGACTTCAGATTGAACCGATGAAGTGATGAAGAGCGAAGTGATGCATGATGGTTAAATAACATGTTTGCAGCAGTTTTTCATGTTGCATTAAAGTGACGGATCAGCGTTGAAGCTAAAGGGCGAAGACGACTGTAGGTCCGAGGAGGTCAACGAGGAGTCGCTGATGCTCGTCACTGTAGTTTAAAATACCTCCTCGGGGGAGATAGTTTTCTCTCTCCATCTTTGACGTCCATCTTTCTTCCCTCTCTCGAATCTCTTCCGCGGATCTGTCTATGCCTGGTGGACACTGGGACGTCAGAAATAGTGAAGAGGTTTATCTCCTCGACACACAGTCATGCACTCACACACACAAACGGCTTATCTTGGTCGAGGGACCCAGTATTCCCAAAAAACCCTTGAAAGCTCCGCGATTACGACAATAAAAGGTCTTCTTAAGACGACTTGTGTACGTGTGGACTCTTGCAAGTATAGTGAAAAGACTTCTGGAAGGTGGTTTGGTGACTTTAAGACGGTTTAACTGTCATTTAAAATGTAAATCTACATTTTTTGGAGGAATTTTCAATGTCTGGAAACCATTAAAAATTCTAATTTTTAACTAAAATTGAATCCATTTTATTTTTTATTACTAGAATGATGTATTAATGTGTCTCTAATGAGGTCACATGATCATGTTTGTGACAGCTAACAATTGTATTTAGCATTTATGACTGTATTAACTCTTAATACAACTTTCTTCATTTCTTTGTTTAGGACTTATTGTGAAAATATTGAGATCATATTTATGCATGGTGCAGAAAATCCCTATTAAATATCGACATATTTCATGTGGAAACAAATGCCTGAACTGGGTAAAGTTTTCTATTGCCTCTGTCAGAACCTGATGTTGCCTGACTTGCTTATGGGGGCGCTATTTCGATAAGAGTAAGATAAGGTGGGTACAGAAAACTGACTCTCTTTTTGGGAGTAGCTTTAAGACTTCAAAAATTTGATGTTTACAAGCAGGCAGACCAATTTGTTGTAGGCAAGAAAACTGTCAAAAAAAATTACTCATAACGGTTGTGTGTGTATTTGCTAGTACAGAATTAAATAAATAATTATCATGTATAAAGAAAAACTAAACCAGGATGAAAAGCAATTACACATCCATTTGTTGATGCAAAGTACATGTTTATTTCATCTTTTTTTTTGTTGCTATTTGTGATAATCACAGCCGGAATATTGTATTGGCAAGACTGGTGATTCGATACATATAACGATACAAGGGCATGTATTCAGTACATTGTGATACTGTAGTATGTATGTTTGTAGTAATGTCTGGTACTTGACTCTGATGTTGCAGAATTTACAGACCACATGACTCGAAGTCGTAACTGCTTTCATTTGGTTTGAAACCAATGTATGTCCAAACATCAGCTTTAAAAGCTGCTGGAGTCGACTGTATCCTCTTGTCCTCAGTCATTACCAGGTTTTCTTTGTTCCTTTAGCTGTGGAGGACGTAATAGCTGCTGCCATCTAGCGGCCAGAGGTTGAATTGCAACACAAAAATGAACAAACGCTATGAATATTTGCATGTTTATTATAGACTAAAAAAAAAATCTAACTATTTTATTTTATACACACTTTTAAAAATATATATAAACCATTACAGAACTATGATACAAATAGGATTTGAAAGCCAAAATGAATGAATAAATACAAAAAAACAACAACATTGATACGCTAATATTACATTTCGATCTAGTATCAGGACATTTTTTTTTCGTAAAATATCGATATTTTCTCACACTCCTTTATAACTAAAAACCAATAAACACCATCAGAGATTTATTTTTGACTCAATCTTAAACCTTCATTTATTCCTCCGACCACATACAGTTGAATAATAACGTCTTCATAGGTTATTAATAAGTACACATGTTCCGCCGTGTTAACGCATGTTAAAGTCGTGTAATAACGCAGGTGTTTAATTAAGCAGCGCCGACACGTCGAGGATTAGTGTCGCGGATTATTGCGCTGAATGTACGCAGCCGAGCGGAAGCTACACTAAAAGTACATCTCCGGCACTTGCGCAGTAAGTGTGGACGGCCCAGGTGCTCTTATGGGAGGAAATGGCAGCGAGCGGAAGTATTTCAGCAGCTGCTTCCTCCCTCCCTCGGCCGGCGGCCGCATCATCCTGGGAGAACCACAACCACACTCAGCATCCAACCAGTGTCCGGGAGAAAATCCCGGCTCCACGAAACCCACAGCATTCATGTGTGTTTTTGAGCGTCTCGGATTGGTCTCCTCCTTACCTGACAGTGCAGTCCTTCCTCCTCCAGACGCCGCTTTATTGCCGTTAAACAGATTCAGGAGATAATAGCAGGGTGTGGTTGACCTCTGCTCCGTCTGCAGTCCAGACTCTTAAAATATCCGTGCGAGGTATTCTTGTCCTTCTGCGAGGAGGGAAGGATCCGCCGGGAGGGACTGCAGACAGTTTCCTTGAGAGTCCGTTTCATGACCTGCTGAAGACGTAAAAAAAAAAGGGATTTTAAAGCAGCAAAAATGATAATGGAAGGACGATGACAGTTTTCATGTCATTTAAATTGTAAATCTACACTTTTTAATGGAATCTTTCCAATGTCTGGATTCAAAAATATCATATCATCAGAAATATTTTATGTCTATTTTGTAATAACTTTAAGTTTGTTTAGGTTTAATTTGACTTAATATAATATTTAGATTTTTTTTTTGTCGGATTCTTTTACACCAAAGGTTAGTCAACGTTTTTATTGGCATACTTAAGGTAATTGATGTGGATTTTTAATTCCATTTTTTCCTTAACTTGCTTTGTTTATTTTGCTGTTGACTCTTGGCTCCTCTTATTTGGCTTGGCTGCCTCCTTTACAACTGTCACATTTTATAATGTGGCCCCTGAGAAAATACAATTGCCTGCCCCTGCCCTGGATAGTAAATTATATTATTTTATCTTACTATCTTGTAACACTTACATAGCAGGCGCTGAGTGAAATGATGATGATAATCTTTGTATCCTTTTCTTAACATTATTTTGTTTGACCTATGTTCTTTATATTTGCACTTTGTTCTTTGTTACAAACCTTTAACTCCTGATGATAAATTGAGGGCTCGAACACCTTGTGTTATCTCAGTGTCAAGGTGACCCGAAGGCTCAAAAACAAATGTGTTTGAGGTATTCCTTGTGTTGTCTGTATGAATTTGTTTTTGGGGCCTTCGGGGTCACCTTGAACCTGAGATGACACAAGGATTAAATGTTTTCTCACTCTATGTAAGAAATATGTCAAACTTTTTGATTAATTTGGAAGTGTTATTTTAACTTGAAAATCAATGGCAGTTGGTGAATACCACACAAAAAAAGTACTTAATTTTGGTTTTTGAAGCTATTTTTATTTGTTATTGTTTTTATTTTAGAAGGGGAAAAAAAGGTTGTGAGATTTGTGGGGAAAAAAATGGTTTAACTTGGCTTTTGGTTGTCATATGGATCACCATCCGGAAACAGGAAGGTTTTTAAGGATTGGTTGTCGACTTGTATGGTTTGTAACTGCAGTAGAAGAAGCAAAACCACAACATTGGTATTTTTTCTTTTATATATTGTTGTCAACATCCATCCAACCTTTCTAAACAACATGCTAATGTTTTGTTAGCCAAAGAGCAAAACAAAAAAGTCGTTTCCTCGATTCGATCGTCTCTGCAAACACAACAGCGAGTTCATCCAGTGATGCTAGTCTCTAGTTAAAACGCCATCTGACGGTTTGCGTCACGTGATCCGTGGCGTGGATGGCGAGGCAGGTACGACTCCAGGTTGCGTGGAGCAACACGTCCCCGAAGGTGACCACCGTACTGTGTTAGCATCGGTTATGCAACCAGCCACCTCGGGGACAGAAGCTCATCGAAGATGAGATGGCGTGTGACTTCCTTCCTCCCACTACTGTCACAATACTGCAAACACACTCCACACACACATGCTGTGTTAAATCTGGCACCCCTCAGAGGATTGTGGGACGCCGCTGCCATCGCCGAATAAGCCTCAGCTCGTGCACACGCTCCGCTCGTGGAAACTTGTTTTCAGGAGATCGTCCTCGGCGACGATTGGTTTTGCGGATCCGGCTATTGTGTATTTGCTGTGTCCGTCGTCGGGAAGAACACAACACAACGCACCACTTTGTGTGTGAGCGACACGAGCATCTCTAGAAATGTGTGCGTCGAGAGAATACGATACCGTGAGAGCTGATTCAGAGGTTAATGGAGCCTCTCATGTGAATGGGACTTTCATCACTCGGGAGAACCAAATAAATTCGCGGCTATTACTACATTATGTGTTGTAGGGTGTGTGTGTGTGTGTGTGAGTGTGTGTAGATGTGTGCGCTACTCATCTGTGAAGAGTAAGCGCACTTTTATAGAGCGGAAAAGCGAGTGTGTGTACTTGTGCCTCGTGTTTCTGCTGACTAGACAGAATTAAATACACAATTATAAATAGTTTTATTTCACAATTGTACTTCGTTTTAGTAACAACTCCAAGGTGGCTCATAATTTTGTATTGAAATCAATTTTTTATAAATAGTTCATTATGGGACAACGAACGGAAAATGACATTTTGATGTTTTTTGTATGACTGTCTTGATTTAAGAAGGTATTGAAAGACATTTGTTCGTCTAACTATCTCAGAACTAGCAGAGAATAAACGTTATAGTGTATAAAACAAAGCTTATGATTGAATCAATAAAATAATTAAATGTCAATGTGATTGGTGTTCATTTGACATTAATAAATCATTTCTCGATGACTTCTTGCATCTTGGAAATACTTGGATTTTGTAAGATATTCCAATGGTTTCATTCTGTAAATTAAAATGCTTTTCTATTATTACCTTTTTGGATAACTACCTATTTTTGTTCATCATTCTTAATTTTTTTATTTTACTGGTACCTTTACTTTTTTTAAGGCTTTTATATAGTTTGAATGTTTCCTTTAATACAATTTATTTTCATAAAAAATCATAGATTTTTTTATTTATAGAACCAAACATTTTTGTAGAATGCAATGGATGAATTTATAAACATTGTAATGGAAGTTCTTTTTCTCTTTTTAAAGTAAGTAAGTAAGGAAGGAAGTAATTAGTATTTATAAAGCACTTTTCTAGACCAGGGTCACAAAGCGCTTAAACAATCAAAAAATACCCAATAAAGCAACTATACGTAATATTAAAGGTGTGTTTCTGGCTCCCCCCGGTGTTGAAGCAGTGTAACTGCAGTGTTGTCGCTCCTCTGTTACACTGTTGCCACATACAGCTTGTTGGAATGATGGATGGAATTTTATTTATAAAAACCTTCTACACAAGATGTGTTCATGGATAAAAATGATTTAAGGGAAGTTTAATTTAATGACAGACAACTTTAAGCTTCTTCGTCCGATGGTTTCATGCTCAGCAGTTACGGCTCTTTCTCTACCTATTAATATCTTTTATTTTGAAGTGACATACTTGAAAGATAAGACGGGAAAAAGAAGCCGATGGACAGAGGATCTTAACGTCTCTTTGTTTTTCCCTCCTGTCGGAGCGTTAACGTGATGTTTTCATATTTAGCTCGAATTAAAGAGGAAATCAGGCCGAGTGGAGGAAGCAGCAGCCGAAAATACACATTTGTCACCCGAAGTGTCAAAGTCTCAGCAGCGTGTCTGCGATAACACAGAATATTCATCGGTTTTTAACCTAGAATTTGATGACCTGGGTTCAGACTTCTCTCTGACTAGACTTACTTAATTGTTATTTAGTCTAAATTAAAGCGTATAAAAGTGCACATTTTCCTGGTTGATTTGAAAATTGTTATTATAATTATTTATTTTTTTAATGTTTATTGTTTTAATTAGAAGGCATATTAAGGATTAGATAATCATTTCTATAATTGTTCAACAAGAATGAACAGCTCAAGTCTCACTTGTGGTTCACACCCAGTCGTGTCACCCTGTTGTTCTCTAAAGTGTCCTCCAGGGTCGATTCGCTGACGACGGAGAAAACTTTAGTTACGTCGACAAAGAAGCCACCTGTTGCTTTTTCACCTTCTCCACAGCTTCATTAAAAATGTGTGTATTTTCAAGTACTTTGTCAACAATTCATGTCATGGTGTGATGGTGAATTAATATAAGTGTGTTATTCCAGCTTCGATCGCTTAATAACCTTATGGCTTTAGCCGCGCCTACATTTGAACCTGCAGCTTCAGTTTGTCAGTATATGAGAGGTATAATATTTATCGGACATTTTGATTTTCATTATTACCTTTTTTATAACTATCATATTTTGTTTAACATTATTTATTCCATTTTTTTTTATTTTACTGGTATTATTTACTTTTTTAAAAGCTTTAAAAAAGTAAAGCTGCTAGGTAGAGCTGCTGACTGTCGATGCTAATTCCTAAATTATTTGTATATATCCTTGAAAGAAATCACTTTTTGTTGGTCTGTTGATGTTGTATGTATGTATTTCTATTAATCAAATGAGTTCCTCTTTGAAAAAATGTTTGGACCACTGCTGAGTTCTCTCTAACTTAGCTATGCTAGCTAGCATATGCTAGCAAGCATAGCTACACATACAACATCACACTAAGCTTGCTGAGTTCATAACTACAGAACCATACATTTACTTATCTAAGGTCGGGGGGGTTGATTTTGGTTTGATGCGGTTTCCATTCTTTAACACTAGTAGTCACAGCATTTTGCTGTTCCATCTACAATGCTAATTTTGTTATGTAAACAAAGCGATCATTGTGGCACCACAGGAGGGAACATCAGTCAGTCAGTCAGTGACCAATCGAGAGGATCTATTTGGCACTTGTATCAGTTTAAGCCCAAACAAAAAGAACAAAATCAACTAGTAAATTAAGAGTTTTGACTTTTGGCTCAGCTCTTTTTTTTTTCCACCAAGACCCACCGATAGATGACTGGAGACATTAGTCGTGAAAAGAACAAGAAAAGATGATGTTTCTTAATTCATCGAGTGTTTTTTTTTATTCTTTAAAAACATTTTTTTATATTCTTTATTACTATTATGGGTCAAAAGAAAGTAAAATAATCGATTGACATGGACTTAATTCATAGAACCAAATCAAATCATTTTATATCCAGAATAAACTTGTTTAATTGGGTCTTTTGTCTTATTGTCATAATTTTTCAGAATAAATTGGTAATGATCAGTAACTTCACTCCTTTATACGATATTTTTTTCTCATGTTTTCCGAGTGTTGGAGCACAGAGATTTTTGTCAGAGCCACTTTGTGGCTCGAGTTTCATAAAAGAATGTTAATCGTGATTAGACGAATGCTTTGGATTCCTGCTGAGTCATCGTTATGTTAACTAATGTGGTCAACAAGATCTGGATTAAAAAGTTGTTTTGTGACAAAATGATTTGAACTGATGTGAAAATCCAGATGGTAAATCATTTATAAACACTTGAAATAAATGAGTTTATGTCAAAGTACATTTATCCGGCTGCTCGTTCAAATCTCGAACAATTTTCCCTTGATCTGATCTGGTCCCGCTGGTTCTGGTTCTGAGATCCAGCTCCAGGTGACGTGACTGGAAAAGAAAAGTGACCAGTGTTGCATCATCACATCTTCTTAAATAAACACTAGATTGTTCCTTCACGTGTGGATATGAGGAACTATTATTTTAAAGTGGTTGAGCCTGTCGAAAATTCCCGGACCTCGGTCGCTTCTCTGGATTTTCCTGCAATTTCACGATCTGGTGAAAACTGATCCAGCTCCGGCTGAAGGTCAGAGGCCGACGACGCCTGAAGAAACGTTAAAAAATGGATGAAAGTTGGGGGGAACAAGTGAAGTCTCCTCGCGTCAAATCAAGACCAAGGAAGATGATCTGGTAAAACTGAAGGATCAACATGTTAGTGAAATATCTCTAAAACTGATCCACATATTTCAACCAACCTTTCAAGAAATTAACAAAATAAGAGATAGATGGACAGATGGATAGATAGATGGAATATGGTCTAATTTATTGGTAGTAGTCTGGACTTCCACCTGGATTTCGGAATGAAAAAACACCTCTCCTCCCTCAGGAGGTCTTCCAGGCATGTCCTGTTAGAAAAAAAGACCACTTAGCAGAAGCGGAATATGTTGGAGATATTCCTACTTGACCTTGGAACGCCTCGGTTTTTCTCCCAGAAGACCTGGAATATTGTTTCTGGAGATCATCTCTTATCTAATCATAGAAAAGTAATGGTGTCCAAATCCTTAGAATTTTCCGAACAAAGTCTTTAAGAAGCCTTAGAAGACTTTGGCAACTTTGTTGTTAGCGATAAACCTAGGTATTCTGTACTAGTTAAACACTATTTAATCTAGAATTCTGACATCTGACATGTCATCATGACCATGCTTCGAACTTATTGTATCAATGTTAGCGGGCTTTGTTCTAGCTCTCTTTTATACCTTCCACTCTTTCTTCTATTCCCCTTTTTCTAGCCCATTAATTTCAATGGGGAAAATGTTCAACTCATGTTTCAACTCCTTCCACTTCAACCTACTGCTTATACTTTTACTACTCATTCCACTACTACTTCTACTACTAATACTACTTATACTTTTACTACTAATTCTACTACTACTTTTACTTTTCTACTACTTCTAATTTAACTATTAATTCCACTTATACTACTTTAACTACTAATTCCACTTATACTTCCACTACTACTTCTACTACTACTAATACTACTACTACTTCTACTTTTACTACTAATTCTACTACTACTTTTACTATTCTACTACTTATATTTTTACTACTAATTCCATTTCTTCTGCTTTAACTACTAATCCCACTAATTCCATGCAGAGTCAGCATTCACACTGCATTTTCTTCTGGAAATTCACTCTTTCTAGTGACTTTATAAAGTTAGTAAGTAAGTAAATAAGTAATTTTTATTTGTATAGCGCTTTTCCAGACCAGGGTCACAAAGCGCTTCAACAATCAAAACAATATTCAATAAAGTATATACTTTAAAGGTCAAGATAAAACTGAGAACACAACAGGAGTTAGTCTGAAATCTGGGCGAACAAGAGGTTACGAGAGCGGAGTCCATTATGATGTAATAATGTCTTCACTCCTCCTCCAGCCAGCTGTAATTACACCCCCCTTTTGTTTACACAATGAGTCCCTTAGAGGCGGATACTTCTGGGATAAATGAAACCTTGATGTTTGACCAATCACAGCAGAGTGGGTGTGGTTATGGTAAACAGTGTTTTCAGAGGTCCAACATCTTTAAATCAACACATTCGTCGCTCTTCACACGAAGCTAATATTCCTCTGTACGTCTCCGAACGTTTCGACAACGTGGCTGTTTTTCAATCTGTAATTTCTCGCCGCAAATTGCGCCCGGAGTGACTGAGCAACACATAGCGTCGGAGCCGTCGGCGTGGAGCGCCCGTGGCGAACGTGTCGCTCCCTCTGTCTGGGTAGTTAGGGATGATACTGCCAATAAATAGTGGCCGGTGGCCTTCAACTTCGCCATTGGGGAGAGATTTGTGTCCTGATTTGTGAGGGCCGGAGGATGAGGAAGAGCTATCTCGTTAATCAGGGAACACTGTGGGGGCAGGAGTGTGTGTGTGTGTGTGTGTGTGTGTGTGTGTGTGTGTGTGTGTGTGTGTGTGTGTGTGTGTGTGTGTGTGTGTGTGTGTGTGTGTGTGTGTGTGTGTGTGTGTGTGTGTGTGTGTGTGTGTGTGTGTGTGTGTGTGTGTGTGTGTGTGTGTCCGTGTGTGTGTGTGTGTCCGTGTTCTGTTGCTGTTCACACTTGATGATCGTGTCACACTGTCAGAATTAGACAACTTTCCCTGTGTGTGTGTATTTATAGAGAAAAACGTGTGTGTGTGTGTGTGTGGGGGGGGGGTGTGTGTGTGTGTGTAGCATTGTGTCAGGCAGCGGTGCAGAGCAGAGTCAATTGATGACGGATGACAAGTGTTTAAGGCCGCAGGAACACCACTGAGTCACACACACACACACACACCGTCGCACACAAACCGCCAAACTTGTCATTACATTTTCACCTGAGCACAACCTATTTCACACAAAGTTTTTTTTTTAAATATTTTATACATTTCTGGTTACTTTCTCTATGTATTTTATGATATTACTGAACATACTAAAACATAAATACTTTTTAATTAAGGTATTTTCGATTTATTGTGCATTTAATTCATACTTGTAACAATACGATGACAAATATGTCAGGGGTGTTGAACTCAATGACACCGGGGACCAAAATATTTTAGCAGTGACCAAAATTATTAATATAAGCTAAACTCTTTATAAAAAGTCAGATTGTGATTATCTTCATGTTTGTCCTTCAAACATTACATTCCATTTATTTTAAAGGTAAATTAATGTGTTGATTTAAGTGTGTCTTAAATAGATGTTGGACTATTGTATCATCAGTGTGTGTTTGTTTGTACAAAACTCTCTATTCATTGAAATATTTACATTAGAAAATGTGCTTAAGCCCCGCCCACTGAAAACACTTTGTCTTTCTGGAGGTTAAATCTCATTTACTATAATTTTCCAAGCATCAAGGTTTGTCAACATGGGTCATCAATCCCGGGAAGTCTCCACCTCCGAGGGACTCGTTGTATAAACAAAGTGGGGCGTGATTACAACTGGCTGCAGGAGAAGCCATTATTAGGTCATAATAGACTCTGCTCTCATAACCTCTCGTTCGTCCAGATTTCAGACGGACTTTATAAAGTACTAACTTGAAAACATGGTCATGATGAGAGACTTACTGCATCTTGGAGAGGAAGATTTCAAAATTTAAAACATGTCTGTTCCTTATTTAAAAAATTGACAATCTTTAATTTTAGGTAACAATCCAGCGGGCCACAGAAAATGACTTGACAGGCCGTGATTTGGACCCCGGGCCCAAAAATAGGGAATAATGAAGATTATTAAAAAAAATTTTTTTTTATAAAAGCCTTAAAAATCCAGAGACTTTGTGTTTAAAGAAGTATGTGCAGAGATTCCCATGTTTACTTTAATTCAGGCTTGAGTTGATCAAATAATAAGTTATTTTTGACTCCAACTGTTGTATTTAAGCCTAAAACCCTTTTATTTGTTAATCTAAACTTATTTTCAAGACTTTAAGATAATCTGACAAAAGTGTGTGATCGATACTTCATTGAGGGTCCCAGGGTTTTGGGTATGAAGTCCGTAAAATAAAATGTAGCATCTTTCTATGCGATCTGACTCAAGAACACAAGCTTCATCTACTTGTTTATTCATCCTCACCCTCCTCCTCCTCCTCCACTTATTTTCCTCGTTATTCCACCTCTCCCTCTGCTTCCATCAGCCAGTCTGGCCCGGAGGTAGCCCTGGGGCAGCCAGGTGTGTGCGTGTCTGCGTGTGTAGGTGTGCGTCTTACGGTGTGTGGTGTCGTCGTCTGTGTGGGGGTTTTGTGTGTTTATGCTCGCAAAAGCCTTTTCTTACCTGCACTTTGAAGATTTTCCGCGATGATTCCTCCCTCCTGACCTAGCTTGGGATCATGACGCCCAGGTTCCTCCTGCAGTTGTTGTCGAAGCTTCTTGAATTGAGTTACACAATTTAGCTTTATTTACGACAAACTGACTCATGCTCCCACATAAATATTACACATCTTACTGAGGCTTCTTGTTCTTCAGGGGTGGACCCCGAAAACATCTGGTACTTACAAACGTTCTAAAAGTTATTTTTTGGGGGGAAAAAAGTATCTTGTTGTGCTTATTCTGATATATTTCAATATCATAACAAATAGTAAATGTTAAGGAACCGTTGTTGTTGTAGTTTTTAGATTTTACGCATGTTTTAAAAATGTAAAAAAAAGGAGCTCATTTTACACTTTCAAAAAATTATTTGTGCTAATACATGACTTTTTGAACTGGAAGTTTGTGACAAATTCTTCAAAACCTTTCTGGATTCAGATGGTAATCTTAAACAGCACGTATGCACAGCATACATTACTTAGCTACTAAGTTATGTTGAGATCGTAAGCTCAATTTGTATAAAACTAACATGATAGTCAAGGTTTAAGCGTTCAGCTCTTTAATGGTAACCACGTCAGATTATCAACTGTTGTAGTGCACTATGGTATATGTGTTGTGATCTGTTTCCTTTTTTTTGGGAAAGCCCTTCAGAATGTAAATCCTTGAAGTCAACGTTTAAAATAAATATTATCGATATGATTCTGAATCAGATTGTCAGCAAGTAAAGTTCCTTTGTCATCTCGAACATGTTGCCCGTTTTGTATAACATTTTGAGAAATATTTCTCTGGTCTTTGACAGGAAGCGGGTGAACATGTAGTTACTTGTGTTACTATGTTTGTATTTCACGATACTGTATCGATATTTGACAGCACTGTTTTGATTGAAAACGTATATATACACTGTAGTTTGGCTTTTTAATCACATTTTATTTTTCTTACCATAGTCATTTAATGGTTTAGTTTATAGTTCAATAAAGTCTGTTTGAAATAAAATATTTAGTATATATTTATGTATGTATATATATATATATATATATATATATATATATATATATATTCATAATATCTTAATTAATTTTCTGTCATCAATAATATAATTATTTTTATTTCCATTGTCAGTAAAGGATTCCATCAACTAGTAATATGCTCTGCTAAACATTAAAAATAAATAAAATAAATCTTAAACGTACATAAAAAACAAAAGATTAACTAATTACATAGTGCAGAGTCAAATTGAAAGTGTGGACAATTATGCAGTCGTTACACCCTCCTCAGCTAAAGGTACAATGAATACCTGCGAGATCTCGGCGATGACTGAGGACGAGAGGATACAGTGACTCCAGCAGCTTTTAAAGCTGATATTTGGACATATTTTGGTTTTCAAAACAAATGAAAGCAGTTACTGCTACATGAAGAATCATGTAAATTCCGCAACACTAGAGTCATTTACAATACTACAAATATATCATTGTTCCTAAAGTATCGCAATGTATCGTAATCCATTGTTGTTGTTGTTTTACACGCAGGAAAGCAGCAACCAAGAAAGATAAAAAAAAAGTTGTTCAGTATCTTCTTGATTCATTCAGACCTTCTAATGTTTTTTATGGAACTGTAGCTACTTCTGTGTAGCCACGCAACTCTTTACGGTACAAAAAACTTTTTCGTAGCATCATCCAGTCTCCAAACGGACACCGCCTTAAATTGGTTAATTGTCGAGGAGAAAGTGATGAGTTTCACAGCCCATCTTTCCAATCCTTTGCTTTTCCATTATTCATGTTGGTTCTCTGGAGCATTTTAATGCTCCCGCATGATTAATTCAGGTCAGACAAACAGTTGACTCAACACCCTGATGACTCCACGGGAAAACCTTAATCAATATTTTGGTGGCTCACGTAAAGAGAAAAGTATATATATTGTGTCTATTTATATTCCCGGTTTGATGTAGGGAAAGCACTGAGGTCAGAATCATTGAAGGGGAAGGTGATGTGCCATACTCAAACCAATTAAATATTAATAGAATAAGCCAATTAAATTGTGGCAGTTGGACATTCCCATGCATGCAAAGCAGACGTTAGCACGCCGCTAAAAGCCATAGCAACCAAAGAACGGTGAACCTGGGACTCAAAGGATTTGGAAACGTGAGGAGAGAGGGCTCTTATGAATCTGTGTTTGATTACTTTTCGTATCCTGATTTTCGCGATGAATCTCCAAATTATTTCCTTGTTTACCCTCCGTTATTTTCGCCGACCTGTCATTTTAAGGCTCCCTTCTGCGCGTCTTGACTTTGTGGGTTTGTCCAGAATCAACAGCTCTATCAATAGATCCTACGATCCCAAATTCATTGTTATTTTTGAACAAGCTCCTGCTCGGTAATTTACTATTCCCGCGGCCTCACTATATCTGTATTTTCTCAAATAAAATATGGCAATAAAAAAAAAAAAAGGCTCTGAGAAGAGGGAAAAAAAAAACAAGATGAAGAAAACAGAATGTGATCTCTAGAGACGCTCTTATTTGTTTGGGGGCTACAAACTCACTGCCAAAAGAATGATGCTCAGGAAAAAAAGGACCGAAATAAATTGCAAAAGAGGACAGTGAGACTGTTTGTATTGATTCTTCCCTCCGTTGTGCTTCATGAACTATTCTAGCAGTTTAGACGGACTCAAAAAAAAAAGAAGGACGAGGAATGTTTGATAAATATTTTCTATGATGTCGAAAGAATTGCAATGTTAGTTACCTTACTTTTCTTTTTGTCTCAACCGCCCTTGTTTTTAATGATCTAACTCTGTAGCACTCTGACATCTCACTCCGACAAGTGCTTTATCTACCAGATATTGTGTGGTTATGGCAGCTGTTTTTAAATCCTGAAACAGATTTTAATATATTCCTTAAAATTCCATTCACAAATCGATTCATTTATTCATTATTGAAAACTTTTTATTTTAGTAAACTGTGAAATGAACTGTAAAAAAAACTTTTTTGTAACGTAAACATTCCTCCAGAGAAGCATAAATAACTTCAAATACTATAACTTTAGAAACATACACAAAAGGGACAGCTTTGAATTCACAATTTAAATGAGCAGAAGCATCAAATTAGTAATGACATGGATAACATATGTTGTAATTTAGTAATAACATAACTTCACAAACATAAACCATGAAAGGACATAAATCAAGTAGTATTTTCCCAATAATTTATAAATACATTAAATAACATGCATTGAATTATGAAGTAAATATTTTATTAAGTTAAATATAAAAGGTATGAAGATGCAGAGATGATAACTTTTTTTTGCTCTTTTTATTTAAAAAAAATAAAACAGAAAAAGCATATTGTATGACTTGTGTTGTACATTTGTGTAAAGCTTTAGTGAATTTTATGTAAATCACAAGATGACATTGACATAGAAAAATAAACAGTATAAAAAAAGATTAAAAGAATTGTTATGCTCACCACGTTTTGAAAAACATCTACCCCATCTTTAAACATGCAGATCAGGTCAACATGTGATTGATTGACTTACTTGGACATTTATAATCCATCGGCACATTAGCACTAGAAGTCGGCGCCTCCCTCTGGTTCTTCCCACACCTGCAAGCTTTTGAAAGTAAAATACAAAGCTGCTTATTATTAATTCCCTCCAGTGGTCTGGCACTTTTTTGTTTAAAAAATAATTCATGCTAGAAAACCAGACCCTACTTTACAAAACCGAACAATGAACTGAACTAAAAATTTGGCCTCATATTCACAAAGCATTTATTGATTTTGTTGAGAAAAGTATTTTTGTCTTTTTTGATTGTCGGGATAATCAAGATCTACGACCACTTAAGAACAAAACACACACTTTTCTTAATGGATGGATAGAGGAATCGTATACTCACACATAAACAAAGTCATTCTTGACTTGATAAAACACAGCGTACGGTAACTTTTCTAAAATTTTCTTTACGTGAATGCAGTGACAGAAGTAATTAAGTAAGTAAGTAAGTAAGTAATATTTATTTATATAGCGCTTTTCGAGACCAGGGTCACAAAGCGCTTAAACAATCAAAACAGTGCGATTGTTCCAGTGCTAACTTCATTCTTGAATCATGGTTATTCATTTGATGCTGTATATTTATGAAACCGTGTGAACTTATCTCCTTGGCAGAGGTATGTGCAGCCTAAGTGCTATTCGAACTCCAAATACATCATTGATATATTCCATTATTTACACTCGGAAGGCTGCAGGTCATGCCTAGTTTAACCCTTCTGTACAAATGTTTGGCTGACTCATCATGACTGAAGGACACTCGGCTCGTCTTTTCAAGTCCGTCCTCTGCCTCTCCGTCTCTCCGTCTCTCCTCTTTCATGGCTAGCAGTTGCTATTCTTAGCGAGGGGGATGCAAAGTTCTCCATTACAGGCGAAGATGTAGACGTCCACTCGTGATCACCTTGCGAAAAAAAACCCTCTTTATATATATTGTGTGTACAGTTGATGATATTTATTCCATGAATTCAACGTATTATTACTCAACAGTCTAGTAACGCCAGTCATGCGACCCTTCTGCAGGGAGTCACTTGGTCATTTGTCAGCGACGACGCCGAACAAATATTTGGCTCAAATTGTGAGTCGGCATGTGTGCGCACGACACACAAGACGGTATCCCGAGTCATCAGCGCCACAGCTATTATTAATGAGCGGGAATAAGGTCATTAATATTTAAGAAGTGTCATGGAGGCTACAACCTTCAAGGCCTCTGGTGTGTATTTGGATACATGTGTGTCCGGATCCAGGAGAGGCTCAGGAGCTAAAGACCGACGAGGAGAAACACAAAAACAGTCCGTCACGTGACGGACATCATGGTCGGCATATCAAACGCCGGAGCGCATGAGAATCATCGCAATCTTTGTGTGTGTCTGCGTTCATGCATGGGCGGTTCATGGTTATTCCAAACCCCATGATGGAGTGCAAAGGTCAGGATATGAATGTCTGCTCGACAAACTTGGCATAATGAGTGTAAACAATCTCCACTCCAGTAATCACCGTCTTCCATCTTACAGTGTCGGGCGGAGTGATGAGATTGAGAAAGATCTCGCTGCCAGTACGCAGAGAAATTAGAGGGGAAATATTGTCTTAATAAACCACAATCTTTATTAAATCTAGAAAGTGGAACGGAGAATCTTGTTTGTCGTCAATGATAGCGTCTCAGTTTTGTACTGATTTTCCTGGTGATCAGGGTTTTTAACATTTTATTATTCTAGCTATTGAATTATATATTAAAATATGTACCAAACGATTTGGCAGGTGCCAAAAAGTTGATGAACCCTGTTCAAGAATCTTTCCTCAAACAAAAGCATTACAGTTCAAAATAACTAAAAATGTAAAAACTCTAAAAGGCCAAGACTGTACAAACACAGGAGTGCCATAAAATTAAGATAAAGCACAAATATAAGTGTCTTAAGATGTTTCTTGAAGGAGTCAGTAGATCATCAAACACAGAGGAAGAGGAAGATCATTCCAAAGCTTAGGAGCAACAGCCTGGAAGGATTTCTCTCCTCTGGTCAGGAAGCGTGTTCAGGAACCATCAGCAGATTCTGATCCACAGACCTCAGAGCCCGAGCTGGGGTGTAAGGCTGGATCACATCACTGATGTAAGGAGGAGCCTGACCATGAATAGATCTGAAAGTACGAACCAGAATTTTAAATTTGATACTGAAAGAAACTGGCAGCCAATGCAGAGTTTTAAGGATCGGAGAAATGTGAGTTCTTCTACTAGAGCAGGGCAGAATTCCCGCTGCAGAGTTTTGTATTAACTGCAGGCGAGACACCTCCTTCTTGTTTAGGCACGAATATAAACTGTTACAATAGTCTAAACGAGAAGGCAAACGCCTGGAATTATAAACTCTAAATCGTGTTGTGACACCATTTTCCTTAGTTTATCAAAGACACTTGAAATACTCTACCAAAGGAAGAAGGGCTTTATCCAGGGGTGGCCAAAGTGTTCCACAAGGAGCCGCAGTGGATGCAGGGTTTTGTTCCAACCAATCAAGAGGACACCTTTTCACCAATTATGTGTCTTACGAGTGTTATCAGTGGACTGTAAAACTGGTGTAGCTTGGTTTAGCTAAAACCTCATTGGTTAAACTGTGCATGCTTGGTTGAAACAAAAACCTGCGCTTTGAGGACCGGTTTGGCCACCCCTGGTTTAATCCTAGCACAAGGTTGGGCTCAGCCATGATGTGCACTTCAGTTGGGTTATAGAGTCGATTTGCCTTGAGGATGTCTCACCGGTCTAGGGCGAAAGGCAAAGATATTCTTAGTCTTTGGTCGTTTTTTTTTCGGTCACAGCAAACGAAGAAACATTTTCTTTCCTGGGAAATGGGAATTATGTCGGTATTTGGCTTCCATGCGATGTCTTTTTATGTAACTAACGATTACTTCTGTCTAGTTTGCTCTGCTCCACCATGGTCAACCAAAGAAATACCTCAAGAAGAAAAAAAAACGATAAATCAATGTGAAGCTTTTATCTGAGCCTTTATTATTGGTCAACCGTGTTTTTGATCCTAGTGAAAGGATCAGCGTTGGAAAGTATATTTTCTAAAAGCTACCAAGAAACATTTAACTCTAAGGAATTCAAGATCTTTGACATAGATTTTTGCCCTTGTATCACACTTAATATTTTAGGAAAACACAAGATTTTGGTGGTTTCCGACTTCGAACTTCTGAAGTTTTTACTTCAAAGAAGTAAGTTTAATTACAGCAACAGTCATTTATCCATCTTTGCTACCCATTCTGGATAAAGCATATTGTTATTATTATCGTAAATGCTTCAACTGCTGCTTCTGGGAACTATCGTTTCAGTGATGGTGGTTTCTTTTGTAGAATCCAGATTGCGCCTTATTGTTTAGGCACGAATATAAACTGTTACAATAGTCTAAACGAGAAGGCAAACGCCTGGAATTATAAACTCTAAATCGTGTTGTGACACCATTTTCCTTAGTTTATCAAAGACACTTGAAATACTCTACCAAAGGAAGAAGGGCTTTATCCAGGGGTGGCCAAAGTGTTCCACAAGGAGCCGCAGTGGATGCAGGGTTTTGTTCCAACCAATCAAGAGGACACCTTTTCACCAATTATGTGTCTTACGAGTGTTATCAGTGGACTGTAAAACTGGTGTAGCTTGGTTTAGCTAAAACCTCATTGGTTAAACTGTGCATGCTTGGTTGAAACAAAAACCTGCGCTTTGAGGACCGGTTTGGCCACCCCTGGTTTAATCCTAGCACAAGGTTGGGCTCAGCCATGATGTGCACTTCAGTTGGGTTATAGAGTCGATTTGCCTTGAGGATGTCTCACCGGTCTAGGGCGAAAGGCAAAGATATTCTTAGTCTTTGGTCGTTTTTTTTTCGGTCACAGCAAACGAAGAAACATTTTCTTTCCTGGGAAATGGGAATTATGTCGGTATTTGGCTTCCATGCGATGTCTTTTTATGTAACTAACGATTACTTCTGTCTAGTTTGCTCTGCTCCACCATGGTCAACCAAAGAAATACCTCAAGAAGAAAAAAAAACGATAAATCAATGTGAAGCTTTTATCTGAGCCTTTATTATTGGTCAACCGTGTTTTTGATCCTAGTGAAAGGATCAGCGTTGGAAAGTATATTTTCTAAAAGCTACCAAGAAACATTTAACTCTAAGGAATTCAAGATCTTTGACATAGATTTTTGCCCTTGTATCACACTTAATATTTTAGGAAAACACAAGATTTTGGTGGTTTCCGACTTCGAACTTCTGAAGTTTTTACTTCAAAGAAGTAAGTTTAATTACAGCAACAGTCATTTATCCATCTTTGCTACCCATTCTGGATAAAGCATATTGTTATTATTATCGTAAATGCTTCAACTGCTGCTTCTGGGAACTATCGTTTCAGTGATGGTGGTTTCTTTTGTAGAATCCAGATTGCGCCTTATTGTCTGGTGCGCCTTAAGTATTAATTCTGATTGTACTTAATCTCCTACTGATTTTATGTGGTACACAGCCCTCAAAAAAATCTGTCAAAATGTTGGCACTGCAAAAGCCTCACCACGAGGCTCCTTAGAATCCTTTCACCTTATAGCCGGAAAAATACAGTTAAGTAGAAAAAAATGAGCTTGCGTTGTTGATCCAGGAAAAGTAAGAGGATGTTTAAAGTTTGGTTCCGTTGAGAAATCCCAGTTGTGGGTCCATTATTGGCCATCTGCCGGTGTGTACATTGATTCGATTACCACCAGGCTTCATTAAGGAGGAGAGACAGGTAGTATCTCCCTCACAAGTATAGAGTTGCCTTTGCACGGAAGACAATGTATTGATTCGCCATGTGACTGGAAGCTGGGGGAGGGTTGGTGTGGGGGGGTGTATCCTAAACCCTTTGACACCAGAGATCTCAGCTGGACAGAAACCCTGACTATAGAGTATATTTCCCACCCACTGAAGGCGAAGCATCTCTTTGAGCGGCTTCTTAAAAGTCACATTTCACACCTGATTCGCGAGGGTTTGATCAGCGAAGCCTGTTCGTTGGCGGAGGAATCAGAGGAAACTTACCTCCGCTCTGTCATCACTGGCCCGGGTTGAATGAATTCACCGGTTGACGAAGGCTTTGATTTCGTTTTATCAGCCTCTCTGTCAGCGCCGGGGCCCTGTTCGGATCCCACCCTGTAAGGATGATAAATGACTTCCCTAATTGTTTCTAATTGATAGCTGCTCTGAAAGGCTTTGTTATGAAACACTGCCAATTTACTCGCACAGATACATCGCAAAGCCTTATTAATTCTCTCCCGCTGGCTCCGGGTTGGTGCAATTTAAAATCTCCATCTGTGGATGGACTTTACGATATTCTCTCTTGTTGTTTTATGTTTACTCGCAGCGTCTGTGGTTCCCGTCGAACTGTGAGTGGCGTGTTCAAATCCCCGTGCCTTAATTGTGTGAAACAGCCAGCTGTTATTATTTCCGCTGGTTTGCGGCGCGTTCAGGAAGCCGGGTCAAAGATGATGTATAACATTAGAGTCGCGCTCATATCATTACCATTTATGATGAGGTGATATTGGGAGATAAATCCTCGTCCGACGTTCTCCGTCGCTTGTCGGGGACATTTGCATACATATTGACTCACACCTTGAGACGAGTGTTCTACAGAGGAACGCAGCGACCCGTCGCTGAGTAAGCTGAACCTCGGGGTGGCTGGCAAAAATTTCAGTTTTGCATCAGGAACTATTCAGTATTTGGTCCTAGCAAGTAGAATGTGACTGTAGTAGACCAAAAGTGACATGCTTTGAGGAGATGTAGCAACAGTTTAGTTTTATTTTTAGTGTTTGAGCTTGATTTGGGAGGCAATTGTGGGCTTGGAAATGTGGCTTGCACCAAGGGTACATATAGGCCCCTGTGGGTTACCTACATGGACTAAAACGGTAGATATTCTATACAGGATACCACGTAGCCTACATGGTATACCATGGTGGGTAGCTTACGTGGACTACCAGAGTGAATAGCTTACATGAGATAGGTAGCCTACATGGGATTAGGTTAGGTTAGGTAGAACTTTATTGATGTAAAATACAACGGATACAACGGTAGGTAGTCTACAGGGGCTGCCATGGTACGTAGCCTACATGATATACCATGGTTGTTAGCTTAATGGGCTTCCACAGTAGTTAGCCTATATAGAATACCATAGTATCTAGCCTACATGGGATACAACGGTTAGTAGTCTACGGGGACTGCATCAGTACGTAGCCTACATGGTATACCATGGTGGGTAGCTTAAATGGGCTAAGACAGTAGTTAGCCTATATGAGATACGATGGTTGGTATCTTACACAGGCAACCACAGTGAATAGCTTACATGGGATAGGTAGCCTATATGGGATACAATGGTAGGTAGCCTAAACAGGATACCATGGTGGGGAGCATACATAGGCTACCACAGTGCATAGCTTACCAGGGCTACCACAGTAGTTAGCCTACATGGGATGCCACGGTAGGTAGTGTACGGAGGCTACCACAATATGTAGCTTACATGGGCTACCACAGTAGTTAGCCTTTATAGGATACCATAGTATGTAGCCTATATGGGATATGACGGTGGGTATCTTACACAGGCAACCACAGTGAATAGCTTGCATGGGATAGGTAGCCTACATGGGATTCAACGTTAGGTAATCTACGCGGGCTACCATGGTAGGTAGCCTAAATGCAATACCATGGTGGGTAGCTTACACAGGCTACCACTGTGCATAGCTTACATGGGCTACCACGGTAGGTAGCCTACATTGACTACCATAGTAGGTTGCTAACATAAGCTACCACAGCATGAAGACTACAAGGGCTACCACGGTAGGAAACTTACAGCGGCTACTGATGTATGTTGGCTATCTTCTACTAGCTTTACGTTTAAAAAATAAAATAATAATAATAATTTTACCAGTCTAAAGTGCAAAATTCAATCACGCTAATCTTGTTTGGTAAAAAGAAAAGAAAGCAGTATATATGTGGCAAGCGATAAGGTTCCACGACACTGGGGGGAGCCGGAAACAATCTTTCCAATCCCATGCATTGAAAATGTTGTTTAATTCTACTTTGTAACTCTTAATTTCAAATGACTGTATTTAATTTACTTTCAATATAAGAGAAAGAAGTGCGAGGCATGTTTCAGGTGATGGTGGATTGTGATATAAATAAAGTTTTCGGTGATTTAACTGACTGAACCCGTGTTTTGTAAACGTGGTCTGATGTATTAACGACAAAAAAGCAGTCGGTGGGCACATTGTGAATCATATCACGTCCCCAATTAGTGGTATTTGTGACAGCGTCAATCTCAACCCTCTGCGGAGCTTGTTTCTTTTGTTGTGCTGTGAATGTGTAACTACAAATCATAGACTTTGATGCATTCACGAGCGTCTCCTTGTGAGCGGCGTGGAGGAGAATCGGTGTGCATGACTGCACCTCCCTGGCACCTCTACCCGCCGCCGACAGAGGCTGTTATGTAAGAGAGAGGAGCTAAAGGTTGCCCTGTCTGCTGAACCTCCAGAAGTCCTGGTACATGAAGCTGCAGTGGTCGTCCTCGCCTGCTGAGCGTGAAGCTCGAGAATAAATAGTCCAGCTCTCGTCCATGTTCACGCTTCTGTGATGCACGGGTTATTATTTTGATCTTTTCGGTTTTAAAGTCAAGAGTAAATAAATAAAAATAAACAAACCAATTTTTTAGATAAGCCAAGAAAAATGTTCTTATGGTTGTAATACTGAATCCGAACTGTAGGGACAGTGTTTGACTCTCAAGTTGTGATTTTTCAAAAGAGAAACCTTTTTAAATCATGTGACCACAACGGATGGATTCGGGATTTTAACAGAGGTTAATTTAAATAATACAGATCCAAAAATGTGTGTGTGCGTATATATATATATATATAAGATTTTTGAAAAAGTTCTTTAATATTTTCCCTTTTGTTCATTATTAGATTGTGTACAAAAATATTTAAATATACTGTATATTATATATATATATTTTAATATTTTTAAAGAAGTAATAATAATCACATTAAAAAAAAATTGGTCATTATCATATATTGTAAAACAAATATTTGATTTTAAATTATAAATGTGTTTTTTTCTTCGTTTTTTGGGTCATAATGTTGAGTAAAAGAAACGAATTGCTAACATGTTAATTTTCTTCTTTCTTTTTTGGTCTTTAATATATTCTTAAGCAATATTTAAAAAAGAAAATAGTAATAGTACTCAAATTTGTAATTAAACTTTTTTTTTCTATTTTGGTTGTTATCAAATATTGTAAAAAAAAAAAAATGGTTTCGCTTTTTTTTTTAAATTATAATAATGTGTTAAAAAATATATATATATAAATATAAATTACTCACTAACTTACCCATTATTATTTCTTAAGTTCTTTATTTTGTGTGTAACATGTTAGGGAAACAAATGACTAGGAAATACATAATTTCTGAATATAAAGGAAAGAAATTATGTTAAATTAAAACTTTTATTCTGAAATATTACTCTATGTTTTCTCCTGCGAGCTCAGAGGTAAAGACGACGTTGAGGCTCCAGTGTTGTGAGCAGATGAAGCAGAAATGTTGGTCGTCTGCTGATAAGTCATGGCTTTGACGAGTCGTAAAAGTGTCTCTGAGGAGACGAGATGATCGTGCCCGGAGCTCTGTGACCAGCATGTGTCTGTAAATGAATTCATTAATGTGATCTCAGGTTAGCACTAAGACTTCTCTGCACACACACTCACACACACACACACACATGGCAAGAACTATTCTTAGCCATTGACTTTAATTACCACAAAGTAAATATATATATTTTTTAATTAAAATAATGTTTATAGGTGTCACATTTGATTCTTTTTTATTTGTTCTTGATATAAATTCATACATTAATGGGAAAACAATTCATTTGTTGTCAAATCAAAAAGAGAGTTTCTGGGCATTTAATATTTAATTTATATTAAAAAAAACAAACTATTACAAACAAATAAAATGGGACGACGTCGTTTTGTAGATTTTATTTTATTTGTATTATTAGTATGTATGTATTAGACATGAACTATTTAAGTAAGAGTACTATGAGCACAATTTATCGCTTTAAAAAATATATATTTTAACAATAAATAAATAAAAATAACTTGTTTTTCTTATCCTAAAATGTGTTTTTGTTCTTTGCATTTTTGTTTGTTTTGTTTACAGCGTCAAACCATGGAATGGACTTGATAGATGTTCAATTGAAATAAATGATATATTTGTATTTAATTATTTAATTTAATACATTTAAATTCAAAAAGTGTAGAAATAGTTATAAAACATAATTATTATTTACTAAAATAAGTTTACGTTATATAATAGTTTCATATTGAATAAGGAAGTAATGAATAATGCACAAAACGTTTAATTAAATAAATAAAATAATAAAAATGTAAAAAATATTGCAACATTTTTGTATTTTTCGTTTTTTTTCTGTAGTTTCCTTCCCTCGTGGCCCCAAATACATCTATGCAAACAGCTGCATTTGGCCCCCTGGTCACACTTTTTCTCAGATCTATCTTAGATGTAATATATAAATAAGCATTTTTAGAAAGCAAATACTTTTTTTCAAAAGTAATTTAATATAATAAAGAGATACTATACTGTAGTAACATACTTTTTATTATTTTATTTATTTAATCAAATACTTTATCGTCAGTAATAAGTCAACGGGGGACAAAAGTTTGCAATTTAAAAATAACTAGTTAAATATTTGCTTTAAAATGCGTTTAAAATTCCAAATATGATACAAAAAAGTGAAATATATTCATTTAAAAACATGTTTTTAAACATCAACTCCCTATTTTACCAGATACATTCATAAATATATTTCATAAATAAGAAATATTTCCCTGGTTTGACTCTGGCGTCTCACGTTCAAGAGTCCAGTCGTAGTAAAAATGCTTCTTGACTCGGCCTCGTCCACTCCTGACTCGCCACGTTCCGACTTGTTGCCTCCACCTCCCGCCTCTCCACCTGCTTCTCCTCGTGTTCTGCAAGCGAGCAGACAATCTTGACATTTTGCAAAAGGTTGAAAGACAAAGAATCTTAGTCTCCCTAATAAGGCCGAGCGTCAGAACCCCGCCTTGCATGAGAATCGCGGCTTGAGGTTTGAGCGTGAGGCAGGTTACGCCGGGATAAATATGGCAGCAAATGTAAATGAGGATTGAGCGTCGTCGGGGGGGAAGAGAGGGCGAGAGGGTGAGAGGTGTGGGAGGGAAGGAAGGGAAGGAAGGGAGGGTGAGAAATAAACCAGGATTGTTATGATCCATCTTCAGCTGTAGGTTGTGATGCTTCAGAGGTTAATGTTGTTGTTGTTCCGTGAGGAACACGAACCACGGACATGGATGTTGGGAAGGTGAGCGATACCGGCTGTCACGGCAGGAGCCTGGAGCAGAACTTCTGCACGAGCCAAGGTCCTCCTGGTGTCATCCATCACAGCCCTCGTGCTCCACCTCTCACCCGTGCTCGCCCTCTCGCCGTCGAGTTATCAAACCCACAACAAGACGCCCCAGAATGACAGAGAAGAACTGATATAGTCGTTAGCATATGAGCTAGCTTTAGCGCACTTGAAGTCCATGTCTAGTTTTAAGTCTCATTTTAAAAAGTAAAAACCAATGAGGTTCAGAAAGTCCTGGAGATTTTCCAAGTCTTTTTCAAAGTCAGCCTAATTTTTTTTAATGTATTTTTTTTTATCTAATATTCATCTGTCTTCTCTAAAATGTAAACAAGAGAATATTTTTTACAATCTTTTACCTCGAATTTGGTTTTATTTTTGAATTTTAAATCATTCAACGTGTTTTTTAAAGCAGCGTTGGTAACATTTGAGCAGTAAGAGCAATGACGGCAATTGCATTTGTTTCCATAATGGCTGAAGTACTGAGAGAACTTAATAGGAAGGCAAAACTTTTTTTTTTTTTAAGTTCCAGCATTAGGCTTTTTTTAATCTTCTTGTAAACAAATGCATATGTTTACGGCATTGTAATTACATTGTTCTATCAGTAGGGGGAGCCAGAACAAATTATTTAAATGTTACATAGTGGGGCTTTAAAGAAAATATGCCCACGATACTATATGAACAATTCAAATAATTTACAGTATCTAAAGTAGACAGTAATCGTTAACCCTTGTGTTATCTGGGGTTCAAAGTGACCCAGTGGCCCGAAAAAAATGTGTTTGTGGTATCCCTTGTGTTGATGAATGACCTCCACCACTCCATATGTATTTCTGGGAGCCAGGGAGGTCGTCCAACTTGACCCAGAGACAACAGAAGGGATACCACAAACACATTTGTGTTGGGGCCTTCGGGTCACCTTGACCCAGAGACATTACAAGGGATACCTCAAACACATTTGTTTTCGGGCCACCAGGTCATCTTGACCAAAAGATAACATAGGGGATACTACAAACACATTTGTGTGGGGGCCCGCAGGTCACCTTGACCCAGATTTTACAAAAGTGATACTTTGGAGATTTTTGCGAGTTTTGTATTTATTATTTTATTGTCCCTCCTGAACATGTACATAAGTAAAGTCATATATATAATGTTAACTTTGTGTAGTAATGTTTTTGTTCAATATTTATTTAACAGGTTCATTTAAGTGTTTTACTTCAGATTTTTTTTTACATTTTTTACTTATTTTAATTCATTAAAAACATGTCTTTAAAGCAGCAATTGGTAACATAACAAAAAATATTTGATCTTTTCAATCTTACATAGTGTAACATAGTGTAACATAAAAAGGTTCAGAGCACAATCGTACACCGTCGAAAATCGCTAAATATTTTCTCTATTATTCTTGAAGTCGAAAACAAAAATCTAAACAAGGTTAACGGATAAAACCGTCAATCCAAATTAATCCTAACACGGGTGTGAACCTGTGTAGCTGGGACATGCAACCTGAGGCCACAGAAGTGCCGTGTCTCACTAGAAACCCCCGAAACAAAAATCGAGAAACGTCTCCAAACTTCATGTCTTCGGAGCTAAATTGGAAAAGCCTGTCCAGACCCGGACACGAAAAGACGTCCCCGCACGAGCCGTCCTGCTCTTGGGAGTCTCTGGCCGGAGTCAGACCGGGTTAGTGCTTTGTCGGGTCCGCCGAGACCCCGTGTTCGAGTCTGCACGACTTGGCTTTCCTTCACGCTAGACCATGTTGAGTAGCAGGACGACGACAGTGGCTTCAAACGGCGTCTCTTGCTCCGGATGAAAGAGAATTCATGGTAAATAGTTTGTAACTTGAGTCGCGGCGACGCCTTTAAAAACAAACACCGAAGACTTTCTTTCATTCATGCGTGTTTTCTTAAGTGTAGAAGAAGAGCAGGCCGGGTGAGCCGTCGCTATCTTTGACTTTAGAAAAGCACCATCTGCTACTTTTATTCAGCCGGGAGTGGAAATATTTGCTTCATCAGGAAGAGATTTGTGAACGGTGTCTGCAGCGTTAGCATCTACTACGACGCTCCCGCGCGCGCCGTCTGCTAGCGTCGTGTGGCGGCGACTTGTGTTTGTTTTTAATGATGATTTCATTTATTTTATTGAATTCAAATGACATGAACCATTAGTTTAACATTTTTTAATGGCTTAAAATAAAGCATCATTTGTTGGGAAAACAAAACAGCAGGGGTGTCAAATCCCGCCTGGAGCTACATTTTAAATACAGTCCAAGTGTGGGAATAAATATATACTATTATTTAAGTCTATTATTGGCACCGAATATCAACTTTTATCCGTTTCTTTTATTTATAGAAGTGTCTGGATCAATTTTATGATTATAATCTTGGATCGAAGTCGGATCGAGGTACATTAGATGATTTTAATTTGCTTTAATTCTATTTTAAACTTTTAAAATTGTTTTATTATAGTTGAAAATTGTTTGATTATAGTTGAAAATTGTTTGATTATAGTTGAAAATTGTTTGATTTAAGTTGAAAATTGTTTGATTAAAGTTGAAAATTGTTTGATTATCGTTGAAAATTGTTTGATTTCAATTAAAAATTGTTTAATTATAGTTAGGAATTGTTTAATTATAGTGAAAGATTGTTTGATTTTAGTTGAAAATTGTTTGATTATAGTTGAAAATTGTTTAATTACAGTTGAAAATTGTTTGATTTCAATTAAAAATTGTTTAATTATAGTTGAAAATTGTTTAATTATAGTGAAAGATTGTTTGATTTTAGTTGAAAATTGTTTGATTATAGTGGAAAATTGTTTGATTATAGTTGAAAATTGTTTGATTTCAATTAAAAATTGTTTAATTATAGTTGAAAATTGTTTAATTATTGTGAAAGATTGTTTGATTTTAGTTGAAAATTGTTTGATTATAGTTGAAAATTGTTTAATTATAGTGAAAGATTGTTTGATTACAGTTGAAAATTGTTTGATTTCAATTAAAAATTGTTTAATTATAGTTGAAAATTGTTTAATTATAGTGAAAGATTGTTTGATTTTAGTTGAAAATTGTTTGATTATAGTTGAAAATTGTTTGATTATAGTTGAAAATTGTTTGATTATAGTTGAAAATTGTTTGATTATAGTGAAAGATTATATCATTATAGTAGAAAATTGTTTGGTTTCAGTTGAATTTTTTTTGATTATAGTTGAAAATTGTTTGTTTATTATTTGAAAATTGTTTGATTATTATTTGAAATTGTTTGATTACAGTTGAAAATTGTATAATAAAAGCACTTGTGAACCAAGTAAAGTTAAGTTTAAAATAAAAATATACACATATAATTCCATGTAATGTATGTAATGCCTGTTATACAATAAAAGGTATATTTATACAATGAAAAAAAAAATTAGTTAAATCACTAATATTGTTTTGAATTTACATGAAACCGAAATGGAAATTAAAGTATTAAAGTCGTATTAAAACAATTTAAATCTTGATTTTATGATTTTTTTAAAATCCATTAACATGGTGTTCTTCCCGCAGGTGCACACCTGGCCGGGCTGATGGACCTGGACTCCCTGTACCGTGGCGTGGAGCGCAGCATCAACCACACTCGAGCAGGACGCGCCCGCAGACAGACCAGCGAGCGCGCCTACAACATCGAGGTGCTGCTGGGCGTAGACGACTCGGTGGTCCAGTTCCACGGGAAGGAGGACGTCCAGAAGTACCTGCTGACGCTCATGAACATCGTGAGTTCCTCCTCAAGAATTTCACCTGTAATTTTGTAAAACTGACAGAAATAATAATAATAAAAAAAACAACCTCTAACTAGTTAATTAAGTGATTTACTTTTTATCTTACCTAGAGATTTTTAGGTATATTTGCATATGATCCTGAGGTATCTCTAAGATACATTGTGGTATATTTCGATACTATAGCCATATAGATGTGTAGTGTCTCGCAAGTACTTGACTTTAGCTTTAATTTGTTTTGAAACCAAATTTTGTCCAAACATCTGCTTTAAAAGCAGCTAGAGTCCTCTGTATCTTCTCATCCTCAGTCATCACCAGGATTTCGCACGATTTCCTTCCTTTCGCTGCCATCTAGCGGCCGGAAGAGTAACTGCAACACAAAAATGAGCAACGCCTTGAATATTTACATGTGAATTGTATAGAAATTGAAAAATGTTTAAATGGAATAGTTTGGAAACATAAACCATAAAAAAAAACTAGGATTTAAAAAATAAATATGATTATAACATTTATAAACCTACTAATTAAAAAAAATAAAAAATTATCCAACACATTACTCTGGAATATTGCTACTCTGTCATGAACTAAAACGATATTTAATGAGATTTTAGGAATGTGATTAATTTTTAGAGAAGACAATCGATACGAATATTGATAAGAATATTGATAAGGTATCGTGGAAAAAAACAACAACATTGCAATTTTTGAGAGAAGCCATGAAGTTTTTGTTTCTTTTCATTTCAATCCCACACAAGGAAACTCCGATTAAAAAAATCAGCACTAATATTATTCAACAGTTTTTTAGAATTTAAAAGACGGAAATAAAATAGGGGGAAGCAAGAAAGTTGACACACACACACACACACACACACACACACACACACACACACACACACACACACACACACACACACACACACACACACACACACACACACACACACACACACCTACAGGTCTTACAAAAGGAAAAAGGGATTCAATTTCCTTTTCTGCATGTCCTCATCCAGCAATCAGCCACGGGTAATCCTTTCTTCTCCACCTGAATATGATGAGATTTCATCTTTGTGTCGCTCTGTGTGTGTGTGTGTGTGTGTGCGTGAGTGTGTGTGTATGAGTTGACCCGCGTGATCCGAGGGGCTCCACATATCATTTCATCACATCGTGTCATGTCATCATGGATCTCTTGTGTGTGTGTGTGTGTGTGTGTGTGTGTGTGTGTGTGTGTGGGTTAGTGTGTGTGTGTGTGGGGGGGTGTGTGTGTGTGAGAGCAGCAACAGCATCCTCTCACTCACAGGTGTTTAGTCTGGGAGTGTGTAGGTGTGACACTGAACACACCGCACACTTTAATCTTTGCAAATTAAACCTGCAAGGAGAAGCGAGTGTGTGTGTGTGTGTGTGTGTGTGTGTGTGTGTGTGTGTGTGTGTGTGTGTGAGTGTGAGTGTGAGTGTGTGTGTGTGCGCGTGCGAGGCAGCAATCTCCAACTGTTAAGCGGGTGCGAGTGTACGCCACACCTCTTTGTCTGAGCCGAAGAACAAGAGCCTCAGCCTCCGCTTTTAGACCCCGGTGAGACGATCCGGGTGAGGGGGGGGGGGTGCGTTTGAAGCCCACCTTCTCGTCGGTGAGGAATCGTTGGGTGAGCGAGTATTTTAAAAACGGAATAAATTACCGACAGGAGGATAAACAGAAAATAAATAAATAAGTAAGAGATGCCACCCACGCGCGCCATCGCTGCGACTTGAAAGTTACTTCAGCTCAGGCGCGTGTTTTTTTTTTTCCTGCTGTCGCGTGTTCACCTGAAGTCTTACAATAAAATGAGATAAAGTGTGTCATGCATCGTTGGGTTATTGTTTTGGAGCGTTTTTGCAGCGTCCATTTTAAGCATGCAACTCTGTCCTAAAGCACTTTGCAAGGATGTTCATCAAGTGTGGCTTCACTCCACACAGTACAACAAAAATTAGATTTTTTTTAAATGTCGTATTAATAAACAAAATATACTTAATATATCGAAAAAATCACATCACATTAAAACATATGATCACATTTTATTATATATATATATATATATAAAAAAGACTCTTATTTATTGCTTTTATTATTATTTTATTCTTTACAACTTAATTTAATAATAAAAATAATAATAATAATGTTTTTGTTTTATTCTCACTATTAGTGTACACTGTGACTAGAACTACTAAATGTTAAAATCATTTATCTTAACATTATATTTAAGAAATTAAAAGCAAAAACTTATTTAAATAGAAGTCAAATTTTTTTTTAATTTTTTTTAATTTTAAAGGACAGTATTTGAAATATCTTTATATTTCAATGAACTTTGATTCAATTTTTTATTATTATTATTATTATTATATAATTAAGTTTTAAAAAATGTAATGGTCCTTATTATTTATTATTTATTATTTATTATTTATTATTTATTATTTATTATTTATTATTTATTTAGATTAATTAAGCGCTTTGTGACCCTGGTCTAGAAAAGCGCTATAAAAATATAAATTACTTACATACTTATTACGGACCACGTGTCGCACTCAAAATGGTCCCAACCATGTCACTTCCTGGTTTGAACGATTTACTTTCCTGATTGGCTGACATGTACGTAGCTTAGTTTTTAATTTGGTATCGGCAAAAAAAAACGTTTTTCTGGGTTTTCGATTTGTTAAATCCATGTGAACCTCATTTAAATAACGGTCATGACGTGACCATGTCAGCCAATCAGGAAGCTTTATCAGAGCAGGAAGTAGAATGGACGGCAGCTTGGAAAAATATGGCCGACGTTTATCGGAGGTTGTCAATATCTATTTATATCAAATATTAAGTGCAATATAGATGAATTATATTATTATTATTATGATAAAGATGCTTTTATAAACGCTACATTCGAGTCTGTGGAAGTGGAAGATCTGCGCGTCTCACCTCCGCTCAGGTGTGAATCACATGATCAGCGGCTATGAATAGTGTGTGACGAAGACGCTCGGGACTGACTTTTTTTTTTAATATACAGTATGTCATTAAAAGCACGCGCGGATTAAAGCACATTGTCATCAGCACATGTGTGAATCAGCAGGTGTGAGGGGAAGCATCTCAAGTGCGATCTGGTGAGCGACAGCCTGGAGGATCAAACTCTGGGTTCGCAACTACTGTCTGTTTCCATATGTTCTTACGAAACACAAATCTGTCTTATTTTTGCTTCTTCACGTGACGCCAAAATGTATCTTTGATGACTTGTGTGTTTTTTAAAAACCTCACCCGTCGGATGGTAAACACCGGGAGCTCTTAGCTCGATTGTTAATGTCTGAAATAGATTAGAAACAAGTTTCTGTCGTGTCTTGTGTCGCTTAGCGACCACCTCAATGTCAGGTTAGTGGCAGCACTTGTGTTGTACTTTTTTGATTTGCCTCCGAATGGAATCAAAATAATCGACTTTTTTTTTTTTTGGGTTTAAATCCGCGACTCCTGTGCGACGTCCCCGCGTCATCGTACCTTGCTCTCCGCGTTACCTCGTGTCTTTGTCAGCGACGCGTCCGTCGGCTTCCTCATTATCTGCGTCTGTTTGTACATCCATCGCCTCATTAGACGCCTCACAGTCGCCGAGGACAGCAGGCTCCGGCTCCCACGCCAACCTCTGCCTTTTTCATCTGCCGTCCAACAAGTTCCCTCACGGAGCCACGTTCCTGTAGTTTGGGCTCGTTAGTGCTCACCTGGTTGTTTAGTGTCATGACATGTGGACGCTGACGGTAGAAACATACACTATAAAATACAATGAAAACAGGCACATACACCATCCCAACACAAAAATAGAAATATAGACATACACCATTACAACACAAAAAAGAAACACACACATACACCGTCCAACACATAAATAACAACACACACATACACCATACCAACACATAAATAACAACACACACATGAACCATTACAACACAAAAAAAAGGACATACACCATCCCACAACAAGAATAGAAACACACACATACACCGTTCCAAGACAAAAATAAAAACACACACAAACTATCCCAACACAAAAATGGAAACACACACATACATCGTCCTAACACATAAATAACAACACACACAAAAACCATTACAACACAAAAATAGAAACACACACATACACCATCCAACACATAAATAACAACACACACATACACCATTACAACACAAAAAAATAAACACAGACATACACCATCCCACAAAAAAATAGAAACACACACATTCACCGTTCCAAGACAAAAATAGAATCACACATAAACTATCCCAACACAAAAATGGAAACTCAGACGTACACCATCCCACAAAAAAAATAGAAACACACACATTCACCGTTCCAAGACAAAAATAAAAACACACACAAACTATCCCAACACAAAAATGGAAACACAGATGTACACCATCCCAACATAGAAATAGAAATACAGACATACACCATTCCATCACAAAAATAGAAAGACACACATACACCATTCAACACATAAATAACAACAAACACATACACCATCCAACACATAAATAACAACACACACATACACCATTACAACACAAAAATAGAAAGACACACATACACCATCCAACACATAAATAACAACAAACACATACACCATCCAACACATAAATAACAACACACACATACACCATTACAACACAAAAATTGAAACACACACATACACCATTACAACACAAAAAAATAAACTCACACATACACCATTACAACACAAACAAATAAATGCACACATACACCGTTCCAAGACAAAAATAGAAAAGCACACATAAACTATCCCGACACAAATATAGAACCACACACATACGCCATCCCAGCACAAAAATATGAACACACACATACACTGTCCAAACACTAAAATAGAAACACACACATACACCGTCTAAACACTAAAATAGAAGCACACACATACACCGTCCAAACACTAAAATAGAAACACACACATACACCGTCCAAACACTAAAATAGAAGCACACACATACACCGTCCAAACACTAAAATAGAAACACACACATACACCGTCCAAACACTAAAAATAGAAGCACACACATACACAATCCCAGCACAAAAATACAAACACACACATATTCCATCCCAGCACAAAAATAGAAACACACACATACACCATTACTACACAAAAAAATAAACACACACATACACCATTACAACACAAAAGTGGAAACTCAGACGTACACCATCCCAATACAAAAATAGAAACACACACATACACCATTCCAACACGAAAATAGAAGCACACACATACACCGTCCAAACACTAAAATAGAAGCACACACATACACTGTCCCAACACAAAATAGAAACACACACATACACCATCCCAACACAAACATAGAAATACACACATACACCATTCCAACACAAAAATAGAAACACACACATACACCATCCCAACACAAACATAGAAATACACACATACACCATTCCAACACAAAAATAGAAACACACACATACACCATCCCAACACAAACATAGAAATACACACATACACCATTCCAACACAAAATAGAAACACACACATACACCATCCCAACACAAACATAGAAATACACACATACACCATTCCAACACAAAAATAGAAACACACACATACACCATCCCGACACAAATATAGAAACACAGACATACACAGTCCCAACACAAAAATAGAAACACACACATACACCATTCCAACACTAAAATAGAAGCACACACATACACCGTCCAAACACTAAAATAGAAGCACACACATACACTGTCCCAACACAAAATAGAAACACACACATACACCATCCCAACACAAACATAGAAATACACACATACACCATTCCAACACAAAAATAGAAACACACACATACACCATCCCGACACAAATATAGAAACACAGACATACACCATTCCAACCCAAAAATAGAAACACACACATACACCAGTCCAACACAAAAATAGAAACACACACATACACCAGTCCACCACAAAAATAGAAACACACACATACACCAGTCCAACACAAAAAATAGAAACACACACATACACCAGTCCAACACAAAAATAGAAACACACAGATACACCAGTCCAACACAAAAATAGAAACACACACATATACCATTATAACACAAAATAGAAGCACACACATACACCATCCCAACACAAAAATAGAAACACACACATACACCATTCAGACAGAAAAATAGAATCACAGACGTAGACCAGTCCAACACAAAAATAGAAACAAACACATACACCAGTCCAACACAAATTTAGAAAACAACACATACACCATCCCAACACAAAAAATAATAACTCACACATACGCCATCGAAACACAAAAACAGTTACACACATTCACCATCCCAAAAATAAGGACTAATTAATCGCAATGAATTGCATCATTAGAAACTGGTATTTAACAGTTTTAAGAATTAAAAACATGAAGAGAATCATTCAAACTCTCACACACACATGTACACACTCATTGGGGAAATATTATATATAGTAAATATCGATCCAGTATTGTGGAAAAAATAATTGTGATATATCAGTGTATGGATATTTTTAATGGTAGCACGTATGAAGTTTACGAAACAAAAAGTCGTCGTACAATAATGTGTATTTCTTGAAACCAACTTGTTCATAGTATAAACCTGCGTTTACGTTGACATTGTTCTAAACCCGGCTGAACCTTCTCGTGGTTTCTATTCACCGCCGTCTCGTCCCGTCCGTGTCCAGGTGAACGAGATCTACCACGACCATTCTTTGGGAGCAAAGATCAACGTGGTTCTGGTGCGGATCATCATGCTGGGATACGGGAAGGTAAGACCCGGTCGATGCACTTGTTTTTCCGCTGCGAGGTCACGTGTTCTTGATGTCTACTGTAAAGATACACACTTACGAACCAACACACACACACACGGATGCCTGCAGCTCGTTATTCCGCTGGACTGAGCAAAAAAGAGGAACTAAAAGCAAGCGTTGTCCCCGGGGGACTGTTTTTTAAGTCGCACGCCTTCACAGTTCAGCACCAAAGCACACAGAAAACTCCTGTTACGCAATCAGCTCTTCCTCCCAGCGGACTGCAGCACTGAATCATGGGAAGTCCAGGCGAAGACGCACAATCAATGATCGCCCTCCCTCATTCATAAACCGGAGGAAGAGTGTCCTCCTCTTCTTCTTCTTCTCCGTCTTCTTCTCCTCCTTCTCCTGGTGTCTGCAGAGAGGAGCGATAAAGAGGAACGACGGTAACACAACGAGGGCCCAGTATCAGCCTCAGGATGACAACAGTCTAATTATGTTATTGCCAGATTGTTGCTCCGTGATACACTCGTGGTCTCGCCGCACACACACACTCTCACACACACACTCACACACACACACTTGCATTGGTCATTCTGGTCCAGCTCTCTTGCAGCTCCAGCCAAAGCTCCGGCTGTCCATCATCCCCAATTACTGTGGCAACGGAGTAGCACTCTGACAGTGTGCAGATTGCCTCGGTGACCCTGAATGCAGCACAGCCCTGCACCTACGATGAGGCGGACGCACACACACACACACACACACACACACACGTGAAACACATTTTAAAACACACACACTGGGAGGACGGATTCACACATGCAGCCGCAGCCGTCCACATGTTTCTTCACACTCTTTGTTCAGCTGTTCCCTCCGTCTTCATGCAGAGGTGTCGAGGGTGTGAAGGAAGGACTGGTGTCGACTTTTGTTGAGGAGATGAACACAATTAACTGTTCAAATGTGTCGCACAAACTACTTGAAAGACTCACAAATGTTGTGTTTTTACTTACAAGAGTCATGGTCAACACCTTCGTTAAGTGTTTGAGCTCAGCTTACCACCAGTACACACAAATACACACCTCCGCTGCACACAAATACACACCACCAGTACACACAAATACACACCATAACTACACACAAATACACACCACCACTACACACAAATACACACCACCAGTACACACAAATACACACCATAACTACACACAAATACACACCACCAGTACACACACATTCACACCATAACTACACACAAATACACACCACCACTACACACAAATACACACCATAACTACATACAAATACACACCACCACTACACACAAATACACACCTCCACTACACACAAATACACACCATAACTACATACAAATACACACCACCACTACACACAAACACACACCACCAATACACACAAATACACACCATAACTACATACAAATACACACCACCACTACACTCAAATACACACCTCCACTACACACAAATACACACCTCCACTACACACAAACACACACCATAACTACACGCAAATACACACCAGCACTACACACAAATACACACCATAACTACATACAAATACACACCACCACTACACTAATACACACCACCACTACACACAAACACACACATCCACTACACATAAACACAGACCTCTAAACACAAACACACAACCACTACACATAAACATACACCATCACTACACACAAACACACACCTCTAAACACTAAGACACACATCACTACACACAAACACATACCACAACTACACTGAAACGCACACTACCATCACACAAACACACACCATCACTACACACAAACACACACCATCACTACACACAAACACACACCACCACTACAAACTAACACACACCACTGAAAGTACTATAGTCCAATCCAGAAAACCTCTAAGGATGTGAAGTAATTCTACTTCCTGTCCGTCTGTCGTTCTCAGTCCATGAGTCTGATCGAACTGGGAAACCCGTCCCAGAGTCTGGAGAACGTGTGTCGCTGGGCTTTCCTGCAGCAGAAGCAGGACACGGGAGACGCCGAGTATCACGACCACGCCATCTTCCTGACGCGCCAGGAGTTCGGGCCGACCGGAATGCAAGGTAACGTGGAACCACCCGAGTTCTTCCTCGGACCAGGAAGTCCTCCTCCCTCTCTCACCTCACATGGCCGTCTAGTTTCTGTGGCTTTGGTGGTTTTTCTCGTGCGCCGGAGCGCAGGCTAACACGGGGGCCCAGGGGAAGGGCCTCTAAAGGCAGTCGCCCGGCGTTCCTGCAGCCCTTCAGCTGCCCTTGGGCTCCAAGAAAATCAATAATCGGAGCAGAGACGGTTTCAGGATTATGTCGGCTCATGGTGGACCAGAACGGACGTGTCTTTACTGAACATTAAGTCGAGGGAAAAAACCCTTTTATGAATTCGGGATAATTAAAATACACTTAATGCATCAGAAGCTCCACAAACTGTGACGAATTAAATGAACCATTTTGTTTAACATGAATTATGGGATGTGTAGGTCTTTGTAGCAAATCTGAATTTATTAACTCCGTGATTAACACAACAGCTACATCTGGATTAAAAATATATTTATTGTTCACTAATTTACGTGTTTACTTAAACAAAGAATAGAAATAAGGTCTGGTTTATAGTCAATGGTGTTACTTGTACAAGTGAGAAAAGAACATAGTTTACATGTCTGTCCGAATTATGGTTTTGTTGCTGAAAAATCAACAATGCATGAATAAGTTAATACAGTTGAGGTTTTGCTGTTTCCTTAAGAGCTGAGACTATAAAAGTCTCATAAAATAATGTTAAACTATTAACTTTAAGTCAATGTATAGCAGGGGTGGCTGGAAAAAATATTTTCTCACCAACCACATTATATATTGTGACTGTCAACGGTCAAAACATAAAAGTACAAAAAAAAAAAGTTTATTGTTCGTTAATTAGCACTTTTACTTAAACAAATAATAGAAATCAGATCTGGTTTCAAGTCAATCGTTTACTTGTACAAGTGAGAAAAGAACAGAGTTAACATGCCTGTCTGAGTCCTTTCTGAAGCACAGAGCCAGGTTTTGACCAAACACTCAAAGTTGGTGTTAAGCAGTGATAAAAATACTAAAGATCATCCAAATATTCGCTCAAAATATTTTGAAATATTCAACAAAAGTACAAAGGAAAAAAAAGGGTTAAAGTAAAAACTAAACATAAAAATTAAACAAGAGGTATTTAGAGTTATTCTAATAATAAACACAAAAAAACTTGAGCCGAGCTTCGCTCATGTCTGATCCAGAGGCATCTGTCAATGGGTTTTTTGGGAAACATTTCAGGAAATATGTCGCAGCTTTTCAACCAATGAGAGCCCAGACTTTCCAGTGACATATGCAGAAGGGAAAAATAAGAATGGCCATTTAATTTTCTTAAAATCTTTCAAATTAGAAAAAAGCCCATTTAAAAATTCCAATAACTTTAAACCCACTCCTACCAGATTGATCCACATTATTGAGACGCAACGTTCACTTTGTTGCTGAAAACAAAATCGCTTTGGTTGAATATGAAAAGAGCCATAGTTGTTGCAGTGCATTATGGGACATGTGAGTGCTGGCAGTGCTTTCTTTGGCTAGGACGATAATGGTAGATAATATGATAACATCTCTGCCCTCAAGCCTCAAGTTTTAGGATGTATACGATGTGCAAAATGTAGCGACACACATTCAAGAGATTCCCCAACTTCCCACTTCAAAACTGGAGAGTGTAACATGTCTGTCTGGTTGCTAGGTTACGCCCCCGTCACAGGGATGTGTCACCCGGTGAGGAGCTGCACTTTGAACCACGAGGACGGGTTTTCCTCCGCCTTCGTGGTGGCTCACGAGACCGGACACGTGTAAGAGACGCCGACGAGACGCCGCTTTTAGACCAACCTTTCATTCCCACTGACGTTGTCGTGTCGCTGCTGCAGACTCGGGATGGAGCACGACGGTCAAGGCAACCGCTGTGGAGACGAGGTGCACATGGGAAGCATCATGGCTCCTCTGGTCCAGGCCGCCTTCCACCGCTTCCACTGGTCCAGATGTAGCATGCAGGAGCTGGGACGCTATCTCCAGTGAGACCCCGAGTCACATCGGACTCTTTAAATATCTGGTTTTCTAATTTTCGCTCTGTGTCCGACAGATCCTACGACTGTCTCCGCGACGACCCGTTCGACCACAACTGGCCGTCGCTGCCTCAGCTTCCGGGCCTTCACTACTCCATGAACGAGCAGTGTCGCTTCGACTTCGGCGGAGGCTACACCATGTGCACCGCGGTAAGTTCATCTCTGGAGTTTTTCCTCTCTCCTGGCGACTGAAGACTTTTTGCTAACGATGCTAACATCGGCGGGAACTTAAAGTAGCTACCAGTGGCGGATGGTAAATGTTTGGTGCTAACAGGTACAAGAAGGTGATGGTAGTCGTTGAAGAAAAACTGGACCCATCTCTTCGATGTCAACATAAAGGTCAAATTTAGCAAAGTTAGCAACGCTAAATACAGCTAATAAAGTAAAAAACATTAATTTTACAGTTCTAAAAACCTCTGTTTAAAGTGTTCTTTTCAACAATACAAGGATAAAAACAGAACAATAAAGAAAAAAAAATTCCCAATTGAAAAGTGTGGCAGGATCTATGGTACGTGTCCCAGGAAAGTGTGTATAGAGTAAAAAAAAAAATGTATTTTGTCTTAAAGTATCAGTTGAATATAAGTTTAGACAGAAAGATCATTACGTTCTGGCTCTCTGTCTGTATTGACTATGATGTTTTTGCAAAAAGATTTAATTTGATTTTTCATTTTTAGAAATTTTTAGAAATTAAAGATGGTTTATAACTTATTCCTAATTCTGGGGATAACTGTATGCTTCTGTGCCGCTAGCGGGAAATTGTGGCTCTTTGATTTCATTTTTTGGGGCCCCTTCTGAGATCAAGGTAGAACTAAACTGATTTGATTTTACACTTTTTAATGAACTTAACATCTTAGAGGACTTTTTAACTTTTCTTTTGAGTACAGTGGTCTCTCGTTAATAGAGGGTGTTACGTTTTAAAAATACCCCAAGATGAAGACATCCACAGAATGATCTCAATTCAATTTTTTTCAAAGTCCCTCCTTGCAGCCTTTTTTTTAAACCTGTTCCCTAACTGTCATCATCATCACACCGTTCATTCACACATCATTTTAACAACATGAAATGAATAAGGATAACTCACCATGTAAAACAAGGTACAGCTCCTTTGATCTTTCTGCTTCCCCACCCTCACCTGTAATGTCTTTTTCCCACATTTTTTTTAATTTGATTAACATTAATTTATTCCTTATTAGTCTAGTTCAGGATTTTACAGATGTCGGTGAAGGTGACATGAGATGAAGGATTGGCTGAGTTGGAGAAAGTTTGTCTAAAAAAAATAAAGCATGTCTGTTTTGGCCATGTCTGTGGCAGCTTGTGAATCACTTACTAACTAAATATATAAAAGGGACAGACCGTCTAGTTTCCTTCTCAGTTGGGAAAAACTACCATATATCTGAGTATGCAGGACTGTTAGCATTAAAAAAAAAAAAAGGTGAACTGGGATCTGGCGAGGGACCACTGTATTTGTCAAAAGAAATCAAGAGGAAAATTGCCCAAAAGGTTTTAAGTTATTATATTTTTTTTATTTATTTAGAGGATATTTAAGTTAAGTAAAATAATACACACTTATTTTTAATTTGAGTATATTTTTTATTTTTCCATTATATTAATCTGCTTTTCAATTTGGCTTGACGACCCCTTGGAACAATTTGCGGTCGTTGCCGCTTAAAGTTCACCCAAAATTTGAATTACACCTATTTTCTACTCACCTTCATGTCGACTAAGGGTTGAGCTTATTTTCAGAGTAATCTGTTCTTTTTTTTTGTTTTATTTTTAGGCAAAAATGTATGTTCATGCTAATGTAGCGACTGGCGCTAACTTTTCTCCGTCTTTATCTTCATCCAAAAAGACACTTAAAAAAATCCAAATACCTCAATACTGCTCGTCTATAACGTCCATCTTGGATTGAGGCTTCAACGAGAGAAAATATTTTTAAAAAGTTCACATCTTAAGCTTGTTTGTAGCGGAAGTTATTAGTCTCTCTGCTCCAAGTCTTTCGTGTTGAAACACACTTCAAGATTCCGTGCCCAAGATTTACCCTGATAGCCTTGGATCTTTTGCTACAAACGGGCTTAAAATATCATTTTCTTTCCGAACAATTTCTCATGTCGAGGCTTTAATAGAAGAGGGATGTAACAGACGAGCAAAATGGAGGTATTTGGATGTTTTTAAGTGTCTTTTTAGACGAGAAGGGAGACAAACACCTGTTAGCGCCGGTAACCACATTAGCATCAACACCATTTTTGTCTATAATTTAAAAAAGGAACAGATTACTCTAAAAATAAAACACTGAGGGTGAGTAGAAAGTGAGTGTCACGAGTCTAGTGCTTGATTCCATTTTCTCTATATTGAATCGATTGAATAATTGATTCGAACAAACAGATGGAACTCGTAGCTCCTCACAGTCCGCCACTGATATCTACTGAGGGGGAAAAGACCATTCGACGACCTCGGCGTTTTTTTTCTTTTCCTATCAGATGTGTAGCAACCACTGTCATATCTGTGATCTACTGTGTAACGGCGCGAGAGTCAGACACAGCTATTGACATTCTTCTGATGTCTTCTGCTCTCCTCTCCGGGCCTCTGGTGGGATTGACATCTGCTTAAAAGCAGGTAATTGGTTTTGATAGATAATCCTTCTGTGTTGATTTCTGATCCTCGGTAGCATCGACCAGAGCGTTTTCCTAAGTTTAAAACTAGCTTCACCCTCCATCCTAGCAGACCTCTTACCTCCCCCACCCTCTCTATGACTGTGAACCCAAACTTGTGGGGACGTTGCTTGATTGACAGGAGGGCTTGTTTGCACACATTGCTAGATCACCCTTTATTCTCTTGTCAAACCCATTCCCTTCAGCTACAAAAGGCGGGGCAGTCGGGAACGCAGGTAAGGTAACCCCCTGAACGGAGATATATTGTCGTGGCCCATTATTTACTTTGTCTCTCTTTCTCTTGAACATTCCCTCTTTTCATTTCTCTCGTTTTGGTGTTCCATCCATCGTCATACTTGACAAGATAGTCTGCTGGATTCTAAAACGCTCGCAGGAAGGTGTCGAACCGAGGACCTTTCCTGCAAAATATCGGGGTTCAATCCCCGGAGTAGCAGCAGGAAAATCAGGGGGAATGGTCGGAAACATACGGAAATATATCAGTGCCATCACATTTTTTTTATTAATTACATTTATTGTGATTATTTAAATAAATATAGAATTTAATAATTTTAATATTAAAAGTATATTTGTCTGTATTTTTTAATCTTTTTAATTCTTTATCATTTTATTCCATTCATTAATATATATTTTTTTCTAAATTCAATATTTCTTAATGCGATAGCCAATGTGGCACAATTATTATATTAAAAAGGCTACAAATGAAGAAATACAAAGTTTAGAAAATCTATTTTTTTAACTTGTTTGAATTAAATTAAAAGAAATTGTGTAAAAAAAAGAATCATTCATTTATAAAATATTTAAGTTTTTTCATTGAATTATCCAAAAAAAATAATACATTTATTGACACATGGTTTATTATTCTAATTCCTAAAAAATATAAAACTAATTTTCTAAATTGAATATTGAAATTACAAATAATAATGGTGCAATCATAAAAAAATATATACATATTTTAATGTAGTTTTTTCATTTAATTATTGAAGATTTTCAAAATGAATGATTCATCTCTTTTGACATAGTGTGACATTTTAATTGTAAACATTAAAAAAAAAAAATGTGTTCGAATTTAATATTTATTTTCTCATTTTTAACCTTTAAAATTTAACCTAAAAATGTTAGCAAGATTATACCAACATTTTTTTAATTAACTTAAAAGGCTACAAATAAAATAAAAAATCAATTTAGAAAATCCTTTTTTATATTATTGAATTAAAAATATTAAACTATATGTAAAAAATATATATATTTGGATAAATTAATTCAATTTTTTACCCATCCTTTGACATTGTAATTCCAGGATAAATAAAGTTTTTCTATCGATCTATAAATTCCAAAATGAATTTTTCTCATTTTTTAATTTTTTTTTTTATTTGAATCCTTTTTATTTCAACATCATAATATTTGCACTATTATATAAAACGTTTTAATAATACATTTAAAAGGCAACCAATTAAAATATATTCAATTAATAAATGTATTTACGAATATCGAATATCAAACTCATTGTGTAAAAAATGATTAAACAACATTTGTTAAAATCAACGATTCAATCTTGTGACGACACTGATTTACTTCCATACGATCTGCAGGGAAAGAATTGAGTCGGTTTCCATGTTTCCAGCTTTTTAGGATCCTCCAGTCTGACGTCATTGGTGATGACCCTCCACAGCTTAGCCATTGATTGTGACTCACCCCCCCGACCCCACCGGGGGGTCATGGTGGGGAAGGGACTGTGTGGAAAAAGGAGGTGGGAGGGCAGGTCAGCCTCGGTGGTCTCCTCATCAAGGATGCTCCTTGGTCGGTGTCTGGGGGCGCTTTAGTGGTCATGATGACCGCGACATTCGGCTGCTCTCGCCCTCTGCCCTCTGACCTCCCTTGTGACCTAATTGAACCATGGGCCGTCCGGAGAGTCTGTCTTTGTCAAGCATCCTTTGGTTTGCATGAGTGTGTGGTTCAGTGACAAAGTGCAGGTGGACAACTGTGGTGCCTCTCGTCTCCTCCATTGACTTCCCAGTGATTTTATTTCACCCTCTCTGTCTGCCGCAGTATCGCACCTTCGACCCCTGTAAACAGCTGTGGTGCAGCCACCCCGAGAACCCCTTCTTCTGCAAAACCAAGAAAGGGCCTCCCATAGACGGAACCATGTGTGGGAACGGGAAGGTATTGAACCGACTTGCCGGACTTGCTTTCCGTCGCACTGTACTGACGTCTGTGGTTCTCCTGCAGCACTGCTTCAAAGGTCACTGCATCTGGCTGACCCCCGACATCATGAAGCAGGATGGGAACTGGGGTTCCTGGAGCGAGTTCGGACAGTGTTCCCGACTGTGTGGAGGCGGAGTTCAGTTCCGTACACGCGACTGCGACAGTCCTAAGTAGGAATTGTTGTCATGCGCAGTATTATTTTTGTCATTACCTGAAAAAAACAGGTTGATGGATGGATGGATGGATGGATGGATGGATGGATGGATGGATGGATGGATGGATGGATGGATGGATGGAGGACTGACCAATGAATGGACAGATATATGGATGGATTGATTGATTTATAGATGGATGGATGGAGAAATGGACGGATGGATGGATGGATGGATGGATGGAGGAATGGACGATGGATAGATAGATAGATAGATGGATGGATGGATGGATGGACGGACGGACGGACGGATGGATGGAGAGATGGATGAATTGATGCATTGATGGACGGAGTGAGGGATGGACAATGGAAAGATGGATTGGTGGATGGATGGATGAACGTATGAATGGATGGATGGATGGATTGACAGTAGGACGAATAGATGGATTGACTGACGAATGAATGGATGACAAATCACTGGATGGAAGGATCGATGGACGGACGGACGGACGGACGGACGGACGGACGGACAGATGACTATATAATTGATGGACAGATGACTGGATGGACGGACAGATGGATGGATGGATAGAATATGAGATTCTAACATCTTAAATATATGAAGAAATATATATAAATGTATAAATGCAAAGAAAGTGTTGAAATATGAGAAGTTTATTTGTCATGTTCTGAGTGTTTCTTCTTCTCTCACAGGCCCATCAACGGAGGTCGCACCTGCGTCGGCGCCACCTACCAGTTCCAGATGTGCAACAGCGAGGCGTGCGAGGACATCTACAGCGACGCCCGCGAGGAGCAGTGCCACGCCTGGGACCCTCCTTACGAGGCGCACAGCAGCAAGCAGCAGTGGCTGCCCTACGAGCACCCGGACCGTGAGTCAGAACCTTCGGGTCCACGTCTCTGCAGCACCACACTCAGATCCAGCTCCTCACATCTGGAGGCTCTGGAGGGACCGGGTGCAGCTCTGAAGCCCGACTACACCCTGCAATAAAAACCACATCACGCTCCTCTCAAATACTTCCCTGCACCGTAACCCTCCACGTCATCTGACCTGATTAAAACCTCTATCCGTGATCCGCTCAAACCGCCTCTAAGAATCATGGGAACACAGGAAGTGAACCAAAGCGCTGCTAAACTAACAGATCCGAGGTCTCTCTCGGTAAATACTTCCTCGGTTTCGCTCCTAAAAGCCAGATTTCTGCCGAGGCTGTTTCGCGTCTCAGATTACTGTGTGATTCTGTGTGGTCGCAGACGGAGAAGGTGGAACTGAAGTCCGTTTATGGTCTGTCACCCCGTCAGCTACGCAACTTTACTGAAGGAAACATTCTCCAGATGATTTCCCTGTTTTTATTCAACGCCAAAGTAGTAGTATTTCACAGATTAGGAAGTTCTGGGTAATAATATAAGCATAGTATTTTAGTCAAGATCCTTGAAAGCTTCAAATAGCTTTTTATTTTATTACGAGATTAAAGTCCTACAAAATACTTTATTACAAGATTAAAGTCATACAAAATACTTTATTATGAGATTAAAGTCGTACAAAATACTTTATTACAAGATTAAAGTCCTAGGAAAATACTTTATCACGAGATTTAAATTGTAGGAAAATACTTTATTATGAGATTAAAGTCATACAAAATACTTTATTACAAGATTAAAGTCGTACAAAATATTTTATTACGAGATTAAAGTTGTAGGAAAATCTTTTAGTACAAGATTTAAATCGTAGGAAAATACTTTATTATGAGATTAAAGTTGTACAAAATACTTTATTATGAGATTTAAATCGTAGAAAAATCTTTTAGTACGAGATTTAAGTCGTAGGAAAATACTTTATTATGAATTTGAAGTCGTACAAAATACTTTATTACGATTTTAAAGTTGTACGAAAATAATTTATTATGTGATTAAAGTTGTACAAAATACTTTATTACTAGATCAAAGTCGTAGAAAAAATATTTTAGTACGAGATTTAAGTCGTACGACAATACTTTATTACGAGATTAAAGTCGTACAAAATACTTTATTACTAAATTAAAATCGTACAAAATAACTTAGTATGGGATTTATTACGAGATTAAATCCATACAAAATACTTTATGTGATTAAAGTTGTACAAAATACTTTGTTACTAGATTAAAGTCATACAAAATAATTCAGTACGAGATTAAAATCGGAATAAAAATACTTTATTACGAGATTAAAATCGTACAAAATACTTTATTACTAGATTGAAGTCGTACAAAATAATTTAGTACGGGATTAAGTCATAGAAAAATACTTTATTACAAGATTAAATCCGTACAAAATACTTTATTATGTGATTAAAGTTTTACAAAATACAACTTTAATCACATAATAAATTCCAGCTAGTTTTGTTAAAGCTAAATAAAATATATACTCAAATAATCATATGTTATTATTAAACGCATCACTTTTGTATTTTGGCCCTCCAGTTAAATATGTGGCCTCGCTTTAACGCTTGTGTTATTTCATATTTGTTTTCGGGTCACCTTGACCCTTAAGTAACACAAGAGTTAAAGCCACATCCTTCAGCCTCGTACCTGCTGCAAAGGTAAACCTTAAACAATGACAAGTCTCACTGCAGTTTTCCTCGTCTGATCCTACGTGGAATTCTGGCTCCGGACTCAGGAGCAGCTAATCCAATAATAAGGAGCCGTTTATGTCAGAGTTTTTCCATCTATAGACGCGTTCGGTTATGTGTCCACAAACACACACTTGTGCGACTGACACTGTGTTCTGTCTCCAGCCAACAAGCGCTGTCACCTGCACTGTCAGTCCAAGGAGACCCGGGACGTGGTCTTCATGCACAGGACGGTCCTGGACGGAACCCGCTGCTCCTACAAGGACCCGTACAGTGTGTGTGTGCGCGGCGAGTGTGAGGTAAAGCCATTGAAAACAGTGTTTTTTTTTAAGTGGGTGTGTTTTAATGTGTGTGTGTTTGTGAGCAGAGGGTGGGCTGCGACGCTGTGGTGGGATCATCCAAGCAAGAGGACAAGTGTGGGGTCTGTGGAGGAGACAACTCCAGCTGCAAGATCATCAAAGACACCATCACCCGCTCCACCAAAAAACAAGGTGAGGAGCAGATCTGGACTTTTCTTCTTCATCCTTCAGCAAGAACTGAACCATCCTTTGAACTTGTTTACCTCGGATTTTTTATTTTTTGTAAAGTACCGCCATCTAGAGGCGGATGTTGAGCATTGCAACATACAAACGCACTATATTATTACAGACCACAGGGCTCTGATTCCATCTACACCATTTTATTACTAGTTTAATTCTACTACATATAACTTTGCATTTTCTTTTTATTTAATTATTCTTTTTTAATGAACTTGTTTTATTTAGTTATAAACTTTATCAAATTGAAATTGATATTTTTTTTACTTATTTGTTGAATATATGATTGTGTTTTATATATAAGACAAGGATCACTTCAGTTATTTCATTATTTAATTTTTGTTTAATTTAATCACGTTTTATTTTTATTTATTTATTTATTACATTTTTAATGTAATTAAAATGTATTTTATTTATCTTATTCATTTTAAATATATATATAGATATATTTTATTTTATTTTAATTTTATTTATAAGCTAAGGAACTCTTCTTTTATTGAGATATTTAATTTTCGTTTAATTATATTATATTTATTTTAATTTACTAATATTATTTTTTTTATTTTTTTATTTTTTAATTTAATTGAATTGTATTTTATTTTATCTTATCTATTTAAAATATATATATTTTATTTTACTTTATTTCTAACACTTTAGTTATTTAAATATTTATTTTTCGTTTAATTTTATTGTAATATTTTTATTTCACTTATTTTATTTTATTCATTTTTATTTATCTTATGTTCATTTAAATGTATTTAATGTATTTGTTTATTATTGTTGTTATTTCGTTGAATGATTATTATTATTTATTTGTATATAATAATAGTTTATATAATTATTTTAGTACAGTTTTTTTATTATTAAATATGTGTACTGTATGTCTTCACATCATGTGTGAAGAATAAAAGGTCAATCAATCAGTCAATCAATTAAAACATATATAATCTTGATCTATATCATCAGTTTGAAGTCAGTTTTACCGAACGTTCGGCGCTAAAATGCGAAGAAATTAATATTTACTTTGGGTTTTGGTTCCAAAGGCGGAAACGTCGTGGATTTACTCGTCGCTCCCGTCAGGATTAGACTCGTCAGGAAACTGGAATCTGAGCTTCATGATGTCACCAAGATCTTGTTTCGTTCCAGGTTTCCTCAAAGTCCTGGAGGTTCCCAGAGGAGCGAGACACCTCCTGGTCCAAGAGCTGAAGGCGACCGCACACACTTTTGGTATTCAAGCATTTTATCTACATGCGTCGCTCGCTCGCTCGTGCACGTGTCGCTCAACCACGTTCCTCTCTCTCCTGGTTCCAGCCGTGAAGAACGTGGCTTCAGGACTGTTCTTCCTGAACGGGGATCAGGAGTATCCGGAGTCGCGCTCCGTCGTGGAGAAGGGCGTGGAGTGGGAGTACGAGAACGACAACAACAAGGAGACCCTGCAGACCACCGGACCTCTCAGACATGGCATCCTGCTGATGGTACGAGTGTGAAAACATTATGACCATCTATAGGAGACGTCACTCAATTTAAAGCAGCACCACGTATATTTATATATATTTTTTTGTTTTAAACTCATTACTCACAAAAATATAACTTGTTTGCTACTATTTTTAACAATGCTCTTTTATTATTTACAAAAACCTAAATAAACCTATCAATTTACAAATAATTTAATACAATTGTTCAACACATAATTAATTTAACCTTAAATTATTGAATGCAATTATTTATAAAATGTGAAAAAAGGAAAAGAATCTTCAAAAGTTTCAACATTTATAATGTTAAATTTAACCTTTTAAGATTCTGATGAATGTACTTCATGGTCACCAGAGACGGCAGTTGCATTTGGTGGGATTTCCATTGTGTCTTTTTAAAGCCTCCTGCAATAAGAAAAAAAGACACAACAATAGTCATTGTGTCTTTTTTTCACGTGTGGACGGTGGTCGCTAGAGATGATTCTGTTTTAAAGTCAATGCAATTACACTGTTCCAACAGTGGAGGGAGCCAAAAAATAACATGGTCAATCTTCCTCTAGTGCTGCTTTAGATGTAAAAACACATCAACGTGTAAATGAATTTTTATTGGCAAGAATCTGGGGATATATATTTAGATATATCATGATACTGTAGAAAAAAATATATATTTGTAGTATTGTGGAGTACTTGACTCTGGTGTTGCAGAATTTACAGACCACATGACTCTTGACGAAGTCGTAACTGCTTTTGTTTTGAAACCAAAATATGTCCAAACTTCAGCTTTATATTTAAAGCTGCTGGAGTCGACTGTATCCTCTCATCCTCAGTCATCGCCAGGATCTCATTGGATTTAATTGTTCATGTAGCTGCGGAGGACGTAATGACTGCTGCTGGAAGAAAACTGAATATGACATCTAATTCTTTTAATTTTTATACACAATTGTTTTAAATATAAACCATAAAAGAACTATGATAAAAATATAAATATTTAAGCAAGTAACATTTTTATTGTATTTTTTAATTGATATTTGGTTGCTGAATGGTATTGTGAAGAAAAAAATCACAATATCTAAGCGTATTGTTAATTATTTTATTAAAAAAAACTCATTAAACAAAAACATTATTAAACAAACAAAAAAACAAACGGTTGTGCACACATTTTGTATCAAAGTGGTCCTTGTGTAGCTAATTTAAACAACTTCAAACGTTTACATTGATAATTAGGTTAAACTTCTAAAAAGTGCATCGTCATGTGGGTTGTGTAGCAGCAGGTGTTGCAGCTGAACATACATGAAGAATTAAACACGGCTCTCACAGGTCATAACTCGGTTCAATCCAGTCGATGACTTGTTGACTGTTACAGAAGCTCCTTGATTAAAACTGCGAGAAGGTGTGAGAACACGGTGGAGTGTCGCACATGTTCAGGCTCTAATGAAGGAGGGCAACAGGTCTTCATATAATGACATGCAGTGTTTCTACACCTTGTCGGGGAAGAACAGTTTCTCCGTGTTTTTCTTCCTCTTAACATTTAACATTTATGGTCAATACCTGCACCAACATGACTTTAGTTACATTATGATACATCGGAGATTATATGTGAACACGAGGGTCAACTTATCTTTATGTTTGATACGATACGCATCACGATACAGGGGCTACTATACTACATATTGTGAAACTGTAGTAACAAGGATATATTTGTAGTATTGTCGAGTACTTGACTCTGGTGTTGCAGAATTTACAGACCACATGACTCTTGATGAAGTCGTAACTGCTTTCATTTGTTTTCGAACCAAAATATGTCCAAACATCAGCTTTAAAAGCTGCTGGAGTCGACTGTATCCTCTAGTCCTCAGTTATTACCGGGATCTTGCAGGATTTTATCGTTCCTTTAGCTGCAGAGGACATGATGACTTTTGCAATCTAGCAGCAAGAAGTAGAATATTGATATAGTATAGTGGACTTTTTTTTTTTTTTGCCATATATAGTGATACTGTAGTAACAAGAAGATTGCCCTGAATTTATTTTTTTGCATTTGAAATTTAGTTTGGACAGAAGATGGAAATTGACTTACAAATGTAAGTCATAAGACGATTAGGATCAGTTCAGTATTCTTATTCAGTATAATTTTTTTTAATTCGCTTATTTAATTTTATTTAATTTTTAATTTAATTAAAATATATATACGTTATATATATATATATATATATATATATTTATTTTTTTTAATTATAAAGATATGGAACACTTCAGTTATTTAATTATTTAATATCCTTTTAATTTTATTGTAATCTTTTCATTTCACTTATTTTATGTGTTTTATTTATCTTTATTTATTTCATTTAAATTTACATTTCTTTATTTTATTTTACTTAAATTTGTGTTTTATTTATAAGATAAGGAACACCTCAATTATTAATTATTTTTTTTCATTTTGATTTAATTTTAGTATTATGTTTTTCCCAATTTTTTTCAATGTTTTTTTATTATTTTATTTTATTTTATTTATAAGATAAGGAACACCTGAGTTGTTTAATTTTCGTTTAATTTATTATTTAATATTTAATTTATTTTATTGTTTTAACATTTTATTTATATTTTTTAATATTTGCAATGTTTTATTTTATTCATAAGATAAGGAACACTTCAATTATTTATTTTTTTCATTTTGATTCAATTTTATTATTATGTTTTTCCCTATGTTTTGTTTTATTTTATTTTATTTATAAGATAAGGAACACCTGAGTTATTTAATTTTCGTTTAATTTAATTATTTAATATTTTATTTTTTAAATATATATATATATATATATATATATTTTTTTTTAATGTTTTATTTTATTCATAATATATGGACAATTTAGTTATTGAATGATTTAACTTTTTTTAAATTTAATAACAATTTATTTTATTTTATTTCATTCATATTTGCATCTAGAACTGGCAATAAAGTTTTCTGATCCTAAGAAAAAATGATCGTAGATCTCAGTTCCCTGAGAATGACTTTTCCATCTGTTTTTGAGTTATTTCCAGGTGTTTAAACGAACGTCTTCTCCTCCCGCAGGTCAAGATCAACAGCGACGAGGACGTCAACCTGTCCTACAAGTACATGACCAACACGGACAGCGACTCGGCCATCCAGGACAACATGCTGGTGGAGGACAGCGCGTACGAGTGGGCCCCCAAGAAGTGGTCCTACTGCTCCAGGCCCTGTGGAGGAGGTGAGTGCAGAGAGAGACCCCCATGAGGGCCTCGACGTCACTGATGGACTTCCTGCTCGTAGGAAAGCAGTACCTGAGGTACGGCTGCAGGAGGAAGGTGGACAGCAAGATGGTGCACAAGAGCTTCTGCAACAAGTCCAACATCAAGCCCAGGGGGGACACGAGGAGCTGCAACCAGAAGCCCTGCCCGCCCCCCATGTACGCCCCCGGACCCCCAACATTAACAACATGATCCGAGTGATTCCTGACTGTTTGTGTTCAGCTGGGTGACGGGCGACTGGCAGAACTGCAGCAAACCGTGCGGGAAGACGGGGATGCAGATCCGCTCCGTCAGCTGCGTGCAGCCGTCAGACGACAACACCACGCGCTCCATACACAACAAGCACTGCAACGACGACCGGCCCGAGACGCGCCGACCCTGCCATCGACACCCGTGTCCCACCCAGTGGCGGGTCGGACCCTGGTCTCAGGTAACGCCCTGTAACAGTCACAGTAACATTCAAGCCCTTTTTCTCTTTTTAATAGCTTTTTAAAGATTGTATTCTTGTTTTATCTGCTTTTATTTTGCACTATTTAGTTGCTTTACTGTGTTAATTACTCTTTCCTCTTTATTTATTAACTGTTCTAGAGCACTTTGATGTGTATAGGGATGTATAAATAAAGTGCATTTACGTTTCAAAATAAATGTTTTAAAAAATGTATATTTTACCAAAGAATTAAGATTATATTTCCATGTCTATTTCCATAATTATTTTTTATGTTTTTCATGTTAAAAGAACATTTTAAATTAAATATTAAATAATAATTAGAATATAATTTTAGGTTATTTATATGTACCTTTTTTGTTTTTTTTCTTGATTCTTCCTATATTATATTATATTATCTGTGGCCCCAAATAGTTTTCACGACACAGTTTGATGGAAATTTAATCATTTACCTATTTAGAGTTTTGGTCCCTTGAAGGAGAGTTTTGTAACTGTTCGGAAATGTTCTGGGAATTCCATTAAAATTAAACATGATTGTGAATAAATTATTGTTAAATTGAGAAGTTCATAAATTCTAATCAGTGAAACTAATTCTGAATCCAACCAAAGAATTATGTAATTTATGTAAAAAAATTGAAAATCGTATTCTTCCAAGACCGGCGGGAGGTTAACAGTGACATCATACAAGTTATTTCAAAACAAAAGCTTCTATATCGTCAACATGTTCTACCAAAAATGAATAAAAAAATATTTTAATCAACAATTAGGATTAAAACTTGTAATTTATTTAATTTTTATTTACTATTTTATCTTGTTTAAAAAAGCTTTTTCGACATTTAAAAAGTTGAAATCTGCTTCTAAGCATGTTTATTTTGCAATATGTTCTATAATACAAAGTCCCATAATGCAATGCAACAGTTGAAAAAGTTATCAAAGATTCCAAAACTGTATTAAACATTTGTTTAAATGGTCTGTGAATGTTAGCGTATAGTTAAACACACACGCAGTAAAGTATCTAGTAACTATTTTAAAATGTAATTACAAAGGTATTCCCGACACCTGACACCAGTAAATATGATTATGGTCTGTCACTTGATAAACCAATCGTGTTCCGTCCTCAGTGCTCGGTGTCGTGCGGCAACGGGACGCAGCAGAGACAAGCTCTGTGCCACACCAGAGACAACACCATCGGCCTCTGTCTGGACAGCAAACCCGACACCATCAGAGTCTGTCGCATGGATCCGTGTGCCAGTGAGTCACCAACACGCTTCACGAGTTCCATGATGTCCATGAAGTCAACATGTTGACGGCCCTGTAGTTCCACTCGTAGCCGTCAGGGGTCACCATCACAGAGATTATTATTATACAGAAATGATTCCTCATTTTAAAAAGTTCATATGAATAAATAACTATATGTAAAACTATATTTAAATATACATTGTTTTATATATAGTTTTTATAGATTATATATTTAATTAAATAATTTTATAGGGTGAACTTTTTTTTGGACAGCAGATGGTTTTGTTACGGAAATTTGATTACAAATGTCAAAGATTAGACAATAAGGATCCCTCCGGATATTTCATTATTTTATTTTATTAATATTTTTTTAATTCACTTATTTTATTTTATTTATATTTGTCCTTATTTAGCTTTATTTTATTTAAATTAATATATTTTATATATATATTTCATTGTATTTATAAGATAAGGACAATTCAGTTATTTAACTATTACATTTTTATTCTATTATTATGTTTTATTTCCCTATTTTATTTTTATTAAAAAAAATTGTAAAACTATATATAAATATACATGGGTTTGTATATATATATATATATATATATATAGTTATATATAGTTATTTATTTATATGGTTAAATTTATTTTTAATAAAAAAATACTATTATTATTACTCTCGACAAGAAGATGAATACAGATATATTTTAACAGGTCTAAGCCAATATTTATATAAATAATGAAATATATATATAATTATTTTTTTAAAGATGATTTTACTTGATTAATGCACAATATGTTGACCTTTACTCTATTCTACATCAAAATAATTAAATGTTTAATTTCAAATTAAAAAAAAAGCTTTTTTTTTTAATGAAATTTTAGACTGTATTTATTAATAAATACGATGAGGATCAGAATATTCAGGAAGAAAACACTGTAGTGTAGAAGACCAATGATTGTAAAATAGTTAAAGAAATTTTAATAATCAGGGTTATTCATTAATAAATATGATTGATCAGAAAACTTTTTTTTTTAAACATTTTTAAAAATCCAAGAAAGTGAAAAGTGAAATTAAATAAATGATGTATTACGCAACACGTCTATGTCCTACTAAAATGTATGAAAACTATTTAAAACACGTTTAGTTGAACAACAAAAGTGATGAATAAGACGATATGAAGCTTTATGTTATCATGTGGACGATCCAGTAACCTCGCCCTCTCGTCTCCTCGCAGAAGGCTCCTCCGACCTCAACCGGAACAACAACATCCTGAACCAGTGGATCGCTCACGCCAACTCCAAATACCCCAAGACCTCCTCACGTAAAACCTCCCTCTTTAGCTCCCAGCCCGGCCTCCACGGCAGCGGCCGCCCCGGCTGCATGTCCGTCCTCTGCTGGGCGCTGCCCGCCTCTGTCCTCCTGTCTCTGGCGCCGTGGCTGGCGCCCTGACCCCGCCCCCCGCCTTTGTGCCCGCGACCCGTGAGCGAGCGGCGAAAGCTTCTGCTTATCTTTTAAAGAGAGTTGGGGGGTGGGGGGAGAGATTTCCGTCTCTCTCCCTCTCTCTCTCTCTCTCTCTCTCTCACTCTCTCTCTCTCGATGTCTGAGACTGGGGGGAGGTCTCTGGCTCCTGTGTGTGCTAGTGGGGTCTCTCTTGCTCTGTTTCTCTCTCTCTCTCTCGCTCCTCTGTGGAGCATTGTGTTGTAACCGCCCGGCCCCGTCCAATACTCAAAAGATCAACGAAAATATTTTGATGTGAGTCTGGTGGGCGAAAAAAGGTGGGCAGGATTTTCATTGTGGCGGCGGCGACGGCGGCGGCCATGTTTTGCGCGAGCTATACTGCGTGTTGTCATGGGTTACCACTCCTAAGATGCCGCTTCTATCCTCGTGACGGCGGGTTTTTTCAGAGGAGAAAAACGAGTCTCGTCGGGGGGGCGGTGGGGGTGGGGGGGAGATTACACAGAAGTTCTATAAATATCTATACAGAGAAAAAAAAAAAATATTTATAAAATATTTGAAAGCTTTATCGTGAATGTGATCTTGTCACAATGAGGACATCTTTGCTTAAGTGCTCATCTGACATCCTGGTTCCATACAGGGATGAGAATGGAGGTCTCATTCTATATGTTCCCATTCTCAGATTGACAGGAACTCAGCACAGGGACAGGAAGTGACTAAAGTATTCATTACGGAGGATGGAAGTCGTGAGGTGAATTCAAGGTGGATTTAATGAGAAAAAAAAAAAAAAGAAAAAAAGAAACAGGGTAGTCTGACCGCTCGAGGTCGCTTCCCATTTCACCTCATCGTCCGCCATCCTCTCTTCGACTGTTATACTAAAGTTCAATAAATGCAGCTTATTTGTGCTTGCAATCCTTAAACAAATACACATATATAGATATATTTGTATTTATACATACCTATGAATCTAAATCTATAACAATAATAATGTTTTACCATGAATAAGCTGTAGCTTATTTGCCTAAAAACCTTCGGACTGCTATCGATCGCTTCGATCCCTGACTGTTATGTGTATTTTCTTATTGATTTTACATGAATACAGAAAAATATTTAATAAAGGGAAGGCGTTCTCGGGGCGGGGGGGCGGGGGGGGATGAAGGGGTTAGACTTCTATTATGCAGGACTTGGTCAGTCAGTTGCCTCTCCATTCTTCTCAGATGGATCAGTGGTTTTACTGTTTTTTTTTATTTTCTTTTTTTCCAAGGGTCACGTTTGATTATCACGGCTGCATCCATCGTGTGTGTGTGTGTAAGTGTGTGTGTGTCGCTTGAGTGAATGTCCGGGAGGAAGACGAGCGCGTGAAAAAGGTGCTTCATCATCCGGGCTTTTTTTTTTTTTGTTTGTTTTTTTTCTCGAACACATCGCGATCAGATACAGAAATACCTCATGAACTTTTGATTTGGAGCGTGTCTCGCGGTCTCATCCTCGGTCGGACGAACATTAACCACATGAACAAATGCCTTATCTTTGGATTGAATGTAACGGCATTTATCTGTGAAAGACATGGCTTTATTTATTCACTCAGAAATCGAGGCAGCTTTCGAAAAACACAAACACACACACGACAAGAAAAAAAAAAAAATCAACTTAACAAACTCACAGCCGCCAAAAAAAAAAAAACACCGAAAACCTACCGTCGGAAGCCACGTCTGGGGGGAAAAAGGGGTTTACCAAGGGTCTAGGCTATTGACACGAATGACAGGGGGAAGGAAAAAAAAAAAAAAGAAAAACAAACACTTCAGACTTGTCATTGTATTGTGATCACATATTTCTGTTGTGACGATGTAGCGAGCTATCCAAGGTTTCCTTCTGCTGGACTGTATGAGACCAAGCCAGACCTAGCAGTGCGATACTGTATATAACATTGGTGTTGACTGTATTTAATAATGTTCATGACTGTTATCTTCTTCTATAATATTCTATACTATGGGTAACTGTTTTGTGGCTTCACTGGCCTGCTGCGTGGGGCTGGCTAACGTTCTCGCCAACGTTTAAAGAAACATTCAGATGGACTACGTGCACTGCGTCTATATGCACTTTGATTTATCAGGGAAAAATTTTATTAATGTTTTGTAAATGTTTCATATGACACTTAATGTGCCATTCCAGTTTTTACATGATCATGGAAAATTATGTATTTTATTTACACAGCCAACATCCTTTATGTACCTCATTGTTTTACTCAACCGATGAAAAACACATTGACTGGTTGATTTCCAAGTATTGAAGTGTTTTACCAAAGTGACTGTGAACTTGTAACTTTCGATACAGTTGAATTATTTTTCTTAAGAAAAGAATATATCTATATATTGAGCAGGGGGGCATACATCTCATCCTTTCATTTCCTGTCATTCTCAACAGCAAAGTTGTATCAATAAAAATATTTTAAAAAGTCTCATCTTTCTCTGGCAGAACATGTTGATCAACACAATAATCACTTAATCTTTCCCTTCTTTCCTCACTAACTTTCTGGCTCCACTAATATTCTTCTACTCACACACACAACTCTCGGATCAATTTTTCGCTTTTTTTTTTTTTACCGAGTCTTCACCTTCTGTTTTCTCTCTTTTCACAGGCCTACGTTGTCATGCCGACCGCTCTGTTTTGTGTCGAATCGAGGTGCTGAAGCGCTACTGCCCCCTGCCGGACTACCAGCGCATGTGTTGCAGGACCTGCAGCGGCGTCAACCACACGTTGCCGCCGCTCAACTTCACGTCGAGGCCGTCGCCGAAGAAGCACTCGACCGTTTCCACCGCCGTCGCCGTCACACCGCCGATCCCGACGACCCCGCCCGCCACTTTCACGACCGTCCCTCCGGCGACCACTCCGACCACCATTCCCCTCACTCCCTCCATCTCCACCACCCTACCATCTTATTCCACCGTCGCTCCTCATTTCCTACCTCCATCCACCCAGCACACGGTTTTCGGCACGACTCCAACCACTAGCACGAAAACACCAAGCGTCACCATGACGGGAAGCCCTGTAACCATCGCCGCAAGTGTCAGTCAAAGACCGACCGCTACTGAAAAGGTGCTAAAAACGAAACCTAAAAATACAAATCAGCCGAAGAAACCCCTAAAAAAAGTGGAGAAGATCAACCCTAAAAAGAAATCGACCCCCAACAAGAAGACCCAGAAGTGGACCACTCCGGGTGGCGCGCCCAAAAAGACACCCCTACCCAACAAGAAGATCCCGCTCAAAAAGTCGGATAAAATCAAGTCGCCCAAAAAGCCGACCCCGGCTAAAACCGTAAAGACGACCACCGTGCAAAAGAAAGCTTATCCGGGGAAGACTAAAAGCGATATCGGGGGGAAAGTCAAACCTTCTCCTAAAACTAAAACTAGTCCCAAAAAAAGCCCAAAACCAAAAGTTACAAAAACGAAAAAAGACAAGCCAAAAAGTACGTTTAAGAAAATAGCTGATAAAAAGTCCAGAGAAAAGACGACCACACCAGAGTCGTACTACACGACTCAGTCAGTCCCTCGTGGCGACACCACAGTGACCTCTTTGGTTGTTGGGATGGAAGTGACCAGTCCTGAACCGGAAGTGACGCACGATTGCTCAAGTATTATAGCAACAACTCCGACCGTTTCTGAGCCTCCGTCGAGCGTCGAAGGCTCAACGACGCCGTACACCGACGTCCCGGTCATCGGCAGCGGCGACATCGCCACCTCCGGAGGCGCCTTCATCATCATCAGCGGCGACGACGTCACGGTGTCGTACAGCAACGGCGGCGCCGCGAGCGACACCATGGTGCTGGACGACGGCCTGATGATGACCATCCCGACCGTGGACGGCGAGGATATGACCGACCTGTCGTCGACGCCCTGGCTCGACCTCTCCGAGTACATCCCCGTCAGCGTTCCCGTGGAGGACGCCACGACGGCCACGACATTCGCCGCCGCGACCAGGACGCCATCAGCGCCCAGGCCTCAACACGAGGAGAGCAACTCGGTGGACCTGCAGTACAACCTCGGCGCCGACGTGAGCGTTTCTCAGAACAACCTGATCCCAAAGAGTCGGGTCAATTTTAGAGAAAAGACAAAGAATAAACGCATTCAGGAACTTCTGGAGGAGAAGAGGAACTATCTGCTGCGAATGAAGAGAGGACACACAACATAGTCGTACATTTCTCTTATAGAGAAATCATTCAAGCTTTCCTGTGGTCTTCCCAAGAAAAAACTGATGTCTTAATCGGTCACATTTAAAGGGGAAAACAGTTGTAGTAGAAGTTACTAAAAAAAGAAGAATGGATGACGTTTAAAGGATAGAAGACACATTTAAAATGCACTCTCCCTTTATAGCCCAGCTTCGTAAAGGTTTTGGGTTTTAATCAAAACTTCCGACTCTTAAAAGGCCAGTAGAACTTATTATTTACCAAAAAACAACGTAGAGTGTTAATGTTAAGGGTCAAAGTCAAACAACAAAGATTTTAAGACGTATGGATTATCAATCACTAGATAGATAGATACACTTTATTAAACCGTCCTTCGGGAAATTGGTTTTCCAGCACACAGCAACACAGACGATAGATTCATAAAAACAAGAACAAAGCGCAATAAAAATAACAAAATCTAAGTTTAAAGAACCTAGTTAGAAGAAAAAGGATACAAAGATTAACATGGAATATAATCATCTTTTCACTCCTGCCCTCAAACTCTTTATTAAACAGCCTTATAGCACGAGGACTGAATGAGTCCCTGAGTCTATTAGTGTTGCATCATGAGAGGAGCATTCGTGCTCCATCTTCTTCTCTGTTCACTGATGACAGTGTTCAGTGTTTTTTAACAATCTAACTTCAACTTCTTCTAATCATCTCCGAAAAGCCATCGTCAACACTTTGGTGTCAAAGTAACTATCGGTGCATTTATTGAGGAATATCTTAAAAACATTTTTATTGAAAGAAAAGTTAAATATATTTTGTGTAACTATGGTGCTGTTTGTGATTCATTTTATATGTACAAAATTGAAAAAAAAAAAGCTGTTTATATTATTTATCTATGCAAGAGCTTTACTCATGGTTACGACTTTTCTTACAGATTTATTATTTGTGTTTACGTTTAACTTGCAGCTACTGCAGAAGCACATAAGGATATTTTTTACGATATCTGTACATATGAATAAAGAAAGTAATGTTTTTATATTTATTAAAATACGAGTACCTGTGGAATTTTGCAAATTGGAACTCTTGGTGTCTCATTTGAAGTTCATGGCTTATATTTGTTATTTCCGCCCTGCCTTCACTCTCTTCTTCACCGCCCTGGACAGAGATCTTTGGAGAACAGATGACCTGAGCTGAGCTAAAAGGAGTAAGATCAAAGGAGTTTAAACCAGTCAAACATGACCATAATATCATCAAACAGTCTTAGACTTATTGAATAATATAATGGTCACAATTGAAGAATGTTTTTCGCTATTTAACACGACCTTTCGCTACAGCTTTTATGCGTTTCCGTGGACATTTTCATACCGGTTCACGCTTAGATCTTCCCTCACGCTCTGTAACGTTTTATCTAAATGGCTGACGGAGCTGCCAATCAGCAACTGGATCGCTTGCTCAGCCATTTTCGTAAAAAACAGTCGTAGATCAAAGTGTCGGAGCACAGCGGCAAGTCAGCTGATTCGTGGGGGGGGAATTGTGGTTTTGAGGATTTGATTTCGAAAGACTTCAGAGCGAGATGCGATCTATTACAAGAAAGATATTTCGGTAACTGTCACCACAAATAGTACAACCCAGAGAACAAAGTGGTGTCAGAGATAGATTTTTTTTTTTTTTAATAATTACCAGAGCCTTAGAGACCATTAAAGCCAAAGTGATGCCTCTGGTTTGTTGTGAATCACTTATTACTTATACTGACTAACAGTAGAAGAAGTCACTTATCGACGTCCATTGTGCTCTTGAGAATTAGAAAAAGCTTTGTCCAGTACAGTTCTAGTAATGGAAAACCAAATAGTTCCATCAATTTTCATTCCCAATTGGGCCCATGTTCTCAGACTTATGAATCGTTATGGGATACGGTCATTATGAGACTGACGGTAAAACAGTCTTTTCAAAAAGTTGATATTTTACATAAAAAAATTGTTCCTGTCCTAAACTTAATACCATCCATCTGTTCGCTCTTCTCGTCTTCGACCTCTTATCCATAGTCGGGCTGCAGGGTAAGCGCATTCGGCAAGGAGGCCAAGACTTTCCTCTCCTTGGATACTTGATCTAGTTCCCAGACCAGATGCTTCTGAACAGTGTCTCTTGGTTGTCTTCCCTGTGGACATTGGGACGAGCTCTTCACCAGAAGGCGTCCTACTCAGATGCTCAAGAGATCTCAACCTAAATACCCCACTATGGTTGTTTATTGGCAAGACACTGATACAGTGGAAATAAAACAATATACGGTGATACTGTAGTAATAAGGATATTTTTGTAGTATTGTCGAGTACTTGACTCTGGTGTTGCAGAATTTTCAGACCACATGACTCTTGATGAAGTCATAACTGATTTTATTTGTTTTGAAACCCAAATATGTTGAAACATCAGCTTTAAAAGCTGCTGGAGTCAACTGTATCCTCTCGTCCTCAGTCATCACCGGGACCTCGCATTATTGTTCCTTTAGCCGCAGAGGACTTAATGACTGCTGCCATCTAGAGGCCATACGGTTAATTGCAACACCTCAATGAACAAACGCTGTGAATATAACTATTTTAAAAGTTACAAAAATGGATGCAGTGCCGTTGAATATGGATAATGTATTATGGAAAAATATATCGCTTTATTTTAGTGTACCGATATTTTCTTATTCTCGCCCTCCAAACACGGCAGGAAACTATTTCTTTCTAGTTCAGGTTGTTGTCTAAAACACTAGTCCCCAATTTAAATATATATATTTTCTTCCATTTATAATGACTTTCTTAATTATGTTTTGTTTAGAGAAAAATATGGTATTTTCTCTGAAGTAACATTAGTTTATGACTCGGGTCAAGGACACCCGTTTCACTCAAGTTTACTTAAAAAATAAACCTGTGAACGAGTGAAAACACAAACAAAACAAACTCTACCCGGCTTATATTTGCTGTAATAAAAATATATTTTATTTTTGAGACTCAGGGTCGCTGCACAATAAAATCACAAATAAAATAAAATCACATAATACAATAGAAGCACACAGGACAATAAAATAAAGTGCTAGCAGTGAATATCATGCTAAAATGCAGCTAATAAGCTAGTATTGTATTTTGTCATAACAAGAAAGGAAGCAAGGCTTCATGGGAAATATTTCAACTTAAAGTGTGTATCGCAGGATTTCCCAATTCTTGGTTCCAGATCCCTCCCGGCAAAAGATGTTTGAAACTGTGGTGAGCCGTTGAGAATCCATTTTCAAGCTTTAAAAATCACTCGAAGTGCAGATAAATTCCAGCTTGTTGTGTCTGCGGCGAATCCTGGTGTTTTTTGAAAGATGCGAAGCCTGATGTTTGTCATTATCCTGTTCAATGAATACACTCAGTGTGTGTGTGTGTCACACACCCCCTCGTGTGCACATGTGTGTGAGTAGATGCTCATAAATAAAACGGAATTCCTTTTTTAGACCGAAGGACATGCTGATGTGACTCATCTGACTCGACACACACACACACACACACACACACACACACACACACACACACTTGAAAACCTGGTTCAGTTTCTCTAACAGGGAACAAGGTTGTTGACGGAGCCGGGACTTCCAGTGACCTCTGATCAGATCCACACACGTGTTTCTATTTACAGAAGCGGTTTGTGTCGCTGCCGGTGAATCACGGCGGTCAGTGAACGCATCGTCCATGTTTCCTGTCATGATTAATGCATGAACGGTGAAGCTCTCGGCCTAAATATTGCTTCTTTTATTTATATTTCTACACTTATTTTAAGCTTTTTCTTTAAAAAAAACATCTTTGCTTGTAATCCTGGATGGAAAAATATTATTACTTTTTGCTACAACTGACAAATTAAAGCTGAATAAGGAGATGAAGGTTTTATTTATATTCATTATTCAAGTTGCATTGTATTTAGCAGATTTACAGAAGGGTTGTCTGTAACAAAGCCTTTTATTTTATTTTCTGTTAATTATTTGAACTTGAATTTTTAATTTTATTCAAATTGTTCTATTTATTTTTTTATTGTAGTTTTTATTTTATTTTTGTTTTATTTTATTTTATTTTAATATTATTTTCATATCATTTCCAATTTGAATTTTTAATTTAATTGTATTTCTTTTTCATAATTTATTTTAAGATTACTATTTTCTCAGCTGAAAATGCAAAAGAATAATGCTTTTATTTTGCAAAGAAATTAATATTCTGTCAACCCAGCAATTTATTTCAACATGTAACTTAGTATTAACTTTGTATATATAATTTAATGAATGTGTCCAGTGAAGAGATATTTAACTGATTTTTTTGTTTTGTTTTGTTTCCAGTATTTCAAAATATTTGTGGGATATATTTTGACAATACATTCATACAGGAATGTGGGCAAAGCTACCAGATAAAATCTGGAGAAAAAAAAATCCTATTACATATTTTCTTTTTATTATTATTATTTACTTAAAAAAAACAATTTGTGTACCAAGTCTAGTTTTTGACCTTCTTTCCTCAATCGCATGCACAAAAAATACACATGAAACGGAAGATAAAGGTATTAATATAAAAGGTTTAAGGTTTGTTTGTTTTTTTGTTTTAAATGTTCTATTTTTATTAAAACATGCCTGTGGAAGGTGGAGCACGTCTTGAGGCATAAACAGAGTATTTTCTGCCTTTCAGTGCTATGATCTTTTTGTTGTTGTTGTTGTTGTCGTCTAAAGATTTATATTATATATTATATTATACACTTATATTATGTATTAGCCTCACGTTAACACAACTTATTCGCAGGAATGTGAGCAAAAGATTTGTACAAAAGTCAAAGTATTGATTATTTTCAGAAAGACACAATATTTTTGACATATTTTCATTAAAAAAAACATATTTTTCTTTCTTTTTTTCTCCTTTCAAAAATGAATTTTAATGACATTATTAACATTTTGCTACAAATAACATTGAGGGGGGAAAAACAACTAGACAAAAAGATGTGTCGCAAGAGGTTAAAGAAATGTATTAAATAACATTTATGCTCTTTCATAAGCATTAATTCATTTTAAGGAATAAAAAAATAAAATTTGTAGGATTCTAAAAATCTAAGATAATGGTGACGCTGTGACAAATATTTCCATTTTTCTGTGTATTTAATTCTCCAGTTTTCTTCCTCTGGAACATGAACCATCCATCCGTCCACGACATCAACCTCTGGTCACTTTCTTGAGAAACAGAAACTCACATGTCGGCGGCTCTTCAAGGTTTTTTCACCCAACGACTTTAAAAAACTGTTGACACGAGTGACTCATGTGATTCATCCATGTGGCCTTCACACACACCAACACAAACACACTCGACGACACGTGCACGTCTCTCACATGCAGCCGCCAGCTCCTCGATCAGATGCAACGTCGACCGTTGAAAACCCAGAATAATAATAATCCTGGTTATTTTTTCCCTTAAAATCCCTTTTTTTAATTTGATATTGAGTTTCTGTGGCTGCATCAGGGCAGCAGCCAATGACAGCGGCGGGGAAATGGATGGGTTCTATTTTTAGAAGCAGGGAAGGAGGGCGAACCAAAAGTAAGCTGGAGAAGGAGGGAGGAGAAGGAGGGAGGTGAGGAGAGATAAATCTCCATTCTACTGCTGCCTCTGGTCAGAGAGCCGTCGGAGGAACGAGGAGGAGAAGCATCTCTGGCAACCAGAAGAACTCCTTTGAATCTGGGATTAAGAAGAAGAATCTTCAGGTGAGTCCAGGCAGGATTATATAATCCAGAGATAAACTGAAGCTGATGTTCCACAGATGTGCTCTAAGTTTAGCACCTCGTCCAGGGTGAGGCAGACATTTTTGGTTGGTCTATTTTTAGCTGAAGGGTTGAGACCGAAATACACGTACGTGAGTCGAGAGAAAATAGACCTCTGTGTGTGTGTGTGTGTGGGGGTGTGTGTGTGTGTGTGTGTGTGTGTGTGTGTGTGTGTGTGTGTGTGTGTGTGTGTGTGTGTGTGTGTGTGTGTGTGTGTGTGTGTGTGTGTGTGTGTGTGTGTGTGTGTGTGTGTGTGTGTGTGTGTGTGTGTCTATTTTCACAGCTGCTGAATTGTTTTTAGATGCAGATGTTTACTCTGTCGCTGGCAAACACGATGGGATGGATAGAGTCAGCGCTCAGGTTCTTAATTTATGTGATCAACACCCACATTTTCCAGTAAACCACAGGGAGTCAGTCGGGAAAAGAGACGGAGGAGGAAAAACAACCTTTGATGCTCATTTTCTATTGGATTGTTTTTGAATGTACGTGTCAAACGGAAACATGTCGATGGACAGTTATAAATTATTTATATAAGTTAAGTTATTTTTGGTCGTTTTTAATGTTTACGTTCATTTTTTAATATATATATATTCATATTAATGCTATTTCATTATATTTGAAATAGCATTTACAATTGACATTTGCACAGTAGGGGGCAGTAGAGTTACGACACTTGCTATAAAAACAGAAAAGTCAATATTCAGTTCTTTCTTTTGTATATATATTAATTTTTTTTATTATTTGCTGGAACTTGTTTTTTCCAAAATGTAACCGTAAAACAAAACCCTGCTCATTGACACAAATGTATTAATTACTTTTTTGCTTACTAACGTTTTTAATCAATATGATTCCAAGCCTTTTTTAGCATTCTAAAATAGCATTTACAGCGATGTAATGTCGCTTTTATTTTGAAAATATCATTGCTTTATTTTATATTTTTCTAAATTTAATTGTGATTGAAAAAAAATGTATTAAATACTTTTTTGCTGTTTACTAACGTTTTCTAATCAATATAATGAAAAGCCTTTTAAGCATTTGAAATATCATTGATAGCGATAAGCTTAATGGGACAGCAGGGGGCAGTAGCATTAAGGAACGCATAACAAATAGTAATAAAGGTCAAAATCAAAATGTAGTCGTGAAACAAAAACCTGCTCATTGACACTAATTTATTAATTTATTTTCTCGCTTTTTACTGACATTTTTGTTAATATAGTTCCAAACCTTTTAGGCTAAATGGATCTAAAGGAGAACTTAGTATTAGCAAAACAAAAGAAAATGATATGTTCCATTATATTTTATGTCTTTAATTTAAAATGTATAAATTTCTTGTATTTATTTCAAAAGTAAATGTCATTGATACAAATGTATTAATTAACTCTTTTTGCTATTTTAATCAATATAATTCCAAACCTTTTTAGCATTTGAAAAATAATTATTCCAAATAAATAGATATTGATAATCTCATTTGTACAGCAGGGGGCAGTAGTGTTACAGTACTTGCAACAGTGGCATCTAAAAAAGGTCAACAAAAGAAGAATTTCAAATGTAATCATCTGTTCCATTAGGTTATATTTTAACCATCATAATAATTATGTCAATTTCTTTTTAAATTTTCTTTCATTTATATTCTTTCAAAATAGTAAAACAGACACCTGCCCATTGACACCAATACAGTCATTTGTTTTTTGCCACATTTCTCTTAATCAATATAACCGAATAGCTTTTTAGCATTTGAAAAACAAGTGATAGTCAGTGGGACAACTTGCCCCCAGTGGTAGAAGAAGGAAGTACCAAAAAATAAAAGTGTAAATCATCTGTTATTAAGTATTTAAATCTGTCAGAAAAGGGCAACGATCACATGACCTTCCAGAGGCAACTGTGGAGAATAAAAAAATCAGACTTCTGAGACATTTTGTTCATGCTTTTCCTTGATTTTCTGGAAATCCTGTTGTGTTATCAGTTTTATCTTGACCTTTAAAGTATATACTTTATTGGATATTTACATGTCCGTGTGTCTCCGCAGGGATGCGTCCACGCTCCAGACCCGTGTCCAAGAGAGGACTCCTGCTGCCCACCATCAGCGAGGGCGAGGAGACGCTCCGGACCAACGACACCAACACCCTTCGCAGCCACGCCTGCAGCCAGTCCGTGTCCTCCGAGGACTACCTTCTGTCCATCTGCCACCTGGCTCTGCCCACCTTCCCCACCAGAGACGTGTCCACGGACCCCCAGCACCAGAGGCTGCGACTGCCCCGCCGGTGCCGGCCCTCGAGGATCATGGGAGACGAGGATGAGGAGGAGGACGACAAATTGGCAATGGGGAACGCCGACCCGCTCGAGTATCTCTACGGACAACCCAGCAGGGACGGGACGGGCTCCAGGTCTCACAGCATCCCCAGCACGTCCAGCCCGGGTCTCCCGTGGCAACGTAAGAACAGCTGCCCCGAGTTCCTGGTCCCGAGCACGCCCCCCCAAAAACACAGACCCCAGACCCGGAGCGGGAGCCCGGTCGACGGCCAGAGGAGCGGCCCGGCCCCGAAACAGTCCTTCATCTCTCACTGGATCTCCGAGTGCCGGTCGGCCTGGAGGGAGGCCCGGGTCAGAGCCTGCATGCTGCCGGCCATCGCCGAGATCTAGGAAGAACCTTTAAAGAGTCCTCAAGATCTCCGTGCATGACTTCAAACTAGACGAGGAGTGTTGTTTGTCCGTCACTGAAGCCATTCCTGACTCAATATGCCTGGTAACACAGAAGGTTTGTCACAGTTTTAATGAAGTTGTGAGTCAAAAAACATGTTTAGTGAGGATCTTCTGACTATAATTATGACTTTTATTTTATTATAAATACTTTTCTTACTTTTTTTAAATGAGTTTTTTCAAATATAAAAAAAAAGAAAGATGACAGATTTTTTTTGGCAACTTTAACTCTCATTTTTATCAATATTATTCAATACGTTTTTAGCGTTTGAAATATAATTGATAGTCTCAGTGGGACAGCAGGGGGCAGTATTTTTTTTAATTTTATTTTATTAAAATGTATTTGTAAAAAGTAACAATACAATACCAACGTATTTGTTTGTTTTTTGCTTAATTTTACCCTGAACCCACTTTTTTTTTTTTACAATATGATTCAAAACCTTTTTTGCAGGTTTTCTCTTTTTTGTGTTTTGTAAAAAAACATTTTTTTATTATTTAATTTTTTTTTTAAATGAATTTGTAAAATAAGGAATAATTGAAACCAATATAGAAATTGTTTTTTGCCAAATTTGACTGTTAACTTTTGAATCGATATAATTCAAATCTTTTATATTTTTTTGTATTTGAAATATAATTGATATATATATATATATAGTATTGAATCACGTGTCTAATATTGATCCTCTCACTATGCTTAAGACAATATTAATCCCTCAAAAATGTGTTTAAAAAACAAACAACTTTTTATTGACTCTGTTACAAACCACCTTTATTTACCATCAACTTGAATATCTGTGTCAGGTGATCGACTCTGTAAATCTCTTTGTACTTTCCTGTGTTTTGTGCGATGAATATTGATAATTAAAATTATTTTGATACTGTGGAGGTAAGAAGGCGGTTCTTATCAGTGCGTGTGTTTGGGATCTGAAGTCGTGCTCGTGTGGGAGGAAATCAGATCCACTCGCACAGCCGGCAGGAGCAAAGTGCTGCGGTTGCTATGGCAACTATCGTGGGAGCCTGATCTGGTAAACACGTGTGGAGGAAGACGCTGAGAAAGATTCTCATTCCTGACGCTTTAGAACCTTCATCATGACGCATCCATCATCACACGTTCATCTGTGGAAATATGTCTTTCATATATTTGATCATTATAAGCAAAAACAATGTTTATTTGTTTTTTTAATACATACTTTCTGACTCAACTACACTTTAAAATATGATATGTTTAATGTCTTTATTCTATCTTAACATTACTTTAATTAAATTGGCATCGAATTTAATCCAATAGACCTGTTGCGGCTGATGTTTATCGCTGTTGTTGTCAGTTTGAAACACTAGAGGGCAGGCTTGAGCGGTTGATATCCTCCCCGCACGTAAACGGTAATCACGTGACCACTTTGGGCATGAAGATAAGATAAGATAAACTTTTATTCGTGTTGTCAGAGCAACGGGTTCACAAAGTTCAAAAGGATTTAACATGTATTTCACG